>NC_143396.1:233049714-233358214 GCF_052110815.1 Crocodylus siamensis | reverse complement strand
ATCCTATTGTCAATGACCCCATCTACAACATGGAAGCCTGGGGTCCTGCCAAGGGCAAGGGTGGTAAAATTGATAAAACGGATGAGGAGCTCCTCAAGGCTTTAGTGGAAGAACATAATGCAAAACTGAGCTTTGATATGTTGGATATTTCAGAGGAAGGCCTGAAGCTCAGCACAGGAAGTAAAGACCAAGATAGCTCAGGTAGCTCTACTCAGGCTGTGGAAGTTACTGCCGTTACTGAAAACTCTTGTGGAACTGAGGATTCAAAGAGTCAAGAAGATAGTTCCCAGAACTCTTACAGCAAGCCAGGAACTAGTGAAACTGGCTGTGAAGAAGCCAGTCCAAGCGGGACTCTTGATGGAGATATGGAAGAGAAAGACCCTTTGTGTGCAGAATGTAAAATAATTAGGCAAGACCCATCTCCTAAGGAACTGGTGATGTACCTACATGCCTTGCGCTACAAAGGAGCAGAGTTTGAATACTGCTCCAAGATGCCAGACTGGGCGCTGGAGGACTGGGAGGAATGCCAAGAATTAATGCTGTGAGAACTGCAACTTTTTTTTTTAGCTTGTCAGGAAGAAAGTGTCTGCAACGACCTGCATCTATGTGGCTAAAATTTCCCTGGAGTTGCTGCTTTTATTTATCGGTTTTTATTGGGAATTGCAAACAGGTTGTTTGTGAATTAAGAGGAAGTGGCAATGAATCTGTTGATAGCTATTGAAGGGAGAAGTGGTTATTTCCAAATAATTGTGTGTCTCTTTAGTTAGAATAAAACATTACCAAGATGTATGAAATGGGGATCATTCTTTTCCCTTCTACCTCCTCTTTATCACACTTCATTGTTGTTTGCAAATTGAGTGTGCTTGTTTACTAAATGCATACAACTTAGACAATCAGCATGTACATTTTTCTGTATATTAGTTATCTATTGTCCTTGTTTATCTGGATAAAACTTTGTGGAATGTTATTTTATGTACTGTACATGTGTCACACTGCAAATCCCATATTACATTTTAGGTGCTACTTTGCTTTTATTGCCAGATCAATTTTAGCTGTATCATATCTTCATCTTCATTTTTTTCCAAACCAAGTCACTGTGCAGGTTAGGTCTATTCCTGTCAGTTACTCTTCTTTGTTGTATTTGGAGTTGTGTTGCATTGTGCATTTCTTGTCTATAGAGGTTTCTGTTCTCTTGTTGGTGTACATTTTCCTTTCATAAGTTTATTCTTGCTAATGTAGGGACACAGTCTGCCCTTAAATCAGCCTTGAAAAATTCCTGGACAAACCATAGTCTAACCAAAAATTTGGTGCCCCCAGGGAAGTAACTTATTTTTCTGTCACCTGTGCCTACACGTATCAGTGTTCCTACCTGGAATAATCTCCATAACCCTCTAAACATTCCTGTTCTCTGCGTGATACCTCCCATATCGTCTCTGTCCTTACTTTACTGCAAATCTTTTTGACCTATTCCATTAAATTATTTTAGTCCATCTACCAATCCACAAAACTTGAAAAATTTACCAGACACACAGTAGCCAGAAAACTAGCCCTGTCAGCCATGACCTGATGTGAAAGACACATGGGCAACTTTACTCAATGCTGTTTTGGGTTCTGGCTGTAGTCAGAGGAGTTTCTATTACTTACACAAGCCCTTGTTTTCAGCTTCCTGCTGAAATGAAGAGAGACGCCCCATCATATCTATCTGCTGTTGTTGAAAGCTGCTTGATTTATGGCAGAATGATGCTTCTTTTCAGTATTGCTGCTTTTGGGATTTTGTTATATGGCAATGAAACAGGTTTAATTTTTGCTGTGCTGCAGTTTTTTTGTAGAAGATCTAGGCCACTTCAAAGATTTGAAATAGGAGAACAGCACTACCTCTGCATTTGAAAGACTTTCTTCAATGTAACCCTGCCTTCCACAGTTCAAAGGCGATGTGCTTGTGAGAGAAGTTTGTTTGCCATGGGGAAGGGGGTATTCCATCCCACCATTAGAAAGTGATGATACTTACACCAGTGGTGGATATGTGCCTGTTTCTTTGTATTTGCTGTGCATTGATCAGTAAATCCAAATATCCAAAGTCCACTAGGTTGCTGGCAAGTTTTCTGCCTGATTTTGCTTTGTTTTGTTTTGGGTTTTTTTGTTTCAAAGAAGTATAGGATGTCGTCAGCTTACTGTAAAATAGCAATACACAATAATGTACACAATAATGGAAACAACAGCTTTTCCCAGAAATAATTTAAAAACTTAACTGGTTGCTTTCTCTCATTTCCACCCCCAAAAACAGGGAGTAGCACTTCAAAGAGTACAGCATCTGTGTTCATTACTGATCTGTACACACTAACCAAAGTGGTGTGGTTTGGTTTTTCATTTCCTGATCTTTGGGATACAGTTAGCACGTCACACTGCATATTCTGCAGAATGAAATAACCTTATTGCGGCATCCATCACAGTAAGTGAGGAAGTTTTTCTTTAACTGATTTATCTCCAGCAATAAATTATTAACAAAGCCATTTTTCAAAATGTGAATCCTCCTGCTCCACACTACATATATCTGCTAGATAGAGCCTCTAGGAAGACTAGAATCACCACTGGAGGTTTTTCAGCAACAACAAAAATGAATTTCAGGGTAACTTTCTATCAGCTGGTTTCTATTCTGCAAGAAGACTAGTGTTTCACAGGGATTTCAGAACCCTGGAGAAGGGAAGGCTTGAAAGCCTTAGTTTTGAAATAGTATTGGGGAAAGTAGTGGGAATGAGTACCATTTATTTTTTGTCTTAATAATTACTATTAAGACCTTAATATACAGTGCTAGCTGTCTAATCCCATTGCTTTTAAGGAAGCAGACTGAATGCTGATAACTTGAACAAAAATTTTTTAAAAGGTATTATGTAAGTGTTCTGCCTGTGGCTGCATCATAATTCATCGTTTTATTCATGTTCAAAGCTCAGGTTTTTATCCAGTGGATCTATTCTAATTTGTGCAGGTGCTCATAAGACTTCTGCAGAGTCCAGTCTGTTTATAGAGGCACCACAGTATACCAAACGCAAATAAAAGTAGTTGTTCTTCACAAGATGCTGTAATTAAAGATGTTTTATTACAAAACCTACTCTGACTGCTTCAAACTAAAAAAAAAAAAAAGCTGAGTGTATAGCATGGAAGATTCTTACAAGGCAATTCTCTGTTTATTGCATATGAATATAATGTTTGGAGAAAGTGCAGAGTCTGGAAAATGAATTTGTCTTTAGTCACAAGAAGACAAGGTTCTCTGGGTAAATCTGAAATCTTTTATCAGAACAACTTAAATAGTTGGAAAAAATGATTTGCAAGCTTTCAGGTACAAATACCCTTTGTCAGGTTGAAGAAGCATCTGCAGTTGGTGTGTGCTCTTTTCAACTATATGAGTTGGTCTAATAAAGTATATCAGATTTACCCTAAGAACCTTGTCTGCCTGTGTCCTTAGACCAACATGGCTACAACCTATACATACCTCTTCAGTCACAGAACATACTTAGTTGTTGCCATTTTGGTACTGGCTTTTTTCACATTTTAACTAGCTCATCTTGACTGTAATCTGAAGGGGCCACCAGTAAGTCACTCTTGTGAGAAATAAGCAGTGCTATCCTGGGTCAGATCAGTGACCATCTAGCCTAATATCTTGTCTCTGACAGTAGATGCTTTAGAGGTAAATGCTGATCCATTCATCTGTTGGCCTTTCCACAAAGTTGATATGCATGCCCAACTGTGGCAATGTGAGTACTGCAGACTGATCATATTATGGATAAGGCACTCTGGCCATTTTTTATTTGTAGAAAACAGACTAAGTATGAGTTTGGTCAACATACTAACTTGAGCTCATGCAGTGTCAGGGAGAATTTTGTGCTTGGATGCTGCCAAAGGAAACCCCTTTGCTTTTGGAGACCAATAAGGAAAGACGTAACAGAGAGCACTTAGTGGTATGTGTAAGTTACATGTGTCCATGCCTTCAGCAATAATCCTTGCTTACAGTATGTTGAGGTCCACTGAGAGCTTTCTTTATTAGACATTGCTGAAGGAGTAAATCAGAGGCCTGGGGCATAGAAAGCTAATGAAGATTGAATCCCTGAAGCGCAATCAACGCACACTTATAAACTTCAGTAAAGTCAAATTTTGCTAGTGTTGCTCACATATCTGTTGTCCAGGGGCCTGCTTGAATGGAGAAAATACCTTGGTTTGGTTTATTATTCTGTATGTATACGTTTAAATCTGCAAATTTCCATAAGGATTTTAGTATAGCTAAATCTGCTATTACAATATGTGCCTGAAGGGCTCTGCAGAACTATTCTGGTAAACTACCTGTGCAAGGCTGCTTTAAATAGTTGTAATTATGTGTTTAACTTGTAAAGCAGAAACACCTCATGGGAGCCCTTCTATTCCATTAATTTCAGGTTTCATTTTTTAAAAAGCTTCTTAACGATGGATTAAATGGACAGAGATGTTCTGGTCTCCTGGACGCAATCATTTGTGTTACAATTTTTGCAATTTCAGGACAGGTTGGATGGGTTCCTATAAATATTTGGTTGGAAAAAAAAAGCCTGTATCATTTTCATTTAACTGGTTGGGATCTATCTTCCTGGAGCTTCCTGATCCTGACCCTGCAAAGTTGACTTACCTAAATAGTTCCGTTAAGGTCAGGGGACTTCTATATAGATTGATTCATAGATTGTTAGGGGCTGGAAGGGACCTTGCAGATCATCAGGTCCAGTCCCCCTGCACAAGGCAGAAAAAGACAACTGGGGTCAGGTGACCCAGCAAGGTGACTGTCCAGTCTCCTTTTGAACATTTCCAGGGTAAGTGACTGCACCACCATTGGAGGGAGTTTATTCCACAGTCTGGACACCCTAGAGCTGCTAGAAGTAGCAGACCCAGAAAGGACTTGCTCTAGGAAGTTGCAATAACTGTAACTTGAGAAAGGTCCCTAAGAGGCAGTTAGTTCCCTAACTTCATTTTTATAACTTGATTCCCCGGGTCTCTGACTGTTCCACTGTTTTTAGGGAACCTTCTGAACTTGAGTTAACCAAGATGCTCCAACAATGAATAAGTATTGCTTTTTGTTTTGACAATACAAATTCAGAACAAAAAGTGAACATCTTAAATTATATTAAGAATATCAACCCCAAGTTGTGAACTCTAGTGTTAAAGCTAGCAGAATAACACTGATTTTTTTTTTCTTCTTGTGATTGTATGTACTGCTTTTCTGCCCATGCATGTGTTGTTTTTGACACTTGGCTTAAAAGCCTCCCTGCAGCTAAGTGAGATAAAATCACTGAAAGTGTTAACTCCTAGCTATTTTTTTGGATTTCATTAAATGTTTTCACCTTGTCATAGCATCTGATAGAGAGGCCTCTTGCATACAAAAGGTTATGCATCTCTGATTCAGATAGTTTATAACTTGCACCTCTACTATGCCTTCTGCCTGATTTCAAATTAACATGGCTACCTACCTCTCTTTGCCTTTAACTAATCCCTGTGACTCCCCCTTGGGATGGGAGGACTAAGCAGCAAACAGCAGACTGAATCTGTACAATCCAGATCCTAATTACAGTGGAGTGATCCTTGCTGGTTCTTCACTTTCCATCCTTCAACTCAATATTGAGGGGTTTTCACCTGCAAAAATTACATAGCAATGAGAACCCTGTGGCTTGTCATAAAGTCTTCAAAGAACATGTAGTCTTCCTTGCCAATGGGCTTACAATCAGAAGCTACAACATTGTTAGTTATAACCTTAATGAAAAATATAACAGAGCTGCTCTGGGATTGATGAGGAAGCCCTACTAACTACCATTGTGTGCTTCCCTGTAGCATTACAAGCCAGTTAACATTTATAAACCTCCTTGAAGCCTGAGATGCCCCATGTTACTGATACAGCATCTGTCCAGTTAAATGGGGGATTGAACAGTCATTACCCCAAGGGGGTATAGGAAATCTTACAAAATGGCATTGGATTTCATAGACTGAAATGATATATTTCTTTTATGACCCTGAGCACCCAGTTACTTTTTTTCCCCTGTGCATAGCAGATGCACAGTTTTGACTTCAGCTAGGGAACCTCCACAGGGAGCCACTCATTATCAGCCTCTTACAAAGTTCTTGGAAACTTCCATGTTTCAGGGGTATACTTGGTAGCCATGTTGGTCTGAGACACGAAAACATACAAAAAACTAGAAGTCTTGGTTCCAAAATGATACCTTTTATTGGAGCAACTGGAAAATGGCAAGAAAATTGTCCTTTTCTGTAGGCTTTTGGGATCAAAGTCCCTTTGTCAGGCTCTGGGGAAAGTGTAGATGGTACAAGATAGTAAAAAAGTCTCCATAGGTAGGAAATAAACTTCATTTTTGCACACAGGGAGCTGAAGATAGAAGTCTGTCCCTCTGGGTCCTTGAGAGTGCAAAAATGAAGTTCTTGTTCTTGCCACTTACATAAAAGACCGTCCATTAGAAGAAGAGTTGTATTTCTTGACTGGATACCATGCTAGCCAAGATGATAAAGCTGCTACCTTGAAAGCTTGTTATAGTTATGAAAAGGATACTTTGAGACAGACACACGCAACTGATGCTAGATAATGGGTTGAGCACACTGTGGATCCAGAACAATGAATAGTACCATCATCTATTCTTATCCCAACATTTTTTTAATGTATTTTATAGGATTATAGGAAAGTGGTGCTGAAAGGGATCTTACCAGGTCACCTAGCCTGGCCCTCTGTTCAAGGGAGGATCATCCTTGATTAAACCATCCCACTCAAGTGTCTGTGTAACCTGCTGTTAAAAACTTCCCAGGATTTGAGAATGATTTGCCTCCAGCAATCAAGGCTATACAAATAACTTCTGCTTGGCTTCAAGAGACAGATTTCAAAATGAATGCTGCATCTCTGCCCAGGCAAGAAATGATAACTATTGGTGACTCTTGCAAGATGTGGAGACAGAAGCCCAGTGTGTCAAAGGTAGTGTTGTCATGCTCACATCTCAATCATGCCAAGTCTTCATGAGAACACAACCTTTTCTTAAATGGAGAATGTCTGGCATGTGCCCCAAAGCCAATATATGCAGGTATAACTCCAGATTGTGCAGCTACCACCAAGAACAACCTCACCAAGATAATTCAGAAGTTTACAAGGACTGGCTTTCTAAGTATCGTACATTTGGGGGCTCACCTTGAGGAGCTAAGGTGCACACTGTGATCAGATGGTGAACACGAATACCATCAGCAACAATGGGGAGGGAAGGAGCTCAGGCTGAGGAGGGAAGGAACATGTTAAGAAATGGCTTAGAAAAGTTTCTGTGAGCTGGATCTGATTAACTTGATGTTAGAGACCTGTTGGATGAAGTTGCTGGTGGGAATAACCACAAGGATGATGGGCCCAGCAAGCTCTGAGACTGGACACCTGCCTCTTGCCTCTTACTGTGATCCATCACAGTGCAGCAAAGGACTTCCCAGGTCACAGTCATGAGATGCAACAACTGGTTTTTTTTTCAAAGCTGCCTAGGAGGTGCCTCACCGCTAACTCCCCAGAAAAAGGCCAACCTGGCTTGTGTCGTTACCTGGCATAGGCAGAGCACTGAGGGTGCTATTTCACAACCTGTCCCAGTGGCTCAGGATGGGCTGTGGCCCACACTGGGCATGTTGGTGCCAGGGGGAGGAGGGCATCGGGCCTCTCTTTTATCTCCCTTGGTGCCTGAGGTTGCACAGGCCCTGAGGGGCAGCCAGGCGGAGACTGAGTTCAGGGAACCCGATATGATTTTTTTTCCTCTGTCACCACTGAATTAAGGCCCGGCTGGTACCTCATTGTTTCTCATTGTCTTTCCTGAGGACGGTCACAAATGGGGGAAAAAAAGCAGCACCGACGAGGATGGGATTCGAACCCACGCGTGCAGAGCACAATGGATTAGCAGTCCATCGCCTTAACCACTCGGCCACCTCGTCACAGAAGCCTTCCTCTTTTCCCCACCTATAAGAAGCTTAGCAGATGGCCCTTGTATCATCCTTTCTTGCCATTGTTTGTTTGGGGGGGCAGCAGCGAAGGCTCGCTCAGGACATCTTGAACATTTAAAGCTCCCGCAGGATGCCCTGACACCCTCCTTACAACCGCCTCTGACTCTCGAGCCTCTGCTCGCAGCCCGGCCTGGCACACATGGGGGCGGTCTCGTTTATGCGGGGGGAGGGGCGCGGCTGTGCACGGAGGCTGCCATGCTGTACGATCGCCGAAGGGCGTCGTGTTGTCTGGACCGCTGGCGGGCGCCATGCTGTACGGCGGAGAACTGGCGCCACTATAGCGTAGTTCCGGCGGCTGGGGCGCATGCGCAAGCGCTGGCGGTTAGATTTGAATAGCGAAGCGGCGGCCCCAGCCGAGCCTATGATCGCTCCGGGGTGAGGCGGCGGCGGGGGGAAGGAGTTGGAGCGGCTGCCCTTGCCTGGAGAGGGTCGCGGAGCGGCAGGTGAGCGGACTGGCGGGGCCGTGAGGCGAAGTGACGTGAGGTGAGGTGAGGCGAGGTGAGGAGGGGGCCGGGCCGGGCGGTTCTCCCCCCGCCGTTCTCAGCAGTGCGCATGCGCTGCCCCCCACCCCTCAGGGTGCGGCTTCTCGCGGGGGGAGCGCGGGGCCGGGGCGCTGGTGGCGCCGGCGGGGGGAGGAGGGTTGGGGAGTGGTGGAGCCCGGTCCATCTTCGCCCTCCTGTGGCGGCCCCTGGGCCTCGGCCCCTCCGTGGACGGGCCACTCGACCGCGCTGCCGGTGCGGGGGAGGGAGCCGCACGGCTCCTGGCGGCGGCAGGTGACAGACCGAACCAGGACCGCAAGTTGCAGCAGGAGAAGTTGAGGTTAGATATTAGGAAAAGCTCTGACGGGGCGGGCAGCGAAGCCCTGGGACGGGCTGCTCAGAGAGGTGGTGGTATCTCCATACTTGGAGGCTTTTAAGACCTGGCTTGACAAAGCCTTGCCCAGGATGATGTAGTCGGGGCTGGTCCTGCTTGGAGCCGGGGTTGGACTGGAGACCTCCCGCGGGCCCCTCCACCCTCGTGTCCCCCAAGTCTCTGGTTTACTGTGGTTGCTCAACTTCTTCCAATCCCAGACCAGGCGCTGCAGCCCCTCACCCCCTTTTGTATTTCTTGGGAAGATTTGTGGGCTGAGAGATCTTGAGGAAGCTCCTGTCTCAACCCTGCTGCTTCCAGCAGCTGAGAGGCTCCAGGCTGGCCCCTCTCTTGTCCTGATGTTGCTAGCCCAAGGGGAAAGGGAAATGGAAGCCATGCAGGAAGGAATGGAAAGGATTTGCTGTCCAGTTGGATTTTGAAGGTGGAAGCTTCATCTGTGCTCCCCAAATCTCCTTGGTACCATTTTTTGTCTTTGAAGTATGCCTCATAGTGCTGACACTGGGTAAAGAGCTGTGACTTGGCAAGCTTAATTGTATAGAAAACAGTCATGGAACACTGAGATGGCACAGGGAACTGAGAATGGTCATACCCTGTCCACAGCCCTGGCCAACAAACAGCTAAAACAAAGGTGGGGTAAGAAAACACAAACAATGATGAATGGGGCAGTTCACATTTCTGAGTTCTAGTTTCAGGCTGTATTCATCTCTCCAGGTGTTTTCAAATAATTAAGAACATATCACTGAGATTAAAGTTCTCTTACACTTCTGAGGCTCCTATTATTTAGAGCTTGTCTTGTTATGGACCTCCTACAGAACTCCCACTGGGGACCTAGCTCTTCTGGTAGAAAACAACTTTGGCCCTTCAGGAGAACTGGTGCAATACTGATGGCAAAAAATGTCTTCTGCTAGTAGAATTTCATTTCTGCTGGGGGGCTTCTGCTGCTGTAGTTCAGGAACCAGCAGCCTCATGCTGTTAGCTGACAGAAACCTCCTTCTGTCTTATAAATGTTTCGAGCCCAGGGACTTGCTAATGTAGCTATGCCAGCCAAACTTGGTAATATATACCAGACCTGAGAATCAGTTGCAACTGCGGACCCAGGGATATATTAGAAATGGAAGAGGAGAGGGCAGCCTAGAAATGACTGGGGTTGAGAAGAAATGTTACACATTAATCTCTTTGTATGCATTAAAACAGGGGTGTCAAACTCAGCCCAGGTTGGATCTAGACTGCGGGGGTTCCTCCTAGGCTAGATCTGTGGGGCCAACTGTGGTAAGAGTCTGTTGGGGTAAAAGGGACTGTCATATCCTTTGCTTGCCCCTCTATCATCAACAGCCATATCCAGCAAGGCAGCAAGCAAGGCCCCAATTTCCGATAGCCTGGTACGCTGGATGGAGTAGCTCTGCAGGTCAGATCCAGCCCATTAGCCATATGTTTGACACTGCTAATTTAACCTGATTGTCACCTGAGAATAAGGAATAAAACTATATCTCATGTCTGCATTTCTCTGTCCCTGCTCTGAATATCTCTGCACTGATGTTTCTATCATATGACTATTGTCACAGTTAGACCATAACAGCAAGTACAGATGGAGGAAGATCATTTATGAGCCACCTAATGTCCCTTGTATGTTCTAAGGAACCATCCCAGAAATCACATTTCTATTCTGCAGTAATTTCCAGACTCTTATTTTTGCCTTGTGAAGAATTTTCACAGAACTGAAATCTTGCAGTTTCATTTTGGAAACATCTACAATGAGTTCTTGAAAACATGGCTCCCAGGATTCCTGGTGGTTATTAAATGAAATTGGCTTTTTCCTTGTTAGTTTAATTTCTGCACACTATTGGGTCTATCACTTTTTGTCAATGGTGGGCAGTGTGAGACTGACAGGAATCATGCCAGTTCAACTTAATTGCTGCCAGAGTTTCTAGTCTCCAGAGCTCAGGAACAGACAGGGACTATGAGGATTGCTGGAGACCTTCACCACTGAGCAATCAATGTGGTGAAGTTTCATTACAGCCATAGACCCTGCTGTTCAAAGTGACTTGCCTTGTAGGTAGGAAGGCCAGAAGTCCTAAGAATTCCAGCTGGAGTCAGGATTCTCAGGATTTCCAGGCTGTCTGGTTGGGGAACTCTATCTAGCCTCAGGGTAGTTTGTATGACATTTTCCCCCTAGAGATGTCCCCCCTGAAAGCCAGAGCTCTTCAGCCAGTCAACTGATAGGAAACCAGGCAGGCAAAGGAAGCCTCCTTTTGCTTCATTAGAACATTTTGGTTTTAAGGTATTGGCATTTTCTAATAAGTTTTGTTGGGAACTGTCTGACCAACTCTAATAACTACACAGGCTTAACTCTCTCACGCTGTCTTCTACAATTAGTACCTTTTTCCATGAAAAAACAAAACCAAATTAAAAACACAACTCCCTCCCCACAATTCAGTAACAAAAATGGAACCAATACTGAGTGAAGGTTACCAGTGGTCCCTTGTTGCTCTTCTGGAACATTGTGCTAACCTGAATTTGTACCAGGAAACAAAATGAAGGAACAGTCCATCCCTCTGAGTCAATTCATACTCGGTCCTCTCTGAGCTATGCCCCATCTGCCAGTAACATGCTTTAGCTTTCTACTGTAACAAATGTTGTAGAGGACTCTGGGAACAGAACATGTGGATGCTGGACAGAATCTAACACCTTTTATTTGCTGGGGTAATATTTATATTTAGCTCAGGTGCAGGAAACAGAAATGCCTAATGCCTTGCTGATATGCAGACATAGAACCTACTTTGCACAGACCACCCTGACTTGCAATCTGTTTCACTCCCTTTCACCTTTGTAGATTCATAGACATTAGACATTAGGGCTGGAAGGGACCCTGCAGATCATCAAGTCCAGCCCCCAGGAAATCAACTAGGGTCAAAGGATCCCAGCAAGATAAGCATCCAAACATTTCTTGAATGAGTCCAGAGTAGGTGCCTGCACCACTTCTGGAAAGAGTCTATTCCAGGCCTTAGGCCCTCGGACAGTAAGGAAGTTTTTCCTTATGCCCCGCCTAAAACGGTCATGGAGGAGTTTATGACTGTTGGTCCTTGTTATCCCTTGGGGCACTCTGGTGAACAGACATTTCCCCAGATCCTCATCCACACCCCTTATGTACTTATAGGCAGCCACCAGGTCCCCCCCTGAGCCTGTGCTTTTCTAGGCTGAAGAGTCCCATGGCTCTCAGCCTCTAATCATAAAGCCTATTCTGTTGCCCTCTGATCATGCACATGGCTCTCCTCTGGACTCTGTCAAGTTTCTCAACAACCTTCTTGAATTGTGGAGCCCAGAGTTGAATGCAGTACTCCAGCTGTGGCCTCACCAAGGCTGAGAACAGTAGGAGGATGACATCCTGAGATTTACTTGAGAAGCATCTATGGATGCAAGCCAGAGTTTTATTTGCTTTACCAGCTGCAACATCCCATTGGTGGCTCATGTTCATCTTGTGGTCAATCAGGACCCCCCAAGTATCTTTCAGCCGTGGTGCACTGCTGAGCCTGTAAGCGTGCTGCAGGGTTTTTTCCCCCCCGAGGTGGAGTACCTTGCATTTTTTGGTATTGAACGTCATCAGGTTTATATCCGCCCACTTACTGAGCTTATCCAAGTCAGCCTGGATCACTAGCCTGTCCTCAGGTGTGGACACTATGCCAGAAAGTTTATCATCGGCAAACTTGGCCAGTCTGCTTCTGACACCAGTGTCCACACGGTTGATAAAGATGTTAAAGAGAACCATTCCAAGGACAGAGCCTTGGGGGACACCACTGGTCACAGAGCACCATAATGATTCACTTCCATTGACTACTACTCTCTGGATCTGACCTCGAAGCCAATTCCCCAGCCATCAGACTGTGGTGTAGCTGAGGCCACAGTTGTCCAATTTTTCCATGAGGAGATCATAGGACACCAGATCAAAGGCTTTTTTAAAGTCCAGATATATGAAGTCAATCTCTTCTCCCTGGTCCAGGTGATAAGTCACCTGGTCATAGAAGGAGGTGAGATTAGTCAGGCAAGACCTGCCTGTGACAAACCTGTGCTGGCTGTCCCTCAGGATGTTACCATCAACCAGCTTATCAAGAAGGGTCTCTTTGAAAATTTTCTCTAGAATCTTACTGGGGATTGAGGTCAAGATGATTGGCCTGTAATTCCAGGGATCTACTTTCCACCCTTTCTTGAAGATGGGTGCCACATTGGCCTTCTAGTCTTCAGGTACTTCACCTGAGCACCAAGAGTTTTCGAATATTTTTGCCAATGGTTGGGCTATGACACCTGCCAGCTCCTTGAGTAATCTAGGGTGTAATCTGTCGGGACCAGCTGACTTGAAGATGTCCAGCCTCTTAAGGTGTTCCTTTACAAGGTCTACACTGATGCTGGGTATAAATATGCCCTCACCCTGGCTTTCCCACACCATGCAAGGTAGGGTGGTCCCTTTGGGCTGATGAAAGACTGACATGAAGTACCCATTAAGCAGGTTGGCTTTTTCCTGGGTGTCAGTTATCAGTTGTCCCATTGGTTCAGCAGGGGTCCAACGTTACTCTTGCTTTTTTCCCGACTCCCTACGTATCTGAAAAAGGACTTTTTATTATCTTTGATATGTGAAGCCAGATGGAGTTTGGTTGCAGCCTTGGCTTTCCTGGTCTGCTCACAGCAGGCATGGACCAGTGAGCAGGGGTGGTGGCTAACCTGTGGTGTGGGCAGCCTTATGGCACAGCAGACTGGAGAGCGGGGACAAGCAGTACAATGGCTAATTATCCATTTGCTAGTGAGACTATCTAAATACAGAGGAACAATATCCATTGTGCACCTATCATAGTAGATCTCCAGAAATGCAATTCTGGTTTACAAACTAACTTTCAGGCTTTCTCAGTCTTTAAATCCTGAAAATTTACAACTGGTCAGTTGATGAGCCAAATAATGCTAGCCAGCAACCTATTATTTGATCAGGGTCTCAAATATTGGTCAACATTCCATGACACCAAGAATGCCCTGGTATAGGTGGCAACCTACCCCTATTGCAGGTGGCAGCTGGCTAGGAGTGACAGCTGCTTGCTCCCAATCCTGCAGGAGTCAGGATCCAAACAAACCCACATACACTGTCCTGCTCCAGTTATGAGCAAGTACTCCCTTCCCTGCTGCTTAGTTCTTCCAGGCTCCTTTCCCTTCCCAGCCCCCTGTTGAGCCACATGGGGCTGCAGGAGCTACTCTGTGCCACGAAAGGAACCAAAGCCAACAGCATAAAAGTCTAACATATCATTTATAGTTGCTATGTGTATTTTATTTGTGTTTTAATTTTATTTTGTAGCTAGTCAGGCTGACTTTGGCATTCTGGAATAAAAGCCAGGGAGAAGAGCTGTTCAGTTTTGAATATTATTTACATCTATGCTTACTTAACATTGTTATAGTAATTCATTACATTTTTTAGAATTTAATTTCATTGTTTTGCAATAATAGTTAACTTTTTTTTGTAATTAGAAAAACTATAACTTGTTGAAGATTAAAGTTCCTCTCTTTACTGTTCTAATATTTTAACAATTAAAATACTTGCTCAGCATTTGCCAATATCTTTCCTGTCAGCTGACCAGGGTTTTTTTTTTTGACAAGTCAAATATCCAACACTACTTGGAACTGGTGGATCAACCACCTAAGAATTTAACTGTTTAGTACAGAGAGAAAATGCAACTCTTTAAAACTCCGGCAGGTTTGCATCCTTTCCTGTGACTAAAAAAAAAAAAAAAATGCCTGTTATACTATAATAGTAGTGATTTGATTTCACAGCTCAATGTGATTTAACTATTGTTTTGACTCTTAGGTATTGTTGGGGTCTAATGCAGTATATTTTTTACAGGAAGAGTACATCTTTCAGAAATGGACAAGATTTTTTCAGAGCCAAATGAGGAAAAGTAAGTTGATGAGTCCACGAAGAATTTTAGTGGCAAAAGCTGCTTTCTTTAATAGTAAAGCTTCCTCGTGCACCAAATGTAGCATTTGGCTCCAAAGATGTTGAAGCCTGTCTCGATCCCAGAAGACACCGAGAGCTTTCCTACTATAAAGGAAGGTTCCCACAAATGTCACAGTAGTATGCTGTTTAATGTCTCAGTAAGAAAAAAGTGTAAGGTTTTCCAGAATTGTTCTGTTGACTAGTATTAAGAAAAACTCTGCCAAAAAGTCTTAGACTAAATTGTTTTAAATTAAAAGTAGGGGTGCAATGATAAAGAGTTTCTTCACCGATACCAGTAGCCAGTTATTCACTAGGCATATTGGTCAATACCAATCCAATAAGTGATTGAAATTTATTCTGGCACACATCCACAAGGGGCCAGCTGGGGACTGCATGCTTAGGGGCAACCAACACGGGTTCATTAGTGGCAGGTCCTGTCAGACCAACCTGGTGGCCTTTTACGATCAGATCACCAAATCATTAGATGCAGGGGTAGCAGTGGACATAGTCTTCCTGGACTTCTGGAAGGCTTTTGACACTGTCTCTCAACCTGTTCTCATCAAGAAACTGGGGGGCTGTGGTGTAGACACCCACACAGTCAAATGGGTCGCCAACTGGCTGGAGGGCTGCACCCAGAGGGTGGTAGTGGATGGGTCCTTCTCAGCCTGGAAGGACGTGGGCAGTGGGGTTCCGCAGGGCTCGGTCCTCGGGCTTGCACTGTTCAACATCTTCATCACTGATTTGGACGAGGGGGTGAAAAGCACCCTGTTCAAATTTGCTGATGACACTAAGATGTGGGGGGATATGGGCACGCTAGAAGGAAGCAACAGACTACAATCTGACTACAACAGACTACAATCTACAATCTAGACAGGTTACAAGGGTAGGCGGACGAGACTAGGATTCAACACAGACAAGTGCAAAGTGATGCACCTCAGGAGGAACAACCGGCACCATACCTACAGGTTGGGGAACTCCCCTCTCGTCAGCACAGAGGCGGAAAAGGATCTTGGAGTCATAATTGACTCCAAGATGAACATGGGCCGGCAGTGTGGGGAGACAGTCAGGAAGGCCAGCCATACCTTGTCATGCATCCACAGATGCGTCTCGAGCAGGTCCAAAGAAGTGATCCTCCCCCTCTATGCGGCACTGGTGAGGCCGCAGCTGGAGTACTGCGTTTGGTTCTGGGCGCCACACTTCAAGAGGGATGTGGACAGCATGGAGAGGGTCCAGAGGAAGGCCACTCGCATGATCAGGGGACAGCAGGGCAGGCCCTATGAGGAGAGGCTACGGGACCTGAACCTGTTCAGCCTCCAAAAGAGAAGGCTGAGGGGGGATCTAGTGGCCTGTTATAAACTAGTCAGGGGGGACCAGCGGGCACTGGGGGAGTCCCTGTTCCCCCAAGCACTGCCAGGAGCGACCAGGAATAATGGTCACAAGCTGGCGGAGGGTAGATTCAGGCTGGATATCGGGAGGTGCTACTTCACGGTCAGGGCGGCTAGGATCTGGAACCAACTTCCAAGAGAAGTGGTACAGGCTCCTACCCTGGGGGTTTTTAAGAGGAGGCTAGATGAACACCTTGCTGGGGTTGTTTGACCCCAGTACTCTTTCCTGCCATGGCAGGGGGTCGGACTAAATCTACTCAGGTCCCTTCCAACCCTAGAAACTATGAAACTATTTATAGGAGTGCAGCCAGGCAGTGTGGAGAGCAGCGCCTCGCAGGTAAATCTGTGGAGCAGAAGGGGCATGAGGGAGGGAAAGGGTATGGGGGGAGCAAATCAAGACCCCCCACAGTGAGGGAGGGAGTAGGCAGGGGTTGGGAGTGCTGCCCAGCTAGAGCGGTGAATGGGATCCTGGGGCCAGGGTGGGGAGCAGGATGAAGCCACAGGCAGCTCATCCAGGGTATCGGTGTCCTGGCACTTAAAAATGGCAGCAGGGTCACTTGAATAGTAAAGCTTGAGCTTTACTTCAAGCACAGGGATGCTTCTAACAGGAGCGGAGCTGAGCGCTGCAAAGGCGGATGCAGGCTGCCTGCTGTGAGCTTGGGGTTCTCTGCCTTGCTGCCTTTGCCCCAGGAGGCACGTGCTGGCTGCACATCCCCTGCCCACCCAGCAGCAGGAGGTACAACTCACCTCCTCCCACAGCTGTGGGGCAGGCAGGGGATGCACAGCCAGCACATAGCTCCCAAGGCAAAGGCAGCAGGGTGGAGAGCCCTGAGCCCACAGCAGGCAGCCCACCTCTGCCCTTACCTCATATATAAACCTGGGGGGAACATTCTCCCTATGCATCCCTCTGGGGGTGGTGCAGCAGCAGGAAGCCACCCCACTTCCTCCCTCCTTCCCCCCCCCCCATGCCCCTTGGGTGAGCTGCCTACAGCTCCATCCTGCTCCCTGCCCCTGCCCCTTCCCCTCCACAGACTTACTTGCAGGGTGCTGCTCTCCACGCTGCCCAGCTGCACTCCTGGCCACATGCATGCGTGTAGCTGTGCACATGCACACTGCTCTGCCCAGAAGGTGTATTATATTTATCAGCACATTACCAGTTACACCAGCCAAAAAAACCAATAGCTGCTAATGTTAATTTTCCTTTTATCAGTGCCAATCCGATATGGCACCAATATATCAGTGTACCTCTAATTAAAACAAAATTGTCCATTTTAGAAATTTGTTTTTGCAGATGGCAGTTATCTTGAATAGCTTAAATCTCTGATGTGGACTTATGCACTAATGTCTCTCTCTTCCCCCCTCCCCCCCAAGTGATTGTACAGAACATGTCAGAAAGAAAAGGCTTTCCTCGGTGAGTTTGACTTCAATTACATTTTCTAGGATAAAATATTTTATTACTAGAAGCTACTAAAAGTGTTCTTGCTTTTCTCATTAGCATAAAGAAAATCCACAGAATAAAAGAAAATGAGGTGCCAGTGCCCACCTATGTTTCTATTTCTAATTATAGTTCTTGTTGCTTTTATAATTCACTCAGGCTATTTAATTGTTTTTCTCCATATCCCATTGAAATAGCTATTTGCTAGATATACTGGTCAACTGACCAACTATTTTTTTAATTCTCTTAATGTTGCATCATGGAAAGAGGATGGAAATATGCAACAAAATCTGACATAATTTCCATAGAAAGATTTATAATTAAAAAGAATATACCTGGCCTCTCAGCAGGTAGCTCTTTGACAAAAAAGGGAATTATGTCTATTTAAAGGGGCAACTTATGTACTTTATTATCTACCAGAATTGGAAGTTTTTAAAACAGTAAAGGAGGCGATTCAGAAATGCAGAGTGACTTATAGACATGAATCTTGCTTTCTTATCCCTTTTCTAATATCTGAATCCTATACACTGCTGTTGCCAGATAGAATTCTGAATGGCCTTGCCATGCAGAAATCTACATATCAGGCTGTTGTGGTATTTGAAGTCCTAGTGGTTGGGAAGCAGCCATAAGGAAAGGGAGAACTGCTGCTTGTGACAGCACAATAACTGTTGCTCTATAGCTGTCATGTGTGCTTGATCCTGTAGGGACACAAGTGTGCTAAATCGCCACAGCTTTGAACCTGGTTGAAGCAAGGTTAACAGTTGCAGCGATTTTGTTACACTTGTATAGATTCACAGGCACCTAAGGGGTTACAGCTTAACAGCTGCTGTATAGGCCAACCCAAGAAGTGGCTGCTTCTCCCCTTCTGAAACCACTACAAATGTCCATCCTCTAAGGCATGTGCTTTGAGCACCCTGCTTATAACAGGAAATAGTGACTACATTGCACGTATTACTAACGCTACCTCCACTTTTTATGAAGTGGCCAGTTGTTGGACCCCAAGTTAGTATCTTCTCAGCTATTTTAAATATTTATTTTTAGATTTTAAAGGTTCCACGCAGTCCCCTTCAAGACCTTGGAAGTGGAAATGAATTCACTCAGGTAGACTGATATTTTATTTAAGTTAAAATATTTGCTCTGCTTAGTTCTTTACTTTTTGTATGGGCTACTTGACAAAACAAGTTTCCTTGTTTTGAGAGGTAGGAGAGACCTGATTAGCAATTATTTCAAGTATTTCAAGGAAAAGTTTTGCTGTGCTGCCACACAAGTCTTTTATAAACTACCCTAATTAAGCAATTCTAGTCTTGAATCAGAAGTCCTTGATCAATAAATGGGACCAAAGAGAGCCATATAGCTGTGAATCAATGTCTTAACATTCCATTATTCTGTTTACATTGATTTTTGCATCAACATGGCAATGTCATTATAGTGACACAATATAGTTACTGTAAAAGTAAGATCTTATGCCAATGGTTCTTGGCTAGGGAATCATAGCATGCAAGAGTGTTGCAAGAACCTTGGGGAGTTCCATGGTACGGTTCTGCTGCCACGACACCCAGCTGGAACTGCCCCATGCATCTTGTGCACAACCAGATTTGGTAAGGACTGTGGGAGGAGCATGGTGGACCTGACCAGGAAGTACTGTGGCAGGACTGCATACTCCTGCCTACTTTAGGTTTATCACGGCTCTAATGCAGGCGGAGTGTGCACTTGTGTTGCAACCCTTCCTGGTCTGGCTGCGCATGAGACATATGGGACAGTTCCACTTGGTGGTGGCGGTAGCAGCACCTCAGTGGAGAATCACTGAGGTAAGCTGAAGCCCTATAACTGTGGTTCTTGATCAGAATGCTGCCAAATTTTAAAAAAAGTTACGGAATGATGCCCTGAATCTAAAAAGTTTGAGAAACACTGTACTCTATTCTGATTTTGTAGTGGGGCTAGGAGGTTGCTTTTTACTTCCTTTTCTACTACATCCATACTGAAATTGATGCATCCTTTTTCATCCCATCCTTCCTGACTAGCTGCAGGGATTGAGAGAAATTCTGTGAAATCTTGCTGAGCATCATTTATATTTTTTTAATATGTCAAGTAATGAGAGAAACATATCATTAGTGTTTTGCTTGCTGTGCTGAATACAAGATTGATTCCTGAAAGAGCAGTTCCACAAGAGCTACTTGCTGCGAAGGTGGGATGTAGAAATCCAGAAAAGGGAAGAAAGGGAAAAAAATAGAGATTGCAGGCTATTTTGTTCTTGATAAATTAGATGTGGTTATAGCAAAATTTGCAGCAATTGTGGTTTAGAAAGCGCAAATGTCAGGCACATCTTAATATTAGTATCAGGTAGTGTTTCCCAACTTTTTCCAGCCAAAGGCACACTTAGTAAAAATTTTCCGTGGCACACCTGGTAAAGCAACCCCCATCCTCATACCTATTGTAGCTCATTGCCGTGGCAAAATTCCGTGGCGGACCTGTTCATTTCTGACAGCAGACTTTTGTGCCATGGCACACTGGTTGGGAAACGCTAGTATAAGGAACAGCCAGTGTAAAAAGAAATCCTTTAAGGGCTGCAGAATTACCATTTGCATATGATTTCCAGGCTTGTTGCTCTAATTAGCTGTTAAAATATGTCAACATATGTATAAGTGTGTCACATATATTGTATGCCCAAGCTTTCCCATGAAATGTTGTACTGATTGCATTTATATGGAATAAGAACTGCTACCTGTTTTCCAATCAAATGGTTATGCCCTTTACATTCTTAGGATTACCAGGCTGAGAAACGTCGGAAGAGCTCTCGCCGTGTCAGCTTTGCAGACACCATTAAGTAAGTTCAGCTGGGAGACTGATTGTATGTCACAGGCAATATGCTGGTAGCCACCAAAAACAAGACGTGTTCATAGGTTTGTAGGAAAGTAGGGCTGGACGGGATCTTACCAGGTCATCAGGTTCAATTCCTTGGTCAAAGTAGGATCATCCCTTACTAAATCAACCCAACTAAGTGTATGTCTGACCTGCTCTTGAAACCTTCCAAAGATAGACATTCTACAATTTATCTAGGTAGCTTGTTCCAGTGCTTTACCATGCTTACAGGCAAAAAGCTCTTCCTAAACTCCAGCCAAATTTCTCCTGCTGAAGCTTGAGGCTATGGCTTTTAATCCTTTCCCCTACTGCCATAGGTAAGCCCATCTCCATTCTCTCTGTACTAGCCTTTCAGGAATTTGAAGTCTTTTATCAAATCAACCCTGAGTCTTCTCTAAATTAAATAACCCTATTAGGGGTGCACCAATAAAGATTTTTTTTGGCCGATACTGATTAATAGTCTATATCAGCCGATACTGATCTGATTGGTGATATACAGCCCAGCAGCTTGGAGAGCAGCGTTTGGCTGGTAAGTCGGCTGGGGGGAAAAGGGGCATGGGGGGACTGATTGAGGCCCCTGCACTGAAAGAGTGTGCATGGGGTGGGGCACGGGCAGGCACTGGTCAGCCAGGGCGGGGCAGAGCACAGGACAGAGCCACATAGGTTGTCTAGGTGGAAGGAGGGCAGATCCCATTGCTATGTGCACCCCTAGGGGAGCCATGGAGGTCGTGCGCCCCCCAGATCCGTGCACAGGGCGAGGGCCAGGGGTGGTGCTTGGCTCTTCCCGGTGCGGGGTTGGGTTGGGGCTGCGCTTGGGGTGGGCAGCAGTAGCAGTGGGGGTGGGGGCTATGGGGTGGGCTACAGCCACCCCACAGTTTTTTGTAGCCACCCTGTAACCTCCCATCCCAGTGCTGCCACTGCCACCTGGCCCAAGCGCAGCCCTGGCACAGCACCCTCTGCCAGGAAGAGCCCGTCGCCACCCTCAGCCCATGCCCTGTGCACAGATCTGGGTGCGCATGTCCCCCATGACTCCCCTGGGGGTGCACATAGCAACAGGATCTGCCCTCCCCCCCCCCGATGATCTGTGTGGCTCCATCCTGGCTGACGAGTGCCTGCCCCACCTCAATCTCACCCTCACTGCAGGGGCCTTGATCTGCCCCCCCCCCCCCAACATACTTAGAAGCCAGATGCTGCTTTCTAAGCTGGTGAGCTGGCTGCAGGCATGCATATAGCATTTATCAGCAGCATTACTGGCTACATCAGCCAAAAAAAGCTGATTGCCAATAATGTCAATTTTCTGTTTGTTGGTGCCGATACAACATGGACCAGTGTATTGGTGTACCTCTGTTTTAGTCTTTCCTCATAATAACTCATGCCTCCCAGTCCTCTAATCATTTTTGTTGTTCTGTACCAGACGCTTTCCAAACTGCATATACTTCTTGGAGCGTGGGGCCCAAAACTAGACAGTACTCCACGTGAGGCTTCATTTATGACATTAAAGAATACTAGATCCAGGACAGAGCCCTGAGGAACCCCATTTGGTAGCTCTTCCCAAGCCATTGAGGACTACTCACTGGGCCCATCTACACATGTCCAGTTGCGCCTCTGTTACTGTACCATCTTTTAGTACTTCCTTTTGGAAGTACTAAACAACAGTGCAGTAACAGCCGTGCATGCTGCGCATGGTTGTTTTTAACTGCTATGTTGCTGTAGCAATGCACTATAAGGAGGGAGCGTGTTGCTATAGCAACGTAGCTGTAGAGTCAGTTTGTGACCTCCAACACTACATCTCTGTAGTGCACTGCTATGGTGACGTAGCGTCCTGTGTAGATGTGCCCACTGAGTATGATGATCCAACCAGTTGTATATCCTGACAGTTTTTTGCTGAGTCTGTATTTCTTTAGCTTGTTAATGACGATGTTGTGGGAGATGGTGTCCAAGGCCTCACCAAAGTTGCACTATATCACATCTACTCCCTCTGCCACCTCCCCCCCTACACACACACTAATCCACAGAACCTGTTACTTAATCATAGAAGGAAATCAGGTTAGTCAGGTATGACTTGCTCTTGGTGAATCCATTCTGGCTGTTCCTGATCATCTTCTTCTCTAGATACTTCACAATGGATTCCTAGTGCACCTGCTCCTGCTTTCTGGATATCGCAGTCAGGCTGACTGGTCCATAGTTCCCCAGATACTCCCTTCTGCCCTTTCTTAAAGATGGACATTATATTTACCCATGTCTAGTCGTCTGGGATGTCACCTGACCTCCATGAGTTCTCAAAGAGGATGACCAATGGCTCTGAAATTACCTCAGTCAGTATCTTTGGTACCCTAGGATGCATTCCATGTGGCACTGCTGACTTGACAAGCACCCAGCATCTCAGAGCAGTCCCTAATCTGTTCTGCTGTTACTCCAGGCTACCTGTTTCCTTCCTTTTTTGCTGCCAACTGCACTCGTCATCTGGAGTATCTGGGGAACTATGGACCAGTCAGCCTGACTGCGATATCCAGAAAGCTGCCTCTTTGTGAAGACTTACTTTGGCCTTCTCTGCATCATCCATAATTAGATTGCCTTCTGAATTCCATAAGTCAGCTGTGGTTTCTCTACTCTTCTGACATTGGACATAGTTGTAGAACCCCTTTTTATTGATTTTTGTGTGTGTGTGTGTGTGTGTCTGTCTCCCTTGCTAGCTGCACCTCAAATTGTGCCTTGTCTTTCCTAATCGTCTGCCTGTATCCCTATGTGATACTCTTATAGTCTTCCCAAATACTATGATCCAGTTTCCAGTATTTATAAGGTTCCTTTCTTGAGTTTCAGCTCACTGAAGAGATAGCTGTCTACCCAGGCTGGTCTTCTCTTGCATTTCCCATTCTTCTGTTGCAGTGGAATAGCTTGCTTCTGTTCCATTAATATGTTCTCCTTCAAGTATAACTAGCTCTCTTGTACTCCTTTTCCCCTCAGACTTTCCTTCTAGGTGATCCTGCCCACCAGTTCCCTGAGTCTATTAAAGTCTGCTTTTCTTAATCTGCTACTCTCCTTTCTTCCTCCCTTTATGGTCTTGAACTCTGTTCTTATATGGTCAGTCACCCAAATTACCTTCTTCTTTCACATTCCCAACCAAATCCTCCCTGCTTGTGAGCAGTAAGTTAAAAAGAGCTTCCCCCGGCTGGCTTCTCTACCTGCTGTACCAAAAAGTTATCCCCAACACACTCTAGGAATTTGCTGGAAGTTGCTGCTTATAAGTTTAAATGAGTGTGTAAGAATTCAATTGCAGAGATTAAATATTGGTATATTGAGATTCATATATTTCACAAATTTGAAAGAATTCTTAACCTCTTTTTATTTTGAAAAGAAGGCTGGAGGGGAAAGATTTTGCAACTTAAAAAATGATAGTTGTCATTAATTAACTTTTGCAGTTTTCACCTTAAATTCAGTCAAGGTAATTTCTTATTGGAAGTTATAGGGAAATTCAATATGTTCTCTTTCTTCCAAGTACTTTTTAGGTATTCTTTAGAGCGTACAAAAGGAAGAAGAGCTGAAATCAAAACTTTTTTTGTCTTGGTTCTAAATAGAATTTTCTTTGTTCCAGGGTAATAAGTATTCTATATTTAGTTTCAGGGTCTTCAAGACGGATGTGAAGGTTAATATGGCAGAGCCTGGAAATGCAGGTAAGAAATCCTTTCTTTTGTATGTAGCATTCACACAACTTTTAAGCCAGCAGCCTCCCAGCCTGCTTGCAGCTACACTGCCAGAATCTCAGTTGTCAGTCACTGATAGCTGACCACATCCTCTCCTATGAGGCACTGAAAGGCCTTGTAGACCTTGTAGCTAAATGAGAAGAAATTATTTGTAAGTCAAACTAAACTTGTCAGTTCTACTTTTTGGGCCATTTCTGTTCAATTTGCACAGACATAGCAGAATATCCTGCACCCAGCTACCAGAACTCTCTGAAGGAGGTAATGGAACTTCAGGTTATTCTGTTTCTGGCTTTTTGAGTGTACGAAGAAACATCATCGTCTAGGAAGGGTAGCACAGATTTTTTCCATGCAGTTTATTCCCATCTCCAAATAGCTGGATACAGTCTCTCAAATTGTTGCTTAACGTTTGTATTTTGCTTTTATTTTTAGAAACAGCAACAGATGTAAGGAATCAAGTCCTGCTTAACCAGTAAGTTTGGACAATCCTATTTGCATACATTTAAGAGTTATGGCTTGCTAGACATTTTCTTATGACACAACTATTAAAATGTTTCTGTAAACCAAGACTATAATAAAATGACAATACCAGCAACATGACCTTCTCATGTAGGCTGTTACCTATGCAAATTTCTGCCTCTTTGAATCAGTTATTTTTTAAGGTGCTATCCTGCCCTGCCTTCATATTAAAAGTAATTAAGTATTAGGTTTGATTAGAATGGTGGTAATGTTCTTCGAGAAGGTCTGTGTCCAAGTCAGCCAGTCATATTAACTTAAAACTAACCTGGGCTTGCATTCTTCTATGTTCTTGTACCTGAAGAGTCAGGAGTGACCTGGGATACATGTAAAACTTATGTATGTGCACACCTTTTCAAGCTGCCTGTTTTAATCCTTTACCATTCTGAACTTTGTTCTTACTTGTCCTTTTTAAGACAGTTATTGCTGATCAGAGCTGTCATGGGGAAGCGCCAAAAATGCAGGAGCCTGATCAGAAGGGAGCCTGGTTTTATCTGTTACCCCCCCCCAAATTCTCTGATTTAATGCCCCCCGTCCCAATTCTCTGATTTAAAAAAAACCAAACCCAAATTGCACTTTTCCACAATTCAAATAAAATGCCACAGTATATATAGGTTATCAGCTGAACATTTTTTTTTTGTTGATATATTTACAGTTTTAAAGCAATTTGGAAGCCTACCAGTGCTTCAGTCGTTATAATAAAACTAGCAAATTGCCTGTCAAGAATGGTGGATGAATTTTGAAAAACAAAAACAAAAAAAGGCTGCTGGCCTCGCCCCGCTGTCTCCTTCATGATGGTGCTCCACCGCACCATTGCCTCCAGCCTGTAACACTCTTGAAGTGCTCTGATTGATTGTTTCAGTAATCAATTAGAGTGCACCAAGTATATTATGGACAGACAGACAGGCAAACTAATCGCTTTATTATATTAGGCTAAATTCTAAATACCTGTATATTTTGATGTTTGATTTTTTGGGGGGTTTTTATCACGGAAAATCAGAGCTTCCCCTGCCCCCTTTGCTCACCAACTGCTCCAGCTGCAACTGTCCCCCTCTGCTGCTTTGTAGCTCTGAGCAGCTCTGTGCCAATGCCCTGCCCGTGCCATTGCCCTTTGCTCCTGACCCATAGCCCCTCACCCCAACTCCCCAGTGTGTGGGGCAGGGGGTGTGTGGGCATAGTTGATGCCATAGGCAATGCATTGAGGGGAGTGGTGGGGCACATGCCCCGCCAGATTTCTGTGCCCACAGTGGGGCACGGGGCTGCAGCCTGGCTGGACCAGCACTGCCATCAGCCAGTGGGCAGGACCTGATGTGGGAGAGCAGAGCAGGGCGGAGAGGCTGCCACTGCCACCAGGAACATTGTGCCATCATGGCTGCTAATGTGAGGCACCCCATGCCTGCCACCACAGCCGAGGGGCACAGCTCTGCAGCAGCAGGTCACCTTGGTAGCCATGCATGGCAGTGCAGTGCTCCTGGTGGCAATGACAGCATCAAGCCTCCCCACCCCACTCCATCCTCCCATGCCAGCTCCCGCCCCCTGGACTGCAGAAGCGGTTCCTGCTCCATGTCAGTCCAGCCAGGGCCCCATGCCCCCTTGATGTATCGCCTATGGGCCCAAATCTTCTGCGCGATTGCACTCAGTAGCAAGGAGCCCCCCTGCCCCCAGGACAAGCCACCCATGGCTCCATTCTGCTCCCTGCCCAGGCCCTGTGGCAACATGTTCCAGCCAGCCCCAGGCACCATGCACCATTCCAGCTGGGCTTCGCCCATGACCCCAGCTGCCAATCTCCAACCCTGCCTCCCTCACCATACAGGTTTGGCACAAGCCACCACCTTAGTCTCCCCACTAGTTGTGCCCCCTCTATGCATTGCCTGTCTCCCTCTGCCCCCACCCACATGTGCGCATGTTGCTGAACAAGACTCTTCCCTGCCCCCCAAGGAGACTTACCTGGAATGAGCAGCAGGAGTTGCTCTCCACCACTGCCTGGCTGTATTGCTGGCCACGTACATGTGTATGTGTGCACATGCACATAGCACCCCCTGCCTCTGATCACTCTCCTCCCACTCTCCCCAGCCCCAAGCAGCTCCCTAGCCTGCAAGGGGAAACCTGTGGTTTCCCAGGTTTTTTTCCTTTGAAAGAGAAAAGCTGTGTTTTACCACAGGAAACAGAAAACCTAGATCCCTGCTGATCTGGCTTGCTGAGTAAGCATCATTACCATATCAGGGTGAGGGAATATAATCTAATACCCCAGGTTTGAATAGAAGAATTGTGCCATTCTTTTTTTGGAGTTAGATGTTATAAGTGTGACATCTCAGAGCAAGAGAGGCACTCTAGTCCTGAGCTGTGGCATTCAGTTTATAGTGAAGGAAGTGACAGTATGCTCAACTAGGGGAGAATCATTTGTAGTCTCAGTTGCAGGTTTGAGGATGTGAATCTTCTTGTATTCAAGTAAGCAGTAATGCAGAAAATGTATTCCTTATAACAGATATTCTACTTGCTTTCCTAACTTAGCACAACCCAAAGAAGCATAAAGTGACTCTAGAATATGTGCGTATCATCTGCTGTTTCACTGATAGAATGTGTATATCTACCATAGTAGTGTCCAGAGACCTGGACAATCACCAGTGGGACAAAATGGTTACTTGGACTATGTGTACGTAAAATATATATTTTAATATGTTATGTTGAGGTAAACCCAAGGGCTTAAGTACTTAAAATGTAACTTTTTTTCTAATGAAGACAAGAATATTGAGTCTGAGCTCTAAGGCCCCCCTTATAGATGAGAGAGAATGTTAGTGATATTTTTATGAAGTGCTGTTTAAAAACATGTTGGGATCAGGTAGTGTAGAGAGACTCAGATGCCTTTAAAATACCTTAACAAGTGAAAGAGGATATTATAATTAGTTGTGATCAACTAATACTTTTAAATGTATCAGGCCTGGTTCTTTTATCTAGCTAAGAACTGACCGTATCAAAAGAAGCCAAGGATAGTGAAAGGAAAAGGCATCAGGAGTTGGGCTGAGAGCAGCCCAAGGCTTCACTTCAGATGGAACAATGAGGCATTTTATTTTACAGAATACTGAGTTTAAACTTCCTTAAAGATCATTGGAAACAGAAAGGATAACTAAAGGCAAGAGGCCTAGAATGAGAAGTTTATATTAATTTCTTTTCCCTCTCTTGAACTGGCAAACAAAAACCACTATGTAGAGTGCTATATAGGATAGCAGCTATCATCCTAACTTGTAAAGATGCCAGAATTTAATGGTTTCAAAGCTTTCTTCAACCGAGCAGATAGCAGATTTCATAAGAGTATCTTGCAGATCTGGGTCTCCTTACAGTCTTTGCTATCTGTTGCTCAGTACCTGAAGCCTGATTCATCTCTAATGCTTGCTGTTTGCTAAGCTGCTGAAATGAAAACCATCTATTTGGAAATCTTTTAGTAAATTGTTCATGTAAAACTGTTTTTTAGAAATGAAGGATCTGAAACTGCTCAGTGTGAGATAACCGGTAAGTTTAATAGATTTCATTATCAGATTAAATTTGTTTTATTTAAAATTATTTAGCGGGATTAAAATGTGTAACAATGTTGTATAAATGGGACCTTGTCTCATAAAGCTGTTTTGCAAGCTGTTAAACTTTAGATACTCATACTCATGCACATACTCCAAAGGATTATTGAAAACTTTTTGTGATATCTTGGGTGTGTTTTTGTTCTGTCAAAATTTACTCAAAGTAATGAATGTAGAGCAAGTTCACAGATCCTCAGTTCAGTTGATGCAACCTTTATCTTTTCTCTTCACAGGGATGGACACTTTGCTTCATGCCCCAATTCAGACTTCTGTGCAACAGACAGAGGTATATGAATAGTTATACTTTTTTAATACTGAAAATGTTAGTGTCCAAAACCCATTGCATTAACCTACTTATGTTAATGTAACAGCACAGCCCAGTGATGCTGAAAATGTAACTTGGAATATAATTAACTAAACAAAACAGGATGTTAATTCATAAATCTCTTGATAGGAAAAACTTCAAACACCTTCCATACTCATCAGGCTCAGGGAAAATACTTGTACTGTGATATTACAGTAGCTTCCTAATTTCAATAGCTGAGCTTCAGCAGCTGAACCCCCTCGCTGCCCCCACGCCCCACACATACACACTGCTACAGCAAGGAAAGCAGTGGCTAGGGCAAGGGGTCAAGTGGTCTCCTTGTCCTCTGCACTTCTCATTTCTTTCCCCTGCAGCGTTCCTGGCCCCCTACCACCTGAAACCCCCAGCCCCTCCCCCCCCTTTACTGTCTAACACTGCTCAGGCTGCCTGGCCATGCAACAGTGTTGATTCTGCCCATTAGCTGGGCAGGCAATGCAACAGTGTTGGTGCTGCTGATTGACTGGGCAGAAGAAGCAGTTTCCTTGTGCTCAGTGCACAGGAGAGCCCCAGCCAGAACCAATCTGTGCCTAAAAAATAAGTTGGGGAGGGAAGGGAGCAAGTGGAGGAAGAGGGGCAAAAGCTGCAGAGGGAAAGTAGGGAGCGCAGGAGGCTGCTGTGGGCCTGACTCTGGCCCAAACCCAGGTTCAGGACCACAATAGTCTCCTGCTTCCTGCTCTGTTTTACATGCGAATATAAGACCAAAGGGCTTTTTTCCTATACTTATTAGGGTGGGTCATCTTATATTTGGGTAAATGCAGTAAATTCTGAAGTAAAATTGCTGTGCGATTTTCTGTTTCTTTCTAATATATGCACTTTAATTATGGAGCTTTGCCTCTTCCTTTTGAAGGCATGTGAGCTTATTGCTGGTTTAAAAGGACAAATATATAAATGGTAGTCTGCCTTAAAAAATGCAATGCTGGCCTGAAGGCTACATTAATTGACTGCAGTATTAAAATAAAATAAGCACTATGGCACTGTTTATATATGTCAGTAACTGTAATTTCTTGTCTTTCTTTAGCAGTGTAATGTAGACCATACCAGTGAAGAAATGAATAGGCATGACAGAACGCTTATCTTTTCAGATGAAAATGAAATGGATATGACAGCCAGTTGTACTGCAGTAATCATGCGCAGTAACCTCAAAAGGAATCAAGAAACTGACCAACCCAGAAAAATAGATTTCACATCGTTTATGGCTGAGTTAGCATCTAGAAGTGAAGAAATGGCCAAAGAATTTCGGTTTTTCTCTGATCCTACAAACGATGCATGTTCATCTCTTCAACAGAAGCCAGATAACACAGTGAAGAAAATAAATTTCAATGAATTTTTGATGAGTGTGAAGTCAAGTGAAGAAGTTGCCAATCCCACTTTTGCAATGCCTGACAAAAAGAACCTGTTTTTTGTCTCTCCACAAGGTTTGGAAGGCAATGTATTTTCTCCCATGGAGGATGCATATAACTATGCACAAGAGAGAACCTGTAATGTGACTAAAATTTTCAGAGGACAGGATGATGGAATGGATGTTACAAAGTGTCATTCATCTGACATGAAGACTTTCTTCCCTGCAACTTCCGAAGCCTCATCAAAGCAATTGGGGCATGAGGATATTACTGTGGCTTTTAGAAATGATGGTATGGACATGACTGCTAGTCACACTGTAAAATTGTCCTTCACCAGAAATGGTCCATCCAACACTGAAAATCAAAATCAGAACATCAGCATGGACTTCTCATCTAATTTTGTATCTGGAAATTCCAGATTAGAAGGACCACCTAATTATCAATTTGGTGTTCAAAAGGGCCCCCAAACGTGTGTTGGGACGAAAACTGTAAATGCTAAAGATGAGGTAGATTTTACCAGAAGCCATACTATTTGCGTAGACGAGCATGAAGTAACGCAGATCTCTAAACAAGGTGCCAGAGCAATGGTTATGATGCCTGGATCAGTTTCTTCTGGGGCTGTCTTCCTTGATAATAAAACTATCTTTTCCACCTGCAATGATATGGATGTTACTGGGAAATGCACAGAGGTAATCTGTAAGGAAACTTGCAGGGAAACCTGTGGTTTTTATGCAGCCTCTCAAAAACCAGAAAATGCCACCCCTTTGCTAATGGAAAATACCATTTCAGGACAAAATGATGACATGGACATTAAAAAAAGGCACATAACTTTAGATAATCAAGTTTTGGGGCAATGTAAAATCAGAGAACCTGTAATATCTTCTGTCCTAGAGAACAGAAGTAAAAAGGCAATTCAGAATCACAGGACTGTGGCTTTGTATGTTGGGGTAAATTCACATGCAAATTCTAGCTTTTGGCCTTCTAAGTGTGGATTTCAAGATAACCTGGCAAATTCTCATATTGTTTCAGGAGAAGAGATGGACCTGACTAAAAGTTACATTGCCAATGGTATTGAAAAGAGCATTGAAAATGAATTTCCTTCTGATATATCTACTTCTATAACAAACAAACCTCAAAGTTTTGGTGGTATACCAACTGCTTGCAATTTAAATGAGCAGGAGGAAATGGAAATAACAAAAAGACATGCTGTAGTCACTGGCAATCAAACCACTAGAATAACTGCAGGACTAGAACGAATGCAACCTAAAATTACATGCAAAAGCTGGAAAAAAACCATAAGTGAAGCTGTAAGTCCTCTTGATTCTAATAAGGAAAATTTACTTTTGGTAAGGGGTAATAATATAAATGTTGAAATAATCCATACCCTAGGCACAAATGTTAGAGATCTCAAGGGACAAGTGGACTTTGAGAAAGCTGGAGAAAAAAATGCTTATGTGGGGGGTCTGCATTCCATTACAAAAAACATTTTTTCACTCCAAGAACCAGATAAAGAAGTCCCCCAAAGACAAACCACTGCCACCAACAGACATGCACAAACAAATTTCCAAAAGCAAGCCTCTGAAATATCTCAGCCATTAAACAAAAGTATTTTTGACCGTTCACTTGCCTTTGCTAATGATGAAAGGGGTATTTTTTCAGATGATCAGGATATGGATATAACTAGAAATCATACTGTTGCTCTTGCTTTTGCTTCTACTTCTGGGCAACAAAAATGTGAAACTACATATTCCCAAAATAATACAGTATCTAAAACACAGCAACTGCAAAATAATACCCTCCTGTTTTCTGGTGATTTCAGTACAGATATTACAAGAAGTCAAACTGTAGCAGTAGCCTGTGGGAATTTCAAAATGAGCTCAAAACAGGAGCATCCAATGGCTGGCAGTGATCAGACTCCAGAACCAGTTGCTCCAAGTGTTTCTTTCATTTCCAGTAATGAGACTGTTCCCTGTGGAATTAAAGGGTATATGCAGTGTGGAAAAACAGCAGGAATATACCTCAGCGACAAAGAATCTGAATTGCAAGGTCAAAGCCATACCATGGAGCCATTAAGTGAGGGAATGCCAGACATTGCAAATTCTGAGAAACTTTTGTCAACTAGTAAAAGGGTTTCTTCAGAAGAGGATGTCAGTAAAAGTCATATTGCTGCAAATAATGACATGTATTTGAGGTGTGCAGAAGAGTCATTGTTAACTAGAACATCTAGGCCATATTCAAAAAATCCACAGTTGTCTCCTTGTCCAGAAAAGTCAGTTGTGTTCTCCTCTAAAGAAAATATGGATCTAACTGGAAGTTATTCATTAAATGTTCAGGCTAAAAGCCCAGACAAAGTTTTAAAAGAAGAAAAGGTAGTGGCTAAATATGTGAATCGAGTTGAAGATAACATTTTATTTCCTAAAGAAAAGGACGTTATTACTACAGATAGCCTGAGGCCTATGATATCTGACAAGAACATGCTAAATTTAACTGACTTAAAGCCCATGTCTCTCTTGAATGAGAAGACAGTTCAGTTTTCAGAAGATAATGATATGGAAATCACCAAAAATCACACAGTAGCAGCAGACAAAATGTATGCACAAAAGAAAAGTTCAAACAGGGCACTACTGTGTTTTCCTGCAGACAAAACTTGTGTATTTACATGCAGTGATGACATGGAGATCACTACACTCAATACTGTGGTAACTGACAAACCTGTAGAAATGGCTGCATCTCAAGTTGTGCCAAAACCAGATAAAGGAGCTGGAAGGAAAAGCCAGATTGGGTCAACTGGAGAAAAGACTACTCTCTTTTCATATGGTGTTGAGACTGACATGGAGGTCACGGAGAGCTGTACAGCAGCAATAGACCATCAGATAAGCTCAAAAAGTCAGAGGGCGCCTTGTGAGCCAACTTTACGTCATGTGGACAAAAGTCATGTTTCTATGTGCAATGATGACATGGAGATCACTGCACTTAACACTGTGGTAATTGACAAACCTATTGAAAAGGCTGCATCTCAAGTTGTGCCAAAAGTAGGTAAAGAAGCTGGAAGGAAAAGCCAGATTGAGTTAACTGGAGAAAAGACTAGGTTGTTTTCATTTGGCGTTGAGAATGACATGGAGATCACGGAGAGCTGTACAGCGGCAATAGACCGTCAGATAAGCTCAAAAGGTCAGAAGATGCCTTGTGAACCAACTTTACATTATGTGGACAGAACTCATGTTTCTACGTGCAATGATGACATGGAGATCACTGCACTTAACACTGTGGTAATTGACAGACCTATAGAAAAGGCTGCATCTCAAGTTGTGCCAAAAGTAGGTAAAGGAGCTGGAAGGAAAAGCCAGATCGAGTTAACTGGAGAAAAGACTAGGTTGTTTTCATTTGGCGTTGAGAATGACATGGAGGTCACGGAGAGCTGTACAGCAGCAATAGACCATCAGATAAGCTCAAAAAGTCAGAGAGCGCCTTGTGAGCCAACTTTACGTCATGTGGACAAAAGTCATGTTTCTATATGCAATGATGACATGGAGATCACTGCACTTAACACTGTGGTAATTGACAGACCTATAGAAAAGGCTGCATCTCAAGTTGTGCCAAAAGTAGGTAAAGGAGCTGGAAGGAAAAGCCAGATCGAGTTAACTGGAGAAAAGACTAGGTTGTTTTCATTTGGCGTTGAGAATGACATGGAGGTCACGGAGAGCTGTACAGCGGCAATAAACCGTCAGATAAGCTCAAAAGGTCAGAAGATGCCTTGTGAACCAACTTTACATTATGTGGACAAAACTCATGTTTTTACGTGCAATGATGACATGGAGATCACTGCACTTAACACTGGGATAATTGACAAACCTATAGAAAAGGCTGCATCTCAAGTTGTGCCAAAAGTAGGTAAAGAAGCTGGAAGAAAAAGCCAGATGGGGTTAACTGGAGAAAAGACTAGGTTGTTTTCATTTGGCGTTGAGAATGACATGGAGATCACGGAGAGCTGTACAGCAGGAATAGACCGTCAGATAAGCTCAAAAGATCAAGAGCCGCCTTTACTTCACCTGGACAAGAATATTGAATTTGCATTTAATCAGGATGATATGCAAATAACTGAATCTCGTGCTGTTCCTAGAATTGTGCAAAGAGTAATGTCTAAGGACCAGCTAAAATTGGATGCACAGGTTGGACAGGAAGCCCTTTCAAATAACAAAACAGTAATTTTTCCTATGGGTGAGAATATGGAGATCATTAAAATCCCTGAAGTAGCAGTGGATTATAATGAAATTGCCCTGCGGGGTGGACAACCCAACCAAACTGTTCCTATAGCTCCGGTTGATAAAACTATTGTGTTTACAGGTAATCAGGTTAATATGGAGATTACTGCATCTCACACTACTGCTGTTAATAATACCCTTAAAGGATATGAGAATCAAGACGTATCAGATGAGGGCGGCCAGCAGCAGAGTTTACATAGAAAACCTTCCTCCACTTGTAGAGAGAAAATATATTCCAAGCACACAGGAGACTTCAGAAGTGATTGCCAGTTAGAATTGAAGGACAAATATGGAACAAATTTTCCTGTTTCATCAGAAACCAATATTATCAAAATCCATAATGGTGCAACAGAAGAGTTCATTCATCCTGAAGATGCATTAGATATCATTCAGAAGCCACAAAACTGTACTGACTTTCCCAAAGCTAATTCTACTTCTGTTTACAGTGAGGATCTGGTTAAACTAGTAAGACCCAAAGACACAAAGAGGGTGTCTTTCAAGCTTCTAGAAAATCGATTGGAAACTTCTAAGGTAGAAAGTGAAAATGAAGTCACAAAGAACAGTCCTGTGGTGTGCAGTGAAGAAAATGGAGATGCTGTGTTGCATGTTCAAAGTCCTGTCCAACAACCTCACTTACATAAGGACACTTCTGAATGTTTGAGGAAGAATGCACATAGTGTCCCAAATATAGACTCCAAAAATGATTCTGGGAAGCTTACTTCATCCAAGCAAGAATGTAGACTCACAGATTTAGTCACTGATGGAGCAGACGCTGTTACAATTTCTTACAAAGAGATGGAGGAAAATGGAAAAATGCCTTTTGAAAAGAAAACACTTCCAAAAGATTTCCAAACAACTTCAGGACAGACTGAACAACTTTCCTTGGTCACTGTTGTTCCTACAGATCAGATAGATCCCAACTGTGTACCTGCATTGTCTGGTATTGTAAATGTTTGTTCCAGATTAAGACATATTAGAAGAAAGTCTGAGTTTGCTACCATTTCTGAAATTGATCCTGTCTCTAACTTTGCTGAGCAGTTGCCTAAATTCACGACACAGCCAGGAGATTCTTTCAGAGTAGGAAAAGATACTGAAAGCAAGTCCAGTAATGCAGTCAGAATTCAGGAGCCAGCAAACGTGTATTTTGAAAGTGGAGGTGCTTCTGTGGATACTCTTTTAGACACAGTACATAAGGGTGCTTGTCAAGGGAGGAAGATACGTCTTGGTATCTTCCTACCTAAATTGCCCAACAACAGAAATTGCAACACTTCTAATGCACAGGACCTAAACAAAAAAGCAGAAGGAAAAGAAAAAACTGCAGTTCCAGAAGTAAATTTGGTCACTAGAGAAACCCCAGAAAATACATGTCTTAAGCATAACTTGAGCCCTTCTCAGTTTATAGCTGAGGAATTGCTTCCTGTGTTTCCAGAAGAAATGGACTCAAATGATTCTTTAAGTTGTGACCCCCCAGATGGGGCTCTTAGTGTAATGGATAAAAAAGAGATCTTCCCTAATAAAAGGAATTCACATGAAGAACAAGAAATTTGCAGCAACCAGAAAAGAGCTATAGAGCAAGAGGAAACAGAACTCCAGAATGGGAAGAAGCTCAAGAGGGGTGATGGATGGGATGACAATGCTCCAAACCAACAGCAGGTGGGCTTAATTACTTACATTTAGAACATAGTTAACTGTCACAGGGCTTTAAATTCACCCTGCCTGAATTTTAGGAGTGAATTAAAGTTGTTTAGTGGAAGGTTCTACTGTAAGAATTTCTTGCGTGTGCCAGTCCATAACTTTCCCTTTCCCTAGGCAACTCTTGTCTTGTCCTAACAAAGGAATAGTAAGAAATTGTTTCGTGGAACTCCTGTGTGTGAGGAAACTGGACCTTATTATACAGGTTCACCTCAATTTATGCAAGTTCTTTATATGTGAATTCACTCTTATGCGATGAGCATATTTAGACCAGTAATTTGTTATATGCAGGGTAAATTCACTCTTATGCAATCAGCATAGATGCCCCCCTGCCCAAGCAGGTAAGTCTGTGGGTTTAGGGAAAAGGGCCATTGCCCCACTCACCCCAGCCCCGGCTGCAGCAGCCCTGGGAGTGGCCAGCGCCAGCTGCCTGCAGCTGCCAGGCTGCACCATACTCCACCTGGGCTCACCTCAGCTCTTGAACTGTACTGTGCCATGATGTAGGCAGCTGGTGTTGGCTGTTCCCAGGGCTGTCGTGAGTGCAGACAACCAGAGCCCTGGGTGGTGGAAGGCACAGCACTCGCCCTAGCCCTGGTTGCAGCTGCCTGCACCAGGGCATGGCGCAGCCCAAGAGCAGAGCTGAGTGGGAACAGGCAGAGCACGGTACCGTCCAGCAACTGCAAACAGCTGGTGCTGGTTGCTCCCAGGGCCGCTGCAGCCAGGGCTGGAGTGACAGCCGCTCTGCTCCCTCTGCTTTGCTACCTTGTGCAGTCCTGGGAGCAACAGCTCTTCCCCTGCCCCTTTCCTAGTCCCAGCCTGCCTCCCTCCCTCCCTCACCACCATGGGAACCTATCCCTATTTATTACATTGTAAAGTGGGTTCGCTTTATGCGAATTCAATTTATGCGCCATTCTCCAGGAATGCATGTACAATATAAATCAAAAGAAACTTGTATAGGGGGAACTGATGTTTGCTCATTTTTTAACTCACTGACTCAATAGTTTAAAGTTCATTCTTCCTTTGATAAATGTTTATGGTCCATTGAACTGTTTGGCAGAATCATGCTGCTTTGTTTGGTATCCTGTATAGACCCATATTTAATAACACTTGGATATTAGTAAAGTGAAGAAGGGTCTTGTTAGTTACTAGATTCATGATGCGTTTAAAAGACTGCTTTTCTGTTCTTCCTAGTGAGAGTGTAATAGAATTATTCTGGCTATTATCTATTGTAAATCCCATCAGCATGGGAAATGTTATAGTTGCAAAACCTTATGTGGACAGGCAAATGAATTTCAGTCGGATTTATAGATGAATGTATTGAATTTCAACTGATAGGGGTGGATCCAGAGATGGATCAGTCAACTGTATGGCAAAAAAGGACTTTGATTCCCTAAAGAAAGTAAGAATTCCATCCCCCCTCCCTTCCCCTCTGTGCTCAGATGTAAATCTCCTCCTCTCCCATTATCCCCCACCACCCCTGGCTGCCACTGGTGCTGGGTTCCCAGTTTTCCAAGGTTAAAGGAAGCTCCTCTCTCACTCCAGCCAGGTTGTGCGAAGTCTGGGTTCAGCCTGGGGCAGTGGTTGCAGTGAGTGGGTTCCCCCTTCTTGCCTGGTCCATTCCATTTGCCCCTCTCCTCCCCCCACCCACATGTTCCATGCCAGCCTGGGAGCAGGCAAAGCAAGGGAGAACTCACCTGCCTCCTGCTGTTCCAAGCTGAGCCCAGCCCCAGTACGGCCCAGCTAGAGCAGCAGGTAGGGAATGGAAGGGGAGTATGTTCCTCTGAACTGGGAGGTGAAGTTGCGAAGGGGGGAACTTCTTACCTGTTTTGGGGACCTGAACAATAGTCAAGGACTTTGTTCTGTGGTATGGTCTGCCTGCTCTGGCTGGGGCACAGAGGAGGCTGGGCATGGGGTGCAGCCACTTACCATGTTCTGATTTTTCTCACAATTGCCAATATTTAACCACCCTGGTTGAATTTTTCTGTAATTGTATTCGTTGGGCTGATGTATAGAAAAAAATTTGGCTGAAAAACTTCAGTCACTTCTGAAAATTAGGCTAATTTAAAAAGTACATTTTAACCCATAATAAGAGACTTTGGTAACCTGTTCTTTGAGAAACTAGCACTCCAATCCTTTGGTTGCAGTGGCTTGTAGTCTGGCAGAGAGTGACTTTTATGTAGTGCTCACTTTACCATGTCTGATTATCTGTCCAAATTGTTAAGAACCTATAAAGAAAATCTGTATCTACGTGCTTAGTAGAAACTTGGTAGAGTTTAAACAACAACTTCTTTTAAGATCCCTGGGGTTGAGCAAGACTTGCCTATAGTTGCAGTTCTGCACTGTGTTGGCTTTAGGTACCTGAACAAGAAGTAAAGCACCTGTCTCTTCTCCCCCACAGTACAGGAAATTACTGACAGAAAAGCAGCATTATTCAAAAGTGGAGAATATAAAGAATATTTGGGGCATGGGACAAAGAGCCTGGAGATTTGGACTAGAGAGACTTGGCAGAGGGGAAGAAAACTCAGATTGTAAATTAGGGTGGGGTGGACTGGAACTGGCCAAGCAAGGAGACGGGGAAGACTGAGCCTGATTGATTGAGCCAAGGACATTTAGACTTGGAATTGGGTAGGAATGGATTGGGGCTAGCTAAGCAAGCAGTCCAACTGGAAACTCAGGTGAATGTTAAGTACAATGCAAAAAGGTAAAATGTGTAGTTTTAATAGTTTTTTTTTTTTTAAACCTGAGCATTTATATGTATACTCAGCCATCCATTTAAAGAATATTGATTGTAAAATTATGCTCTCAGAAATATAAAATTCACAAAACTAAGGTAGTCTATACAACTTCAATTTGGTTCTGCTATGGCACGTGCATTTTGATACACAGGATACTCCAGTTTTATGCACGGTGAGTAAACACACAATTTTGTTTAACTGCATAATCCAGTGCAAGTCTCAATTTGTTATCCCTTGTTACAAACATTACTTTTTTGCAGATCAAGTTAAGTGCAGAAACTGCTATGCATATAAACACTAGGGCTGTGTGAAATTTCAGCAACTGTTTCATTTTAGAGGTGTTTCAGCCCATTTCAGCACCTGAAACACCAAATCCAAAATGAAACAGAAGGCTCTGAAACATCTACAAAATGAAACAAAACCATCCAAAATGTTTCAGAGCCAGGCTTGCAGGGAAACAAACTAAGAGGAGGGAGGGGGAAGAGGGCAGAAGGACTGCTCTGATATTGGTATCTGTTGCTGGCTGGCGTCTGTGAGCTGTCCCTGAGTTCCCCTCCAATCCCAGTGCTCTGAGGGAGGGATGGCAGCCTGCTGTCATCCCATGCACAGATCCAGGTGCCTGACCCCCCACAAGAGGAGTCTGGCACAGCCCTGCAGCCCTCTCAGGGGGTGCAGGACCCCAAATCTGCATGTGGAATGTCAGCATGCTGCCGCAGCCATCTGTGGCCACTGGCAGCACCTGAGTCTTCTCAGCACAGCCCATGTTTAAAAAAATTAAATGCACTCACCAGCTGTAGCAGGGGCTATGGGGCCTCCTGGGATAGCTTTCCCGCTACCCCCACACATCCCCTGCTCCCCGATCACCCCTCCCTGCCTGGCCCTGGTGTCCTAGCACTTAAGGGGGGGAAAAAAAGCCCTGCATTCACCAGTTGCAGGAGCGGCAATTAGAGCCTCTGGGCACTCATGGCATAGCCTCCCCCATAGCACAGGGCACTGGGGGGAGCAATGGGGATTGCCCTCTTTGCTTGCCCCATGGCGCGGGTCCAGAGCACCTCAGTAGGGCACCTTGCACTGCCTGGGAGCAGGGACCTCGGGCTGAGCACAGCTGGGCTCCCAGACAGTTTGCAGTGCCCTGCCAAGCCATGCTACACTTCCACCATGGGGCAGCCGCCATGATCCCCACTGTCCTGTACTACATGGGAGGGCTCTGCCACAAGTGCCCAGAGGCCCCGTTGCTGCCCCTGCAGCCGGTGTGCAGGGCTTTTTTTAAAGTGCTGGGACTAGGCTGGAGCCAGCCTTGCAGGGCAGCCATGGGAGCTTCTCCCATGGCTCCCCCAGCCCGGGGAGAGGCAGACACAGCCAGAAGAACCACGGGAGACCCTGCAGCCGCCCAGCTGTGCCTGCCTTTCCTTGGCCAATCCAAATCTCCCAAACAGCATCAAAACTACACAACATGTTCAGTCAAATCGAAGCAGAGCAGTGATCCAAAATACCAAAATGAATCACTGTGTGCCAAAACGGCCAAATCTGAAATCAAAATGAGAAATAGCCATTTCCCGCAACCCTAATTAACATGTTTCAACTTTCCTGTAAACTTTAGTAGCAGGAGTGAAAGGTTGTGAGTAAAAGCCTTGAAACTGAAAGGAGTTAGTCACTTTTGGGCCTGCTATTAAAAACCTTCAAAATGATTGGAGCTTGTTGGTTTTGCAGCTGCTATCTTGCTTCATTTCAAGACGCTTAACAACTGTGAACTTAACTAGGTCCTGTTGTTTTAAAGACTTCCAGTAGGAGCCCTGGAACTAATTGAAATGAGGGGAGCTGGTCAGTTTGACAATAGCTAATACTGGAGTGATGAAAGCTTCTGTTGATACAGAAAGCTACTGTGCATTGCATACAATGGTTTGGATAAGTGAACACTCATGTAATTGAGTAGTCTTCCCCCCCCCCCAAAGCTATGCACTTTAATAGCATATGCTGTGCTCTTTAAATGCATGATCATATGCTAGTGTTAGTCTACCTTATTTGGTATATAAGATGGCCCTGCTTTGAGAATTAGTGAATTGTTTGGTGAAAGAGGTTGTTGACTTTGGGGGCCCCCTGCTTCAGTTGCTAAATAAATTAAAATCCATAGGTAAGAGGTAGAAGGTTGCAGGAAAATAAAGGAAGGGCTCATGTCTTAAGGCAGTTAAATTCTGGCCTGGTGACCTGGGCTCTGTACCTGCCAGTGCCAAATAATTTTGATGTGATCCTAGACTTTTCACTGGTGACTGAATTGTGTTTTCCTTATCTGTAATATTCTGAACAACGAGGAGAAAAGAAAATACTGTATATCTGCTCGTTAAGTGAGCCCCATTCACTGTACACTGGAGTGCCGTGTTTGTTTAGTACATATAAATGTGCAGAAACTAAAAATGATTTGCAATTGAAAGCCATAATATGGCAGTTGTACAGAAGTCCAGTAAATGAAGTATTATTTATAAACAACTGAATGCAGTTCTCTTAATATCTGCTTTTCAATATTGTTTAATTTCAGCCTACCTGTAACACATCTCATACTCAAGCAGAAACTCCTGAATGCGAAGAGCCTCCAAATCTGTCAACTAAAAGCCCAGACAGGACCCACTCCAGCAGCAGCAGTTCTTTGGATTCCATTAAGGCTGATGCAGACTTTAGTAGTAGTAAGGCCTTTTTGACAATAATCACCTAAAATTTATTTTGGTTCTAATCAACCAGCAGCATTATTTAGCAACACTTATTTCCTCTAGAGACTGTTGCACATCCATAATTCCTATGGTCTTCCTTTTTCCAGATAAGTATTATTAGCCTTTCTCTGGTCCCTTGGGTTCCTCCCTTTTCCTCCATGAGTTCTCAAAGAAAGGTTTGTTTAATGGTTCAAAGATTACTTTGGATAGTTACTTAAGTACTCTAGGATTAATTTTGTCTTGTCATGCTGGCTTGCTTTGTCTGTTTTATCCAAATCTTCTTAATTTGTTTTTTCTGTATTCGTATCTCCTTGTTAGGATGTTTTTTGTTAGGTATTTAATCGCAGTTAATACTTTTTGTAGAGACTAAAGCAAAAAAGACACCGTCTTATGTGCATCATTCAATTTTTGTTCTCCTTGTCTCCTGCTTAGATGTAGCAGATGTAGATTTTTCCATTATTTTTCTCTTAATTCTAATATATTTATAGAAACATTTTTGTTGCCTTATGTATGCTTTGCTACTTGTGATTCATTTGTGCCTTATCATAGAAGTAGGGTCGGAAGTGACCTTGTAGATCTTCAAGTCCGACCCCCTGCCTGGGCAGGAGAAAAACTGGGCTCAAATGACTCCAGCAAGGTAGGCATCAAGCCTCTTCTTAAAGAACCCCCAAGTTAGGAGTCAGCACCACTTCCCTTGGAAGTTGGTTCCAGATCCTAGCTGCTGTAACTGTGAAGTAGTTCTTACGGATGTCTAATCTAAACCTCCTCTCCAACAACTTGTGGCCATTATTCCTTGTTATGCCAGGGGTCGCTAGGGGAAACAAGGTCTCTCTCAAACCCTTCTGGTCCCCCTAGTGAGTTTACAGACAGTCACCAGGTCCCCCCTCAGCCTTCTCTTGTGAAGGCTGAATAGATTCAGATCCCACAGTCTCTCATTGTAGGGTCTGCCCTGTTGTCCCGGGATCATGCGGGTGGCCCTCCTCTGGACCCTCTCAATGTTGTCCACATTCCTCCTGAAGTGGGGTGTACAGAACTGGACACAGTACTCCAGCTGTGGCCTGACCGGTGTTGCATAGCCGGGGAGGATCACCTCCTTGTCCCTGCTAGAGATGCACCTGTGGATGCACGACAAGTCCGGTTAGCTCTGCCAACTGTGACCTCACATTGTCGGCCCATGGTCATCTTGGAGTCAATAATGACTCCAAGATCCCTTTCTGCCTCCATGCTCTTAAGAAGGGAGATTCCCAGCTTATAAGTGTGCTGCTGGTTACTACTGCCCAAGTGCAGTACTCTGTACCTGTCAGTATTGAAACGCACCCTGTTTTTGTTAGCCCACCCCTGTAACCTATCCAGGTCTTGCTGCAGTCTTTCCCTCCCTACTAGCGTGTTTACCTCACCCCAAATTTTATTATCATCAGCAAATTTAAACAGGTTGCTTTTCACCCCATTGTCCAAATCGCTTAGTTTTTCTGCTTTTGTCCCCACAGACTGGTGCTGTTCTTTTTTCTTTTTTGTCCTTGGTCATGTGCCCTTGTTTCCAGTCTTTGTAATGATACCTTTTGATTTTTAGGTAATTAAGAATTCCTGATGCAGTCATAATTTCTCCCTTAATTCCTTTCTCCCTATCCCTTGCTTCCTGTCTTTCCTCTGTGTTGGGCAGTTTGTTACTGTGTTTTTAATATAGCTCTAAAGTAACTGTCAGAACTCCTGTACTCATTCGTTCTTGAGATTTGTCTATGCAATGAACCCTGTGAACCAATTTCCATAAGTTTGTTGAACTTTTTTTTAAGCCAGTTACTTTTAATTTATTTACTCCTCCTTTTTGCAGTCTATCATTCCTTAACCACTTTAACCGAGATTGTGTTCTTCCCCTTTATCCTTCATCAAGGGTCATTCTGCAAACCCACTCTTGCCTCTTATGAACTTCCAGGCAAATGTCTATATTGTTCATACATGAAACAGCTCCTCCTTGTTTCTCAGTCTGCCCATTTTGAGTAAACTGTACACTTCTGTATCAATATATTGGCTATATGCCAATGCTTGTTAGTAGGAACATGTTGCTATCCAGATGCTGCGTTTCTCCTAAGTGGTCACTGCTGTTAAAAGGAGTGTCATCTGAACACCTGGAATGGGGAACTTGCTGGTAAGAAACAGTTGCTTTGGAGAATCTGGAGAATCTTGAAAGAGTTCAGAGAAGGGTCACAAGAATAATTAAGGACCTGGAGGACAAACCTTATGAGGAAAGACTAAGGGATTTGAGCCTGTTCAGCCTGGGGAAGAGAAGGCTGAGAGGGGGACTTGGTGGCCATATGTAAGTACATAAGGGATGAATATCGGGAGCTGGGAGACAAACTGTTCACTAGGACGCCCCGGGGAGGAGAAGCAGCAATGGCCATGAACTGTTAGAGGATGGTTTCAGGTTGGATGTAAGGAAAAACTTTACAGTAAGGGTTGCCAGAATCTGGAATAGACTTCCCAAGGAGGTGGTACAATCCCCAACCTTGGAAGTCTTCAGGAGGAAACTAGATAGACACCTTGTTGGGATCATTTGATCTCAGCAGCATTCCTGTCCAGAGCAAGGGGGTTGGACTCAATGATCTTTCAAGGTCGCTTTCAGCCCTTAATTTCTATGATTCTTACTCTTATCTCTGAAATTGCAGTTTTCCATTTTCTCCATATTCCAGTCCTATGCTTAGGTTACTTTAAAACAAACAAAAAATTACCTGTGGACTTTTGCTACCGGCCCCCTAGAGATCCAATATAAAGTCCTCTTTTCTTAAATTGGCAAGCCAGTGTCTCTAGATGGGGTGGTTGTTCTTCACCAAATAGAGCCATTTCTTTCCACAATTCTACAGAACACCATCTTGTAATTTAGGGAATCCAAGTTCTCTTCTGAATGTCATCTGTACAGCCTAAGTTTTTTTTTTTTTATTATTATTATTATTATTATTATTCATCTGCTCCTCTTTATTTTTAATAGGCTTGGGTGCCATAGCTAAATTGAGATGGCACAACTGAGAGTAATAGAATACTATATAGTGAAAATTGGCTCTTCAGTATTGACATCTTGTTAGAAAGTTGTAATTAAGATTCAGAACAACTTAATTCTGATCATTTGTCATTTCTCACCCCTGTAAAGTATATGCTAGACAGACATCAACTTTACAAACAAAATTGAGTTGATTATTAAGGAACTATTCAGTTACCCTCTAACTTTCCCAAAATAGTCTTTGGCTCGGAGTTAAGTATGAAATCTTAGATTGTTGTTCTAATGAAGATCAAACTCTGCATTAAAGTTGCTAGTGAATTAGTGTGGACCTAAAGTCATGTCTCTCATGCCCTGAGTGCTGTTTGCAATTCCTAGACTTCTTCCTCTCTCCCTTTCCAACACCCTTTCCTTTCCATCACCACCACTTTTAAAAGAGGTAGAAAAGATACAGAGAAAGGCAACTAGGATGACCAGGGCCGTGGAGAGACTACGAAGTTAAGACTTCTTATCTTAAAGAAAAAAAGACTGAGGAATGACACTGGAGGTCTATAAAATCATGATTTGGCATGGAGAAAGTACGTAGAAGATTTACTGTTTACTATCTGTCACAGTACCTGAATTGGGGAACATGCAATGAAAGTATTAAGAAGCAGCCTTAAAACAAACTAAAGAAAATACATTCCCATGTAGCATATAATTAATTTGTAGATCTTATTGACCCAAGATGATGTAGTGACATATAATTTAACCAGATTCATAAAACGTTTGGACAACTTAGTGGAGGTTAGGCCAATCCATCAGCCAGTATTAAACATGGCATTTAGAGGTGTGGTCTCTAAATTAGGACTTTCTAGGTCTCTAAATGCTGGAAGCTATAAGGGAAGAGAGGATGCAGGGGAGAAATCAGTGTGGATAGGCCATGCTGAGGTGCTAGGCTAAATGACCCATTATATGCCCTCTCTTACTTTGCTTTATTTAAAAAAAAAAAAAAAAAATCTCCGTCTTTCTCTCTAGTGCAGCCAAACAGTCAGATGGAGTCTCAGCTTCTCACGGATAGTATTTGCGAACAGAATTTATTGGAGGTAAGTAAGCAGCTGAGAGGCTTTAATTTCATTTTCCTAAGATGAAATGTATTGGCTCTGTCCCCTTTAAATGAACCTTTTTGCATGCACTGGTGTTAATGATCATAATTTAATTATTGTTATGCACACTCTATTCACATTGCAGAAATTTCAGGATGGGCTTATCACAGTAGGGGAGTTCTTTACACTTCTTCAGGTCCATATTGTGATTCAGAAGCCCCGGCAGAGCCATCTTCCAGCAAATGTGAGTAGCTAAATTTTCAAACACATGTTCCCCATTGCCATTTAAAATGTATTCTTTTGTCTTGATTTTCACTGAAGTAGACTGCAGGTTAAACAAGTAGAGCTGCAAGGACTACTTTGTCTCATCAAAACCACAAACAAACCATTCTCTTCTTTATTTTCCCCCACATGTCAATACAGGTGTAATTAAATCTGGATGGGGTCCTGTTGTTTTTAGGGGGGTTTTTTCAATTCTGAGAAACAAACTCCCTAGGAATTACTGTACACAGTTTCATTTTTTTTGTATCACGTACTTTATTAAAAATGTACTTTATTAAAATGTATAAATATCTACTGAGACAAAATAGTTCTTGAAATAGAAATTTTCATAATACTCCTGCAGTCATCTTGTCACTAACACTTGCACTCTGCCTAGCCTAGTCCCACTCTGAGAATGTAACGTAAGATTGAGATTCGGGCTATTAATGAAGCAGTAATTTTGAGTTCTCCACATTACAATATAACAGCATGATGGCAACAGAGATGGAAAAGTTTAATAAGGCTGTAGCTATTCTAGCACTTTCTTCCTCACAGGAGCCTGAAGAATATTTTTGTACTGCTGGATGAAACTTTTATAATAAAGTACGGAGACCATAATACATCCATTTTTTTTTTCCATTGGAGATCTGGAATGTTTCATGCGTGTACTCTCTTAGATATTTTTAAAACAACTTTCATCTCCATTTTAGTTTTATTCCCTGCCAGTAAAGCTAAGGAAAGTCCTATTTTTCAGCTGCTAGAGAAAATAAAATCCTCATCTGCACAGCATTATTGCACTTGAATTCAAGGCACATTCATTCTAATGTTTCCACTTGAAGCTGAAAATAAAACGGAGGCAAAAAGACAGTTTTTTTTTTTGTTTGTTTGTTTGTTTTTTTAAATGACACCTAGACTGCTGTTGCACTGTGGAAAGAGTCTATTTGGCTGTGTACAGGTACAGGAAAAATAGAAGTAAACATTTTTGTATTGAATAAATAACCACAAGCCTGTCTTACACCTTCTGCCTTAGGCCTCGGGGTGAGCATCATAAATATTTAAAAAATGGAAATCTTCAAGAGCATTCAAAGTTCAGAATTTTTGCCTGGCTTCGTTCTGCTTTGCAAGTGTTCTTTCTTTTAAACAAAATAGTTCTAGTATAATTTTCATATAGTTGGTTTTACAATACTGATCTTGATGAGTATCCCAGTTTTGGTACCTGAACTGAGACGTTTCCATGCCAGCACAACCTTCAGGCAACAGAGGATTTATTTTCAGTTTTCTGCATAGCCAATTGCATTTGCACCTGAAATATTGAAATTGAGGAACTGGTCTCTAGCTTGCCTTTTTGGCTTTCTCTTTTTTAAAAGCATCAGATAGCATTCTTTTAACCAGATTTTCCTATAGAAGTGCAACCTAGTTGTCCAAACACATAGGATCAGGGCTGTTCCTGGGGTGGGGGAAGTGGGGGGGAGGTGAACTGGGACAACTGCCCCGGGGCCCCATGCTTTGGGGGACCCTGCAAAGTCAGACGGAGTGGCCACGTCGACTCTGTGCTGCCACTGGCTTCATGTCCGGCTGCTCGGCGCACCCTCTTCCCCCTTGCCCCGCTGCTGAATCCATCACTGGTTTCCTTACATCTAGGGGCGGGACCCCGCACAGGTTGATTTGCCCCAGGTCCCGCACCCTGTTCAGGTCATCTCTGCATAGGATCATAGGAAAGTAGGGCTCAGATAATCTAATCCAGTCCCCTGCTCAAAACAGGATCATCACAGACAAAACCATCCCAATCAAATATCTGTCTAACCTCCCCTTGAAAATTTTCAGGGACGGAGATTCCACAGCTTCTCTAGGGAGACTTTTTTCCAGTGCTTGACCAGCCTCAGTCAGAAAGGCCTTTTGAATCTTTGACCTGAGTTTCTTCTGCTGCTGTTTGAGGCCGCTGCTGCTAGCTCTGTGGCTACAGAGAAAAGACTCTCTCCATCCTCTCTTTAATTGTCCTGTAGGTATTTGAAGACCTGTTATCAAATCTCTCTTTATCTTCTCTTTCCAAACTAAATAGTACTAATTCTTTCAGCCTTTCCTCATAAATTGTGTTTAATAGGCCTCTAATTGTTTTTGTCCCTCTACACTGGACTCTTTCCGATCTGTTCACATCATTCTTGAAGTGTGGGTCCCAAAATTGGACACAGTATTCCAAGTGAATTCCTCATCAGTGCTAAGTAGAGCAGAAGAATCGCTTCCCTTTTTTTCAAAAGATACCTCTGTTAATACAACTCAGTAAGATGTTTGCTTTTTTGCAATGTTGGTTCATGTTCTGCTTATGTTCCACTGTAATGGAACAAGTCTGGTTCCATTACAGTGAAACATTCCCCAATCTGTATTTGAGCATACAGTTATGCTGTCTCAAGTGTAGGACTTTGCACTTGTCCTTGTTGGATTTCTTCTGAACTGATTTTTGGTCCATTTCTCCAGTGTATCCAGGTTATTTTGGATCTTAGCCCTGCCCTCCAGAAAGTCAACAACTCCACCCTACAATTGGTGTCATCCACAAATTTAACTGTGCACTCAATCCAGTTGTCTAGATCATTAATGAAGATGTTAAAGAATTCCAGGCCAGATCCCTGGGAAACCACACTTGATAACACCTTCTGACTAGAAACTGAGCCACTGATGACTGCTTGTTAAGTATGGTGATCCAGCCAATTGTATATCCACATTACAGTACTTTCATCTAATCTGTATTTCCTTAGTTTATTGATAAGACTTCTGTGGGAAATAATGTGGATGAAACTTGCTAAAGTCACAGTACATTGCATCCATTGTCCCTCTCCCCAACCCCACACCCACAGAGCCTGTCACCTTATTTTAGGTGGAAGTTGGATTGCTGAGGCATGACTTGCTCTTGGTGAATCCATGCTGGCTGTTCCTGATCACTGTGTTCTCTTCTGGAAACTTCACTGTAGCTTCACATTAGGGGACCTGCCCTATGTTGTTTCCAGGTATCAAAGTCAGATTAACTGGTTTGTAATTCCCCAGATTTTCCTTTTTTTTTAAAGATGGGCTATCTGTTTGGCCTCTTCACAGAATCATAGAAAAGTAGGTATAGAAGAGACCTCCAGAGATCTAGTTCAGCCCCCTTCATGAGGCAGGATTATCCCTGTCCAAGCCATCCTATACAAGTATGTTGACTAACCTATTAGCAAAACTACACAGCCACCTGTAACACAAGACATAACGCTCCTAATCTACCACAAGTAAAGTAGGGGGACCACAGTGGCCAACTTCCTGCTGTTGCAAAGTTTTTTCCAATCGCTTGACCTTGAGTTCTCAAAGAGGATAGACAATGGCTCTGAAATTACCTCATTCAGTACCTAAGGTACATCCCACCTGGCCCTGCTGGCTTGAAAATCTAGCTTTTCTAATCCCTAACTTGTTCTGCCATTACCCTAAGATGTTTGTGTCCTTCCTGTCTTTGCTGCCAACTGTTCATCCCCTAGTAGCTGTCTTTATGTGAAAGACTAAAAGTGAAAAAGGGATTAAATGCTTAAGCTTTCTCTGCATCATCTGTAACTAGATTGCCTTATGCATTCAGTAAGGGACCTACAGTTTTTTTCATCTTCCTCTTTCTTCTGACATACTTGTAGAATCCTTTTTATTGTCTTTTATATCCCTTGTCCTTTACATCTCAAAACATACCTTGGCCTTCCTAATTTTCTTCCTGCATATTCATGTGAGACTCTTATTTACATATAAGCATTAAGCTGCTGCTGCAAAATGTCATTATGAATACAGAGCTATCCTATAAAGAAGAGTTTGATTTGTAAAATGGCAGTGCCTTGACACTTATAAAATAAAATACATTGGTATCAGTCTACTAGTCCAATTTCTGTTCCTAGTAGGGGCGCACTGATCAAGATTGTCTTGGCTGATACAGATAGCCAGTTATTCACCAGGCATATTGGCCAATATCAATCGGATAATAGATTTACAGGAGCACAGCCAGGCAATATGGAGGGCAGCGCCCTGCAGGTAAGTCTGTGGAGGGAAAGTGGCATGAGGGAGAGGGCAGATTGAGGTCCCCAAGGTAAGGGAGGGAGTGGGGCTGGGGGTGCTGCCCAGCCAGGATGCTGAATGGGACCCTGGGGCCAGGGTGGGGGGAGCAGGATGGAGATACAGGTGGCTTGTCCAGAGAATCAGCATCTCTGTGCTTAAAAATGGTGGTGGGGGTGCTTGAACTAAAGCTCATCAAATGAGCTTTAGTTCAAGTGCCGCCACCACCACTTTTAAGCACCGGGACACTTTTAGGAGAGGGGCAAGGGTGGACACGGGCTACCTGCTGTGGACTCAGGACTCTTTGCTCTGCTGCCTTTGCCCCGGGAGCCACATGCTGGCCGTGCCATGTCCCCTGCCTGCACAACTCGCCACTGCCACTGACAGGCAGGGGATGCACAGCCACCTTGCAACTCCCAGGGCAAAGGCAGCAGAGCAGAGAGCCCCAAGCCCACATTGGGCAGCCTGCCTCTGCCCTGTGCACAAATGGCCCTCCCCCATGCCTTCCCCTGGGGTGCACGTAGCTCCATCCCACTCCCTGACCCAGCCCCCTGGATGTGCAACGCCCCCTGCCCCTGCTCCACTCCCTCCTTCACTGGGGGTCTCAATCTGCCCCCCACACCTCCCCACGCCCATTTCCCTCCACATACTTATACTTACCTTCACCATACTACTCTCCTTGCTGCTCAACTGCATTCCTAGCCACGTGCATGCTGCAGCTGCTTGTGTGCACATGGCGTCCAGGGACCCTGGCAAGAAGGCATATTATATTTATCTGTGACATTATCAGCTACACTGGCCAAAAAAAGACAATAGCTGGTTACTTTAATTTTCTTTTTATCAGTGCCTGTCCAACATGCAATCAATATATCAGTGCACCTCTAGTTCCTGGATTCTTATTGCCTGTGCTAGTAGGAAATGCTCTTGTGCCAAGGGCAGTGAACAGAATTCCTATAAAATGAAAATATTATCCACAACAGCAATATCTATGTATTTAGAGTTTTTTTTTCTCATAGTGCATTAAACATCAGAACTCTTATAATAGTGTATTAAGCAATGTGACTAACATATTCTGGGTTGGTTGTTCCCTCACTCTACCAAGTATGCATGATATGACCTATTCATGTTAAAGAATATAAGGTCAGGAGACACACCTTGCACTTGGAGCAGAACCTGGTGACACGTAAACTATCATTAGTTACCTGGGGAATTCATTCCGCAGTCTCAAACCAGCCCCAGGAAAGTTCTGTCTTCTGCAAAGATGAACATTACTTCTGTAGAGAGTTGCATGATGTCATAGAAGCAAAGCTTTCAATCCTTGTCTGTATCCTGGAGCTTTAGGTGATCTATTGGATATCCTGGGCCCAGGAGCACATCTTGAAAATAAAAATTGATTCCACAGCTAATGGGAAATAAGTGAAGAGGGAAGATCAGTTTGATAGAAACCCTCAGGGTCCACAGAGACTGATTTTTAGTAAAATATCTGTTAATACCAGTGTTTAGTTGTTTTTAAAGCTCTTCTGGATTTCTGCACTGATTAGAAAAAGAAGGGTGGTAGCTCTTTCCTGGCTCTTGCTCAAGCTTCTTGTTTGCCCATTAACGGGACACAGCTTGTGTTTATGAAATCTGTCTCTTAAAGTGGTTGCAAATGTTATGTCTCTTGAAGCCTTTACTGCACTTCACTTACAGTAAAGGTCAAACAAGACTTTGTTATAGTTTAATTCTTCATACTTGAAGCTGTATTCTCTAAATAGTGAGTTGTGGGCCTAATGGCTAATGTAGTCATTTCACTATAGAATCATCACTGTCATTAAAACTGAAAGCCTCCTCTGTCATTTCCATCCATTCTTCAACTTGGAACAGCCCAAATTCTTTACCAATAAAATCTTCCAAAACTTTGAGGTCCCATTTTTAAAAATGTCAAAGTTTCATTGACTTTGAATTCTAAGTTGCATAGGTTTGTTTGAAAATGTTATCCTTTATGTTTCTCTAGCGCAGTTATTCTCAGCTAGGGTGAGGCAAGATTCTTTGAAGGGTGTAACACAATATCAGCGCTACTAAATGTGCAAATATCTGCATAATTGAGAAGACAAACCCAGAGGTATCAAAAACATTCTGACCTGTTGTGGTCTAGAGGTTCCATAAACCTATATCCTGTCCAGGTGCTTTTCTTGTCTCCATTTAAAGGGCCGACTTATTAAAGAAAGATAATACTTTGAACTTCATATAGCAAGCTTATCCCTAGAGTACACGATGCTTTCTTAAAGGTGAGCCTGTATCCCTTATTGGAAAGATGAGGAAATTCAGGCAACAGAAGTGAAATGACTTAGCTATTATTATATAGAAAAGTCTGTGAAATATAAAATGCAATTAGAGCTTGGGGTTTTTTTTACTTTATTTAGTGGATGCTGCTTCTGCCCACCCCTCACAGATATTTTCTCCTGCAGTAACATCTGCGAAACTATTACCCATGAATTTGACTTAAGGTTAGTACTTCTGAAGCGTTGCATGCCTTAGTGGAGTCTTCAGCTTCCTTCTTCATGTCCTTTCTAGTATGCCATGAACCCAACTTCTACTCCAGAGGACCAGTTTTTCAGCCAGTACATTTATCGCCCCAAGCTAAAGATTTATGAAGAAGATTGCCAGCTTCTTTCTCAAATGATCAATGAGTAAGTTTGTTTTTTCATTTGAACATTTATATTAGTATTTTAGCTTTTAACCCTTAACCTTGCTTTTAGCTGCATGCAGGATGGCCTGAAAAGAGTAATTCCACTATTTTCCAAAAACACATAGGAAAATTATTCAAGATAATAGCTGGTCTGCTTAAGCAAGCAATCATTTAAATGTATGGGAAGGTCTTGGTAGGAAACTTGTGGTTAGAGATGAATTGACCAAAACAACTTGCTTCATTTTCCATTATGTATCAGATGAGTAGGGGCTGATATCATACAGTTTTATGTATCAGATTTTGGGGGCATGAGACGGAGCCATGGTAGGGGGGCCCCCATTGTTGTGTGCACCCTGGGAGGACACACGGGAGGGTGGAAGGTCTGTGCCCCCGGATCTGCATGGGGCATGGGCGTGGTGGGCTGGAGCGGTGGGCTAGGGCTAGGGCTGCACCGTGCTGCACTTGGGGTGGGCAGTGGTGCTGGGAAGGGGCTACAGGGGGGCTTCAGCCCCTCCAAAGTTGCTGTAGCCCCCTCCCAGTGCCACCACCACCTGCCCTGAATGCAGCCTGACCAAACCCCCTCCCTCCCCCACCAACCTCCATGCGCCAGAAAGAACCTGGCACAGTCTCAGCCCCAACCTATAGCTGCAGCTCACCCTGCCTGTGTCTTGCACGGATCTGGGGGCACACGTGCCCCCATGTCCTCCCAAGGTGCACGTAGCACTGGGAGTGACCTCCCTTCCCCGTGTGGGCCCCACCCCCCTGGACGAGCTATGACTGTCCTGCACCCCAGATGGGCAGTGCTTGCCCCAGTCCTACTCCTCCCTCACTGCAGGGGCCTTGATCTGCCCCACAGTGCCCTTTCCCTCTCCCCTACCCTTCCACCACACTAGACTTACCAGCTACACACAGCTCTCCTTGCTGCCTATGTGCTGCACTGCAGTTGCGCGCACACACAGACATTTATCAGCCTCATCAGGCCAACTTCCATAGTTTCGTAGTTTCTAGGTTCGGAAGGAACCTGAGCAGATCATCGAGTCTGACCCCCTGCCATGGCAGGAAAGAGGACTGGGGTCAAACAACTCCAGCAAGGCGTACATCTAGCCTCCTCTTAAAGACCCCCAGGGTAGGAGCCAGCACCACTTCTCTTGGAAGTTGGTTCCAGATCCTAGCCGCCCTGACCATGAAGTAGCGCCTCATGATATCTAACCTAAATCTACCCTCTGCCAGCTTGTGACTGTTATTCCTGGTCACTCCTGGTAGTGCACGGGGGAACAGGGACTTCCCCAGTGCCTGCTGGTTCCCCCTGACTAGTTTGTAACAGGCCACTAGATCCCTCTTCAGCCTCCACAAGAGAAGGCTGAGCAGGTTCAGGTCCCGTAGCCTGTCCTCGTAAGGCCTTCCCTGCTGCCCCCTGATCATGCGAGTGGCCCTCTGGACCCTCTCCATGTTGTCCATATTCCTCTTGAAGTGCGGCGCCCAGAACTGGACACAGTACTCCAGCTGCGGCCTGACCAGTACCGCATAGACGGGGAGGATCACCTCCTTGGACCTGCTTGAGATGCATCTCTGGATGCATGACAAGGTGCGGTTGGCCTTGCTGACTGCATCCCCACACTGCTGGCCCATGTTCATCTTGGCATCAATGATGACTCCAAGATTCTTTTCTGCCTCTGTACTGATGAGAAGGGAGTTCCCCAGCCTGTAGGTATGGTGCCGGTGTGTCCTCCCCAGGTGTATCACTTTGCACTTGTCAGTGTTGAATCCCATCCTATTCTCATCCGCCCACCCCTGTAACCTGTCTAGCTCCGACTGCAGCCTATTCCTCCCTTCTAGCGTGCCCACATCCCCCCACATCTTAGTGTCATCAGCAAATTTGAACAGGGTGCTTTTTACCCCCTTGTCCAAGTCACTGATGAAGATGTTGAACGGTGCGGGCCCGAGGACCAAGCCGTGGGGGACCCCACTGCCCACATCCCTCCAAGTTGAAAATGACCCATCCACCACCACTCTGTGTGCGGCCCTCCAGCCAGTTGGCGACCCATTTGACTGTGTGGGTGTCGACACCACAGTCCCGATGCACTTAATTTTCTTTATATCAGTGCTGATGCCAATATCGGACCGATGTATCTACAGATAAGCTAAAAAAATGATTGTTAACTAACGTAACCTTTTTGGAGCCTTTTTAACAAAGGTTATCAAATATAACAAGTAGAACAGGACATAAATGTTTCTTCCTATCTTTCCTAATTATTCAGAATGTGTCTAGTTAATCTACATGTGGCAATGCATCCTAAGGACTTAAGTTTTCATATTTACAAGATATTTCCAGTACCTGCTTCTTCAGTCATACAGTAATTAGATGGCTAAAGTGTATAAGTCCTCCTAACAATTTCCCAGCCATAACACAATGCCATCTTCTTTCCTCAACTCTCTACCCAGAACATTCAGCCCTCTCTCAAAAAAAAAAAAAAAAAAAAAAGCTGTAAAAATAATGCATTTTTACATCACATTTTATGATTGAACAATTCTAAGCCTTATCAGATTAAGGGTTTTAAGGGTTGCTCACTCAGACTTCTGATGAGAAAGTGTTTGTATCTCTGTATGTGCTTAAAGTAAGAGTGTAGCTTGCATAAAATAGCTTCTACTATGCTTGTTTGTATATACTGTGTGACTGCAAAAGTCCCTTCTCAGGTTGTTGTTTTTTTTCTTTCATGTTTTAGGCTGAAATTACGTGCATCTGACCAAGATAAACTTCTGGTGGATGTGAATAGGAGCCTTTGGGAAGTTATGAGGACCTGCTCTGATGAAGAGGTAATGCCAGCTCTTCCATTCTAAATGTATACTTAGGAAAACTGGAGTGGGCACTGCACATCCTTAAAGAGCCGTGGAGTGACAGGCAAAGTGTTTTTGGGTTAAAACTGGCTAAGAGATGGGAAACAAACCTGGAATATACCATATTTGCTCAACTTCAAGATAAGGTGTTTTTCCTCATTTAGTGTAAGAGATTAAGCCCCTTGCCTTAGAATCAAGTAAGAGACGGGAGGGGAGACAGGCATCTGTTGCCTGCCTTAAGCCCCCTGCCTCTCTTCCCCCATGTTTTGCCCCACAACCTGCAGGCTCTGCTACTTACCCTTGCACCAGTGCCACAGACCCTGTTCCTGCTCCAGCCTGGGGTTCAGACCATGTGCTTGCTCCAACCTTGTACAAGTGGTGACAACACAACAGCTCCAACTCCAGGGCCCAGCCAGAATTACTGCTGCTACCTGGCTGGGCTGTGGCCAGAGCAAGCATGTGCTCTGTGTCCCAGGTTGGTGCAGGGATGGAGCCGGTGGCACTGGAGCCAAGGGTGAACAATGGTGGTGGGAAAGAGGGGCAGGGGGGTAGAGGCAGCATGGGTGGAAAGGTGTAGGGGGACATGGGCCAGTGTCAAGCTGCTTGACCCTACCCTCCCTAATCTAGAAAAGGAAATAGTGGCAAAATATCAAAATTCGAAGGTGATGAAGTTGTTATTGTATTTACTCAAATGTAAGGTGATCCTGAATTTAAGAATACTGTCCAGTAATTAGATTCTATATATGGAAAATGTATACATTTGTTATAATTTTTCAGGTATAGAATCTAATTATTGGAAGTTTGTCTTGAATTTGCCCCCTCCCCCTGCTACAGCAAGGAAAATTGTGGCTGGGGAAGGTCAGGAGGTCCCCTTGCCTTCTGCCCTCCCAACTTCTTTCCCCTGCAGCTGCTCACTACGAGTCCGTTCCCCTGCTCTCCTTACTGTCAGACCCAGCTCAGACTTTGCTCTGTCTGAGCCTGTGGAAGTAAGGGGCAAATTTGAAACAAGGAACCAGCAAACCCTGACTTGAAATAAATGTACCTGTATTAATTTTTGTATATAGAAAAATTACTATGGGTAACTATAGACTTAGTTAATCCAGAATTGATGCATTTTACTTTTTTTTGCAAACTGCTGCAAGTTTTTCAGTACAGATATTCAATAAACATGCTTTTTTGGAGGCAGTACTTTTGTACCTACTTAGTGCAAGCCATACATGATGATAATCCAAAGCCAAACAGTTCATAATTTATGATATAGTTCATTGGGCTGAACCCCAACAGAGTCAACAGCATTTTAAGCCATGGTGACTCCACAGCCCAGAACTGTTTGGTATGCGTGTGTACTCCAGATACCCTCAACAAGGGGTCCATATGCTAGTTAGCCCTCCTTTTTATAACTAAAACCAGGTGTTCTCGTCACAAGTCCTGGGATCCTCCAAAAATATACATGCAGATGAAGTGCAAGGTCTGGCTCCTCTCAAGCAGGGTGGGATCACATGAGTCACATGTGAGGAGCAGCGGTGGGCGACAGACTCTCATTTACACAGACATTGGGTGATGTTTGCTTGACATTTATGGCTGGTGAACAAACTAGAATAACTGGAAATGGGAAAGAAAGGCACTGCTCAGCTGGGGCAGTAATGAAGTTGAAATGCATTCAGTGTACTGGTTCACCATGAGTTGAAAAAGACTTGGCAATAAAGGGGACTGAGCATAATGGGCACTATAATTTATTCAGATGGGCTGCACTGTACCTCCAGGAACAACTGCCCCCTTTTTTTTTTAAGGACCACACACTCAGGCACACATGCGGAAAAAAAAAAGTTCCTAACAGCAATGTTTGTCCACTATAGATCATGTGTTTTATAGAAATGCTCAGTGTGGGCTTCATTCAATCAACTTTACAGTTGGTTTCTACTAGCGAGCACTTGCTAACGATAGCGTGGAAGAAATCAAACTTTGCGTTGTGGTTGAATCAGAACTGACAGAGCCAGCTTTTCTTTATTTAGGGCTATACTGTCTCGAACTCTATAAGTTTACAAACATATTTATATGGAAGACAGAGAAAGAGAAAAAAAATACAGCCTTGGAGAAACAAAACAGTGGCAAATCACACACAGGCATACAGATAGTTTACTTAAAGAAAACATCTGTGGACAGGGTAATATATCAAGACAAAACAAGGCATGCAGGATTCCTTATCTCAGAACATATAACTGAAATAAGCAGTATCAGCACTTCTGATCTCTGTCTTCCTAGTCAAGAAGGCCAGAAGCCCGACCAAATCCCCTACCACAATAGGCAACATATTTAGTGAGGTTTTCTTGTATGTGAACATAGGAGGAGGGGCTCTTCTCCCATGCTGATTGGAGGAAATACAGTAAATTAGTTGCGTTCTAGAAAAGATTACAAAAAGATTTTTCTATAAAAGGATGAAAACATTTGGATTGAGAGAGGGACAAGACCAAAGTGTTTAAAATAGAAACTGGTATTGAGTTGGTAGATCAGGATATTCAATGTGATTTGAAGTGACATTCAAAATTAATAAAAGGCAATACTTTTTCACACAAGAGCTCTTTGTGATAGAAGGTTGTTAATGTGAAGGTCTTTATCAGGATTCAGAGAGACAAAATATTTTAATGGACAAAAACTTTCCAGAGCGACCAGTTAAAGCTAACTTTTTTGGATTGAGATTAATCCAAATTTGAATTATAAGGGATTTAAAATGAGGCTTCTTGTGGACACCAACTATCTTGCATCCATCTATGAAAGGGGGGGTTGCTTTCCTTGAGCTTTTTGGTTTTGATCATGTCATACAGATCCAATATGAAAATTTCTGTTTCTTTTACATGGCCCAGGTAATATAAATCAGAGGTTCCCTTCGTACCAGGCTGTGAAGGGTTGGCTTCAAGGTTATGGCCCAAGCCCCCTGCTCGGACCCCTGTCTGTCCACCTGGGTGAGCAGCTTCTGCTGCCAGCTGTCACATGTGGGGTTAAAGCTGGGCAGCAGGCCAGCCCTGAGAGAGAAGCAGCATGCTCCGTGCACCCCATCCTGGTTCCATGCTGGTCCGCAGGTTGGGAACCACTGATATAAATAACCAGGGTTTTGTGAGCATTAAGTGTGACCTCATATGTGGCGATCAATATTGTTCTAAGCAGCTCAAATAACAAGTGCAAGCAACTCTCAAAATAAATGAATAAATAAATTGCTCCTTTTGTGTGCTGGAAGTATCTCTTACTCTGACTGAGACATGAGTGCAGGCAGTCCTTGCACTTACGGCAGGTTACATTTCTGGAAAAGGCATTGCAAGTCTAAATTGATTTTCCCATAGAAACAATGTTATAGTAGGGGGTTAAAGTTCCTGACCAAGGGCCTGATGCCCACCTTTTTATAGAAATGACCATAAACACCATATTTAAATCAACTATTTAATCAATTATAAATGATATACACTGTACAGTAAAAAGCCTTCTAAAGTGTACTATATATAAATCGATTAAACAGGGCAACACAGTAACTAATCACATAAAATTGTATTTAATCAGAAGGTGAAGGAACATCTTCATCAGAGTCATGGAATTCAGAAGGGCTTCTTTGGGGAGACTTAGGGCCACTTGATGGCTTTTTGAGAAACTGATCCAGGGATGTTTGTTTTGCTGCCCTCTCTTTCTCTTTGTAAATTTCCCTGTAGTGCCTTAAGTGCAAGGATCCAGCGCCATAAGTAATAACATGGGTGTAAATGGCAGAGTGCCGCAAGTGCGAATCGCCTTAAATCGAAACGACTTAGTCAAGGACTGCCTGCATAGGTTTTTTTTTAATGTTACTCCATATTTGAATAAATGATTTATAATTTTTGAATCTGTGCAGGTGTACAATGACAATTTTGTTTGGTAAGTAATCTAGCTTGATTTTTTTTTTCTTTTTTTTTAATGGAAACTTTGAATGCAGTTTTGATTCCCTTTGTAACTGTAATATAGGTTGCTACTATACCACTGAATTTGCCCAATGAGCTATTTTACCTTTTCCTTCATCTTGCCTATTCTTCCTATCCATTGCAGCTAAAAAACTTTGGAGCAGAGTTGAACAAAATGAAATCCTATTTTACCAAGAAGAGCAAAGTTTTGGCGCACAATGGGAAAGTGCAATTGTATGGCAAACTGTTGCAGGATATACAGGTAATTTGGTAGTAAAGGGAAAAATACTGTAAGCAATCAGTAGGGATTCCTGGTTTATTTTATTTGTATTTTAAATGTGTATATGAATGTGCAAGTTCTGCATGTACCTATTTTAATGTAAGTGTTCATTTTGTTACTGTAACTTTTGGGGTCAGAAGTTGTCCTTCCGTGTTCTTACACAGCAAAAGTCTGATCTTGGTTTGGACTTTTAGATGCTTCTGGAGTACAAATTGTAAGAAAAAAAATTATATTTACTTGAATCCTAGACAGGTTTTTTTTTTCTCCTCAAACAACATGGTGGGGGGCGAAGTCTTGTCTTGGATCTGAGTACCTGCTTGGGGTGGGTGGTAGCTCAGCTCCAACTTTGGCCCTAGGCTTGGAGCTGAGCTGCCACCTGCCCTGGGCTGGGGTGGCCTGTGGAGTGGGTTAAGGGGTATGTGCCTGAGGGAGTGAAGGTAGACCATGCAGTGTGGGGTGAGATCCATGTGTGTATGGCTTCAGGAGAGACCGTACAATCTGCCCTCCCCCTGCTGCTTACTTTCTGCTCAAGCTCCTCTGACCTGGCCCAGCCAGAGCTGCTGTTGCTGCTTCTCCCTGGCCAAGGCAGCCACCACTGACTGCCCCATAGCCAAAGCAGAGCAGCAGAAGGTAAACAGTGGGATTACACAGGTTATGGGGTAGAAGCATCAGGATGGTGATGGGGGGGACAGGTGGCAGGGAGGGCAAGAGGGGTTCTGGCCCCTTGCCCCCCCCCTCCCAAATTGAATTTTAAGATGACAAATTATAATAAACTTATAATTTTCCATGCATAGAATTTAATTATTGGGAAGACCATATTAAATTTGAAGTTGTCTTAAATTTAAGTGAATGCAGTAGCAATGACAGGCACTGCCATAGAAAGCTTTTAAAGGAGTACGCTGGTGTAAGCCACCAATGAGAGAGATGAAGCATTTATTCCCTTCTGAAGGGCATCCCAGAAAACTGTATATGCCTTAAGGGTCGAAAGGTTATCATTTGCTTGAGAAAACTATCTTGCTAATGAATTTCTCTCTCAATTTTTCAATCACTTTGCCCAAGAAGAGAAGATGACAGAGGCTGTGTTGTCTGCCATCCTTTGCTTGCCTTGCTATCTGTCATTCTAGATCCAAATATGACAGATTGCACTGGCTTTGGTCGAGCTCCTAGCAAACAAAGATCAGTTCAAGGTTCTAGTAAACTGAGATGTATTTTTTAAATATACCTGTTTTGTGAAAACGCAGTACAGAATATAAATATCCAGTTTTTCCCCTTAGGTCCAATGGGAAAATCTGCATTCAAGAATGGCAAAAGTAGATGAATTTCTTAAGGAGGTGGATAACTGTCGTCTTGCTCTGGAAACAAGTAAGCATTTCAGATCCTGTCTCAAGAATTTTCATTTACCAGTTTGTGGACAGCTCTAATCTGTTGTGAAGGGGTGCAGGTGGAAGGGGGTACAAATAGCAGAAAGACCAGGCAGTAGGAGGGGCTTGTAGCGTGCTTGCCAGCTTGAGCCCCACATGCCATATGCAGTATGTACCCACCCTGACCCCATATGTTGCATGTAGGGTTTGTCTGGGGAGCACACTGCACACTGTTTGGAGGGGCTGGTAAAGAGCACACACTGCATGGTGCACCTATGCCAGATTGACCCAGTGTGCTAGTTCTGGCATGCAGGGCCAGTCTGTGGGCCCAATCTAGACTGGCCCCAAATCCAGTGTACTGCAGGAGCTGCATGCAAGCACTTGCCCCAGACAGGCCCCCCACCATATGCAGTCCTCACCAGATGGGCCCTATATGTGCATGCAGGGCTGGGGCCATCATGTGCTACATGCAGCAGACAGCACTGCGGGTTGGATGATACAACTCTACAGACTGCGTCCAGCCCACTGATCATATCATTGATGCCCCTGCTGTGCATGGAAACTTAGAAGAAATGTATATGTTTTCTATATATAGAATCCAGTTATTGGCAGATCATCTTAAATGAAAAGGTGTCTTGGATTCAGGTAAATCCAGTGCCCTCTTCAGCTGGGCCAGGAAATGTGACAGGAAAGCACCTGTCAATGCGCTGCTATTAGAAGCCCTGAAAAACGACAGGAGCTAGTCATTTTCATGGCTCTCAACACTGCAGGAGGACAGTGCTGTGTATTTAATGAACATTGCTTACCTTAAAATTAAGTAAATGCATACTTCAGGTATGCGCATAGCCTTTTTTCAGCCTTCAGGCAATACAGTGTACATAACCTTACTTCCAAGTAACTAGCTTTGGTTCTGGGAAGTGTAATCAGTAGCAAATGATTCAGCACTAGTAGCAAAAACTGCCTAGGAGCCTGGCAGAACATTTGGACAAGAAGACTAAGCTGAGCACTGTGCTGACAAAATGACCCTGTTATCAGTGCTTAGGGTAGTTTAAGTACATCTAGAGAAGTCTCACCCTTTGAATGGCAATGTAAACGTAACCTAATTAACCAGTTTTGATTTTAATTTTAGAATTGATTTTTATTTGGTGTGCCAAGAAAAAATTGGACTGAGTTTCAAAATTGCTGAAATGGGATACATCACAAACAAGACTTTACCCATAAACTTAATACTATCTAAAATTCTGTGTGCTTAATATGTAGCTGCTGGTTTCTTGTCTCATTTGCTCAATTGTCATTTTTACAAAATTGAAGTTCTGTTTTAATACTTGAAAACAATTGAAACCAAAATGTTGAGGGTGACTGATTCAGGCATAGTTTGCATTCTCAAAAGGGGCCCTGCAGTGCCTTAGAGCAGGGGTGGCCAGCCTGCAGCACACATGCTATAAGTAGCCTGGGCAGCTTCTGTGTGTGGCACATGATGGACCAGGGCGGGGATGGGCAGATAGGGCAGGAAGTAGAAAGCAGAGCAGCCAATCGGGCAGGGGAAGGGGGCCAGAAGGACATTTGTGAGGGGATGGGACTAATTTGTTGGACACCTGTCAAAAAGGTTGGCCCCCACTGCCTTAGAAGTGTGTTTTAGATTACTTGTCTAATTCCATCCCAACTATGCAGTTAGTTCAATAAAAGAAATGCTTGCCTTGTGATAGAAGTGTTAGATGACATTCTTTGTCCCCTAGGTACTAACTTGGAAGATTATGGCACAGAGAATGATGATCAATTGTCAGAGTGGAAATCCAGAATCAGAAATTCTGAGAATGGTAATAGGACCAGTTGTATTTGTTATTAGTTCTGGGGTCAGGAACTGTTTAGTTTAGTGTTTTTGGTTGTTATCTCCTGCATCTACTCCCTAAAGGAATGTAATCACTAGGCTGGTTCAAAAATGACTCTTTCTATTGGGCTGGGAATAGCTATTCACATAAACCATTCCTTTTACATTTTCCTGCCTTTTTGCTGGAAAATAAAAACTCTGATGCAGAGCGAAACACAATACTTACAGGCTACAGTATATTGTTTTCTAAGTGTTGGATAATTATCAACTTCTTGTTGACCATGTAGGAGGGGCAATTACCCTCAGTGGAATTTTTAATTTTAAGAACCACAGCTTCATAACCAAACTGGCTTTTTCATACTGTTTTTTATTCTCTTTCTCATATCTTTTTATTTTTGTTTTTATTTAGAGCTGGTAGATCTCAAAGCCCAAGAAGAGGTGCTTCAAAGGTAGACCATCAAATAGTGTTTTTTTTTTAGCTCTTCAAATCCTGTGCACGCAGTCAGGTTCTAGCATTTGTATCGGAGTTATTTGCCTTTCCAGGAACATCTAATCTTGTTGCTGTATTTCCACAGGGATCTGTCAAACCTGGAGGCTGAGAAGCAGCAGGTGCTTGCTGAGATAAAACACCTAAAAAAGAAAACAAACGACTGTCAGGAACTCTTGGAAAGATACAAGTAAGGAAAGGAAAAAGGGTCTTCAGCTTTTGATTTTTTTTTTTAATTGTTTTTAAAGTTGCAGATCAACTAATTTCCTCCCCCAATGATGGTAGTACTAATGTATTAATTTTTGTTATATTTAGATGCCTATCTCCTAGCAATATAGGATTAGCAATAAAACTGCAGTGAATGTAGTGTGCTTTGTAATGGGCTGATTTTAATAATGGCTAACGGGTCACTGCAAAATCTTCACTTTTCCTCTAATAGATTCATCATTCCCAGCCTTCCAAAATGATTTAGTACTATTCCTTAACAAGACAGACATTTCAAGGTTTCCTGTGGAGCTATATTTATTTTCCAATTAACACAATATTCCATTAGGAAGTGAAATATCCAGTTGCCATTTAAGTGTTTCTATGTTGGTAGATGGTATACATGCACCTTGTGCTCTGATCCTTTTTGTTTTAGAGAATTAGCTCCTTATTTTGGTTATAACTAAGGTTTTTCTTCTTTAGCTTCACTGAGTGGGAGATCAGTGAATGGAGTGACCACCAGGCAGTTTTCACCTTCCTTTATGATTCTATAGAACTCACTCTCAGGTTTGGACCACCAATAGGTAAATGAAATGAGGAAAAGGTTTTTTCCTTGGCTTTCAAATTTAGCTACATGACAGAAACTCATTGGATCTGGTTTACATCTTTTGGGTTGAATGGTAGTAGTTACTCCCGCAGGAGAAAAAGAAAACCTAATGAGGAGTAAGAACTTAGACTGTGAGAAGTTAAATGTAATTATGGGTTGAAGGGTTGGTGCATGTACTTTTTAATCAAATGACTGAAACATGTTGGGGAGGGTGACTATTTTAGATGTGAAGAAACATGAGGTGTTTGGTAGTTAAATGGGTGACTCTCAGGGCCATCCCGGGGGGGCAGGCAAATTGGGGTGACTGCCCCAGGCCCCACACTTTGGGGGGACCCCGTGGAGCTGGACAGAGCAGTGGCTCCATGTCTAGCTGCTGGCTACCACCCCACCCCCCAACCGCTGATGCCACCATTACCGATGTCGGCGGCAGCTTCTTCAGGTCCAGGGCTCGTGGGATCGGAGCAGGGTCAGGGCCCTGCATGGGCTGATTTGTCCCGGCCCTGCACCCTGCTCAGGTCGTTTCTGGTGACTGTATTAAGTCTAGCACAGAACAATTATGCATTTGTGTATTTTGTCTCTTTCAGATGGTACTCTTTTCAATGAAAAGCCCTGCAAAAAGATTGTTGATGTGAGCTTTGAATCTTTGTTGGATGGTAAGGTTCTCAAATGGTGCTCTGTGCCTTGGTTTTGCCTGTTTCTGGGATGAATCTGCATACTCATCTGCAATTAAATTCCCAGACAGTCCAGAAAGATATCCGCTAATGGTGTAAACTGTTTCCCTCTCTTTCTCTTACAGAAGAGAGAGCTCCACTTTCATCATGTCTAGTCAAAAGGCTGATCTTCCAGTTTATTGAAAGCCAGAAATCCTGGCAGGAAAAATGCCCAACATTAAACCATGTACCCCAGGTAATGAAGCTGCTAAATTATAAAGCTGTGAGAAGAGCATGAAATCCCTTCTGCCTAATGCATAGAAACTGACAATTAGAAAAGTAGCTTATTAGGTTTTATTTGTTAATGATCTTACTGTTTAAGCCTTTTCCATAAGGAAAGCAGTCCTAAAGGTTATAGTTCCACTAAATCATTATAAAACATGCAGTAACATGTTTGCTTCTCATCTGAATGGTGACTCTAAAATTGTACTTTCCTCAGTCTTTTCCTTCATGGATTGATCTTTTTTGCTTTCCTGACTAAAGTAAGTTTTTAGTTCTTTCTACTGTTATCAGTCAACAAAATCACATAAAAATTGAGCTTGCATTCCTTTCTGGTTCCTACAAAAGAATTGATGATTTCAATCCCAACACTTACTATAGCCTTCATTTAACACCTGTGAATCCCACTGGCAACAGAAAGGTTATACCACCATAATGTAGGGCAAACTTTGGACCGTAGATGCTGTATTAACACTTGAACAATTTTATTTTCAGATCCTACAGTTTAGATCTAGCAGTTGCATGTATTTTTTCAAAGTAAAACAGCAGTTTAAAATGTCCCACGGTTCACAAGTAAGCTCTAGTGCAATCACTTTTTGTTTGTCCGCTTAGATGCTGCGTGAGGTCTCTCTGGTGGTGTGTCGCTGTCGACTCCTAGGAGAAGAGATTGAGTTTCTGATGAAATGGGGAGGAAAATTTAATCTGTTGAAGACAGAAGTGGATGATACAAAGTGAGTGATTTAAAAATTTAAGCTTCTTTGTAGGTGTTTTGTGATGGAACAGGGAATGTTCACAAAGTATTTTATTCCAGTTGTCTTTATGGAAGCCAGCTGAGACTCTGAACTTCACTTTTCTTACAAAATTGTAACACCTTTAAAATAAATAAATACACCCCTACTATCAGCATAGCTGGAAATAAACAGCTTGAGGATACAGCCCATTTTTCATTATCAGATGATAATCTTTCATCATTCACTACTTTCTCCACTTGGCTTATGCATGCTATTTGGATGCCTATCTCCATACAGAACATTGGCCCAGGGTGAAGCATTATACAGTGACTCAAAAACAGGAGTTCAAGCTTGGTATGAAAAGAAAGTAAATCAGCAAACTAAGGATAATCTTAAAATGGCTTCAGTCAGGTGGGGAAAAAAACTACAGTTAAAGCTTATTTTGAGCAAGATAATTCTTCGTATTCCTAGTTCCTGCTTTGTCCATAGTGCATGACTGGACCAAGCAGGGCAAGGACTTCTTCCTTTCCAGATTCCCTTTTTTCAAATGTCAGCTGCTGCCTCTGTATCCCCAAATTAGCTCTCATCTCAGCATACCTTATTGGGAAAACCAGAGAGAAATCAGGCTGTAATTATTTCTGTAATTTCCTTCACAAACATCTTCCCTCATGTCAAAAGCAAACTGAATGGTAGTTCTGTTCCTGAGATATATAAAAAACCTTAGAATTACAGATGTATAGAGAAATTTTATACAGATGTATAAAGAAATAATTTTTAAAAAATTGACGGAAACAAATATAATTTCTGGATCTTTTCCTACCTCATCCTCTCCCATCTCGGGGCAGAATTTTTCTGGTATGAATTTTGACATGTTAAATTTTTAAGCACATTGGTTTATTCTGTGGGGAAAACTTGGGGGTTATAATTAGACTTGTAATGGAAGTAATTCTTCAACTTTACTTGTATAGATGAACTGTTAGTGCTTTTCAGAAATTAAAGGGAGGCTACTAGTTTCTTGAAGACAGACATTCAAAGATATAGTCCTGAGCTAACCTTTTGTTGCGTGCATTTTGTTTTCCATTCAGAGTGAAGCTTTTGTTCTCCACTTCTACAGCTTTTGCAAAGTTTGAGGTGATGCTTTCTTTGTCTGCCACTTACCCATCAGCTCCTCTGCCCTTCACTGTCCAAAAACTCATTGGGAATCTTAGGTGAGTAGAACAAGCAGGCCCATGAAGGACTTGAATAATTTTAGCTTCAAAGGTTCAGGACAGGGAGTAAAATTTATACTCTTAGAAGCTCCCCTAATATATTTTTCTTTTTTCCAGCCAAGATGAAATTTCTGCTGTTGTATCTAGTGTGCCACTGGGTACCAACTACCTTCGGAGAATGGTCAAGTTGATTCACCATAAACTGTTCACATAACCGGGGCTTCTGATGATTTACTGTCTTTACACTCACAACTCTAGTCAAACTGGATGTCCTTGCTTTCAGCTTTACAGGAATTTCCAGCTGATTAATTTCAATATTGTTAACTGTGAAACAGAATTTCAGTGTTTTATAGCTTCCTTTAGTGCTTTGAGAATCCAATTTAGCAATTGATTTTGATGTTGTCTAATATTTAAAACACTGGAATAAGATTCCAGTTGAGATGCCAAACTTCTCTTGTATGTCAAAGCATCCTGAGGAAATGGAGAAGGCTCTGGAGAGCCAGGGAGGAAGGATTTCACGTGGCTTTCATAAATCTGTCCTGCTTTTCTCCTTTTTTTTTTCCCCCTGGTTCTTCCAGTCACTGCTAACTGTGGTTCCTTTCATTACATTCTGTCACAGGCAAGCTCATGTAACCCCTTTAATTTTGCTTTGGCTCTTGTAAGGGCTTATGTACTGCAGCTGTCTGCATCTTCCAAGGTTTACAAGACGGGAAGTTACTGCCACTAATGTTAGCTTTGTTAACCCCAAGATAATACAGCTAGTTTAATCAATTAGCTGACTAGACTGCCTCCCAAGTCACAGAAATAAAACGTTCCACTGATTCATGAAATTATAACATATAAAATTAAACAACGTGCACACAGCTAGGAATTACCTTTAGAGAAGGTCCCTGTCTCTAACCATCCATTTCTGTAATGTAGCACAATCCAAAGCCACCAGGTTCAAACTGGGAACTTGCCCTTGTGGATCTCAGTATTCTAATTATTCTGTATATAAACCCTTGTAAAATGCAATGTTGTGAGGCACTTACTAAGGCTAAGTTTGGTATACCACAAAGGGACAGGAGAACTATAGATGTAAATAATATGTTTTTGTTTTGTATGTTCAGCAGGTTACCTGGTATAAGGAGATGTTGAAAAATGTTAGGTCTATCAGGCAAGGTTCTACTATTGGTCATTCTGTTGCTGCTTGCTTGAAAAACACCTTTTCCTTGGAGAGAAACTCCATGTCGTCTTTCATTAAATAGATAAATCTTCTTCTGCTTGAACAGAATCCCAAACTGAATTTGTTCTTTTTAGCTGCAATATTGGTAGAAATGGCTATAGTAGATCCAGCAAATCCAGTTAAATGTACTCCATCCCACTTAAAGTACTGTGATATGCGCTGATGTCTCTAAACCAAGCAGCTCCTTTAAATATATTTCAGTCAAATTTAATCGTGTTCTTAATTCTTTCATTAACTTCCTAATAATCCTTTTAGTAATTTTAATGAAATTCCTACCCATAGCCTTCTTGCCTTTAAGGCTACTTTATAGCAATTACTGTTTTAAAAAAAACATCATCCATTTATATTTCTTCCACGTACAGTATTGTTTACCTCCTCTTCCTTTTTTTCCAAACCTTTAGCAGAATAAAGAAATATAGCCTTTGCTTAGCAAACATGGTTGCTTCTTTTAGCTTTAATTTATCTGTTGAATGCTGTGTAGAAGTTGATACATACATTTCCAGAAATTGCTGTCTGAAATCTTTTCTGCCTCCAAAGTTCTTGTAAATGGACTAGAGCGCAGAATGAGTATTGTAGCAAACTTGTACATGGAGACTAAATTCTCCAGTGTCAAGTTAACAAATTTCTGGAATACTTTCTGTATACCCTAGAACGTTTCAATTTAATCTGACTTTGCGATGTAGCAGCCTCCAAGTTGTTGGGAGCTGTTGTGGTTATGGCCTGTTTGTATGGTGTTGAAGGATCTAGCATTTCTCAGCTCTCCACTCTAGGTGCCTGACAGTTTCTATATGTTTGTAAAATATAAGAATTTTAAAAAGTGCTTTCAGAAGTGTAAACACTGAAGTTTTTTATAAAGTTATTTGGGTTTTTCAATTTTCCTTCTATAAGGTAAAAATTAATTAAAAGTTTAATAATTGATATTTTCTCACATTTATCAAATGAAAAAAGAAAATGACTAACAGACACTCCAGGTATTGAATTTGATTTGTCTGAGAAAATACCTACTAACATTGGAATAATTGTTGGTGATCTAAAAAAATAGAGCAATAATATCTGATGACACTTTCGTTTCTCCTGCATATGTTCTAAATCACCTCTATTCCTTATAGAAGACTTTTATAGGAGAATAAATATTTGAAAAGCAGAAAAAAGACTTCAAAACCAAATTGGCAAAGGATTCAGATGTAGCACCTGGTTTCAAATTGATGTCTCCTATTTTTAACCAGCAGAGAGTGCTGTTGCAATACTTCATAAAGCATTATGTTGTATGACAGTAAACACTTGTTGGAGATGACATTAATAATCTCAGAAGACTGCCAGATCTCAGATCATGCATTCTGTATTTCTGGAGAAGAGCTGTCATTGTCTGCTGTGGATGTGTGACTTGGCGTTAGAGAAAATATGCACCTACAGAAAACTGAACGCAAGTATGGTGTAAGTAAAGCAGTACCAGTTTTTAAATGTAACTGTTCATAATGGGCACACTTACATCAACTCCTCCAGTATTTTAGGAGCTGATGTTCACAGCATTTATCATTCAAAGGTAATTTTTAGATTTCTTCAAGATTTCAGACTATACCTCTCAAGATCGCAAAGAATTAATGACGTCCACTGAGATAATATACAAGGTCTGTTCAAAAAGTATTGAGACTGAATGTGTATTTGTAGTGCAAAGTATTGGGGGGGGGGGTGGCTTTGTTGCATGTCTGGTCATGTTGGGACTCCTCTGGACCAGTTTGCAGCTCGTAGTGTTTCCCCAGTTTTCTGTGGCCAGTGGCTGAAGTAAGATCGTTTGTGTCTCGCATCCCCTTTCGTTCTGTCAGAGTATCCAGAACAATGCGTGTGCATTACATTTTGCATGAAAATCAGGAAAATGGCAAGTGAAACATCTGAATGACTTAAAATAGCATTTGGTGATGACGCTGTGAGATGTGCAAGATTTTTTGAATGGTGGTGTCCTTCTCTTGATTTTAGAGGAGGACAATCATTGGTCAAAAGTGGTAAACATTCCAGATGCCCCTCAATATCATGAAATTCTGAAATTGTGGCAGCAGTTTGCAGTTTGGTTCAAAATGATAGGTGATTGACTGTCCAAGAGATGGCAGAAGAAGTTGAAATTTTTCTTTGGTTCATGTCATTCAATTCTAACTGGCGATTTGGGAATGAAACTACCAGAAAAGTGAGTGTCTGACTCTTGGATGTTTTACCATGACAACGCACCTGCCCACTCAGCACAGCTTGTGAAGCAATTTTTAGCTAAATTTTAGCCAAACACTGTATCCCACTAGTGCTGCAGCCTGCATATTCACCTGATATGGCCCGATGTGACTTTTTTCTTCTCTTCTGTCAACTCAAGAAAACCTTGAAAGGAAGAAGATTTTGTGATATGTAAACTAGAAAAAAAATGTGACTGAACAGTTTTTAGCGATTGCACAAATTGCTTATCAAAGGTGCTTCCATCAGTGGCAGAAACGTTGGGAGAAATGTGGCTGCAGAAGGAGCATACTTTGAAGCAGATTAAGCTGAAACCCCTGTAAATAAAATATTTTATTTCCTACAACATCAGTCTTAATACTTTTTGAATAGCCCTTATACGTCCTAGAATTATGTTCATTTTCAAGGATACATTCAATTAGAACCCATTTTCCAAAGATTTTCACACACGCAGTTGCACTTCTTAGGTCCATTGTTTAGTCATGGCATTGCATGCACAATTCTACAAAATAAGGGTTAGCAACTTCCGGACCATGCCTGTGCTGGGGCTGAGTAATCAGTTGTACCAGGCCTGGGGAGCTGGAAGCTGTGCCCTTGCTGCTGCTGCTGCTTTTCTCTGCATTCCCTTGCTACCCACCCCTCTTTCCCCCCCCCCACCCCAACTAAGGCTGCAGTACAGGCACAGCTTCCAGAAGGGAGCTGTGCTGAGGCTGGAGTGCTGGAAACTATGCCCATGCCACTACTGCTCCTCCCCCTCCACAAACCTACCATGTTGAGTGCAGGTTCTAGCCAAACCATGACTGCATGGGGGTGAGAGGAGTGGGCAGTGAGGAGGAGCAGCAGCATGGAAGTAACTTCCAGCTCCCTGGCCCTGGTGCAGCTCCTCCAGCTGGAAGCTGTGCTCACACTGCAGCTCGTGAATGGAGGCTGGGAGAAGCATCAATGTGGGCCCAATTTCAAGAAGCAACGTGTGGCTGTGGCAGGGGTGCAGGGCAAGCACCCCACTGCTGAGGTGTGCAGAGCAACCCAGACTGGGACCTGGTTGGTCTGGCTTACAGCTTAAAAAAGGTTGCCAGCCCCTGCTATAAAGTATCTGAGAAAATTATAAGCCTCTGCCAGCTTGGGAGTAATTTCTTTGTATAGGTAAATGCAGAAAACATTTAACTCCTATCCATTCTGTTTCCAGTCTTTACACCCCAAGTGAATCAAATTCATACTGGATTAAATTATCTAAGTAGCACATGATTAAGGCCCTTTCATGCTCTGTTATAAATTCTCTGGCTTTCATGTCCCTACCCTTAATTGTCACTGGAAGCTTCTGAAAATCTGATCATAGGATAGAAGCACTGTAGATGCTGTCTGTTGCTGCTCCTGTGTTATGTTTTTGCCTTTGGTCATTTACATGAGTGCCAAATGAAACCCTGACATAACAGAATAGGGGTGCTTGACCTCGGGCCTGTAAGACCATGTCATCTGGCCCCTGAGTCTCCCTACAGGTCCAGAAATTATGACAGCAGGAGAGCAGTGGCAGCATTAATTGTAGGTCTCTTGCTGTGAAATTTCCAGACCCATGGGGAGCCCCACAGGTCAGATAGCATGGCCCTGTGCACTAGATAATACCAACCCACAGCCAGAGCTGGTGTGTGATGTTGGACCAGCATGTGGTGTCAGGCCAGTAAGTGCAGCTGGGCCAGAAACCTATATCATACCCATGGACTGACCCTGTATGCCATATCCAACCCATGGACTGGCCACTTACCACTTCACGTGGCCCACATGCCAGAAGGTTGAGCATGCCTGCAATAGAGCAAGCAACAAGCATACTGATCTAAATTACTGACAAAACAAAGACAACCTGCTTTGGTATTGGATATACATCTGTCCTGAATAGAAGCTAGAGCAGCACATTTTAACCAGGGCTGTGAGATCCTTAAGGAACACCACTGGTTGTGAGGAGATAAGCAAAGCTCAGTGTCATTAATAAATTGTCTGTAATAAACTAGTTTTCAAATGGGGTGCTGCTCAATTTGCAAAAGGTATGGAGGGGTGCCTCGAGTGTAAAATAGGTTGAGAACCACTGAGCTAGACTAAAAAGCCTAAACTTGCCTGTGCCTCTATTCATTTGGGTCCAGTGCCTCAGGCACTTGGTTTCTCAGCTGCTTTGTTGCTCACTACATTTTTTTCAGAACCTCATCTTCGTAAAATGCACTGTAATCTCTCTCCTTGCAGCTCCCACTTGCTTATTTTAATTTCACCTGTAGCTATGGAAGCTACTAATATTTTTCTTCAATATAAATCATTATAAATAAAATTAATAATTCATAGGAAGTGTGGAAGGAAAAAGCCTCCCCTCATAAGGGGATACTGCAGTTATCTCTGAACAAAAAACCTGCTTGAAATCAAATTCTCCAGTATATCCAATTATTTACGTTTCTGTACTTAAGGCACACAGCTCACTTAATATTCTTAAAACTGATTTATTCATATAAACTAAATTGTATGTGGCACCGTCTCAATCAAAGTCCCAAAGCCCTTAAAAGCATTTTGCAATCCCTCTATTCAGTGAATGCTACCATTTCTCAGTTGAGAGAAATGGTTAGCCATGTTAGTCTGAAGTTGGGCAGAAGGCAGGGTAAGGCAGCACCTTTAAAGACTAATTCAGAGGCATAAGCTTTTGTAAGCAACAGCATCTGATGAAGTAGGCTGTTGCCTTACAAAAGCTTATGGCACATTGTAACCAACCTGCCCCCTGCCATCTGGTAATGCCACATAATCTCTCTACACTTTACTAGCTACATTCTAACACCAGACCAGCTTCCCTCCTTTCCCTCCCCACAGCCACCTGTCTTTCACCTATTGTCTTCCATGGCCTCTGACAGTGGCGACACGCAGGGAGTGCACATACAGCCCTGAGAGCACTGGTGCACCCCCTCACAGCCAGTGTTCCTGGGTAGGGAGGTGGGGCAGGCAAGAGCGCTAGTGTTCCCTCTGAGGGCACCACTTGGGGAGTGGGGGAACCAGGAGAAGCGGTCCCCCCGCAGCCAATTGTGCTCACTTGGAAGTGCCAGCGGCACGTTGCTGCCACTTGCCAGTTGCAGGGAACTGACTAGCTGGCCCAGTCGGTCACTGGCTGCTGGGGGGACAAGTGCCCTCCCCCACAACTCAGAAGGCACTAGTTGCCCATGGCCTCTGATTCTCACTGCCATGCATTTGCATTTTTCACTGACCTGCATTTTGAATATTGCCTTCTGTCCCACCCAGAAGAACACAAAACAGTACTCCCTATGCCTGAAGAAGAATGTTTGTGCCTGAAAGTTTACAAAGAACAATTTTTCCAACTATTTAGTTGGTCAAATAAAAGAGATCACATTTACCCAAAGAACTTTTGTCTTTAAACCAGTTAACTTCCAAGGTGCTACCCTGCCCTGCCTTCCATTTCTAAACGTACTTCCAAATTCCCAACCACACTCTATCCTTGCTGGTTTAAAATAAACCAGACTCCTCCAGCATCCTGGCATGCTGCCTGGGCAGGGCAGAGCTCTCTGTTCCACAGCAGGGCTAGCCCCTCCCCTCTGCTCCCTGGCTGGAGCTCCCACAGAGACTGTAGACACAGCAGAGTCTGCCTGGCTTCCCCCTGCCCTATGCCCCCTTCCCCCACAGCTTGCTGTTCAAGCAGGGATTCTCCCCCCTCCCTCCCATTTCCCACAGCAGGGACCCCAGCCCTGCTAGATACTGCTGAGAGGTGTCTCTGTGCATCTCTCTCCAACTTCACTGGGGCAGGCAGACAGCACAGTGACTGCGTAGTCTATTTGGAGTTAATCAACAGGTCAGCCGGTAAGCTGTTTAAGAAGAGTTTGAAGTAATAGGTCAGGGACAGACATTGCATAAACCATTTGAGCCAAATCAGTTAAGTCTGATACTATATTCAACCAAGTTTATGTGCACTGAACATCTGTTCTGTTACAGGTTTAAACCAGTTTCTGATCACTTAAACCAGTTTATAGCTGTAAGCCACCTGAAGCCCTCCAGCCTGTCTAGAGTAGCTGCTTCCAGCAATAAACTGCTCTTAACCTTTCCAGCCCAGTGACAGCTGCTAGGATGAATAGCTTAGGTGTTGGGTAACCGTTGCCACAAATTTACTGTTCTCTCAGCTTCTAGCCATGGGGTCAGCAAAGTTCAATAATGAGTCTCATGCATCCATGAGACCCTTTTCTTGAATTGGGGATTGACCCTTTTCTTGGGTTAGGAATTGCTCAGATATAAAAGGAAAATGGGCTTATTTTTTGAGCAAGAAAGATAACTAGGTCCTCCTTTCTTTCCCGTCTTCCCTGCTTGCAGCCCATTTCCTCAAGCTAAAGATCTGTTTTCTGTGTTGCAGAGTTTTGTAAATAAATACGTTTGCCTCTTGCCTTACCTCCAAGCCTATACCAAGAATAGCACGAGATAGGCAAGGCCTCATGATCAAAAATTTACTGTGGAAATGGTGCTTTTGTTTATACATGTTTTAATATGGGTGGGTGACGATCAATAAGCAGGTCCTGCAAGCATCAGAACTTATGAAATCGGGCAGTTACCATTTTAAGATGACTCCTGCCAAATGCACAGCAGACAGTTATGTTAAGCAAGGTGACTTAGGCCTCAGAATTATAGTTAGTAGATCAGGTTACCTTTTCAGTGTCACATAAGTGTAGGTGCTACGTTACAAACAAGTTAAAGGTTTCTCCCTTTTGTTCGGGTGCTAAAGTGCAGTGGTATAATACAAATAAATGATGAGATGAAGGCAGGCAGGAATAGGGTAAATCTCAAGTAGAGAGCAACGTCTTTCAGTCCTAATTCAAAACCATTAGGAATTTATGAGAGGAAACCTTATGACATTTTAAAACTTGTAAAGCCTGGTTGTTAGGGTACATGAAGTGCTGTTTGAATATATTAAATTCTAGTTTGATTTCTTCAGTTTTTACTACTTAAAATGAGACTGGCCTTCCTAAAAATCTTTTAAATCCTCTATCTGTATAGCTCTTACTATAACACGTCTCCACACCTGGCAGACTGCCAGTACCAAAATAGATTAAACAAACATTTTAACAGAAAACCTAAAAGCTGTGCTGATTTTTCTAACAATCCTACCCCAATTAGGCAGTGCTTTGTCTGTGTTGAGACAACTTCCTGTTGGTATCTTGAGTAATGTGGTGCCATTATATTTTGTCCTAATATCCTGCTTAGCAGCAGCAGATGAAGAAGCAGCCACATAAATCTTGGAAGAGGCAAGGATTTTTGTGGGTGATTATGTGGGTTTTATGTGACCAACTGCATGGCTGGGATAGACTTGTAGGGTGCATCCAGATGACTGCAGTTGTGCAGTATCATAGAATCAATGAGTCAGAAGGGACCTAGACAGATCAAGTCCGACTGGCCGCCATGGGCAGGAAGGAGCACTGGGAGTGGGAGAAGTCATAAGATCCCAGCTAGGTGCCTATCCAGTCTCCTCTTGAAGATTTCCAGCAGTATACGGTGCTGAAAACGTTCTCTGTACTACAAGGGCACACTGCGCCAGTCTCTTTTTCTGTGGTTTTGGGGTTTTTTTGTTTTTGTTTTTTGGGTTTTTTTGTTTTGTTTTTTGGGGGGTTTTTTGAGCCCTGGATATCCACGGGTCACAAAAAGATGTGGCTAGAAAAAAAAAACCAAATCCAGAGCAGCACACACTTGGGCAGCAAGTGCTGCTGAAAAATGGAGACAGGCTGCCTGGAGCTGTGCTGCAGCTGCCGGACAGATCCCATGCAGCAGAATTGCTATGGCTGTAGCCCCTAGAGGTCCCCAAGACAGCAGGTAAGGCCATGCAAGGTGGGAACCAAACATACACACATGTGGATGTGCCCATGCAAACTTTAGAATGCGTTGCAGATAACCTAGTTATCTGATGGAGTTTGATCCTAGTGGCTGGCTAGATTGTCTCTCAAGTCACAGAAGATAAAGCTACTGCTTCACCAAATTATAACGTACAAAAATCGAACAACATGCTCACAGCTAGACTTCTAAAGGCATTCCTATCTCAAACCAGTGACTGCTGGGATGCACCACAATCCAAGACTACCATGATCAAGCTGGGAACTTCCCCTTGTGGAACGTTGTATTCTAATTATTGGTATTTGCCAGTCACCAGATGAAGAATACCTTGCATGTGAAAGCTTGTCTAAGTGTATCCCAAACAGGAAGCTGGTTCAATAAAAGATATCGCCACAAAAATCCTTGCCTCTCCTATAGCTCCTGGACCATTGTGACTACATTGCTCCAACACTATCACATAAATCTTGTTCATCCTAAAACATACATCAGGAAGAACTTCATGGTAAGTGCGGCCAGTATTTGGAGTGGGCTTCTAAGGGAAGTGGTGCTCTCCCCTACCTTGGGGGTCTTTAAGAGAAGGCTGGATAGGCATCTGGCTGCGTAGGCAGGGGGTCGGATTCAATGATCTGGTGAGGTCCCTTCCAACCCTAGCATCTATGAATCTATACATCAATGACGTGAGTATTCCTGTTGAACTGCACCCTGATGTGTCTGTCTTTCTTCTTTCATGAAACTTTTTATGTAGAAAGTATGAAATAGTTTGAGCATTCTACCAGATGTGGATGTGATTTGGCTACTGCAGGAGCGGTGTAGAGGACCCTTTAACTGGTTCATTTTGATGGACTTCTCTACATGCCCACAGAAGAATGAGGTTGCATGCTGTGCTCTGCAGTGCAAAGGGCAGTCACGGGGAGGAGGCTTAACCTGTCCCATCCCACGTGGATGCTTTGGTCACCCTCCAGCTCCCCTGTGCAGTATTCATTTTCATTTCCACTTGGAAGAAATGTGACAGTCTTTGCATTCTCCTCTGCCCGAGGAGGCTGCGTGAGCCTGGAAACGCGCAACTAAAGACACTTTTCTGCAACCGTCTAGGTGGTGTAATAAGAGAGATCGCCTCTACCTTGGTCAGTGGTTTTACTTGAATTCAGCGATTTCCCTGCCCCAATCCTAATGCCCTCCCTCGTCTTCACAACCTTCAGCTCTAGGTTGTTAATCACTTCCACGCTCTGGGCATCCGTAAGGCTTCCCGGCTTGCTCAAGCTGATCCCCGGGACGCTTCCCTCAGCCTCCGCCTGGTACGGCTCCCCAGCCAGAAGCGCCGCTCCAGCTCGGGCAGGAAGGGCACGTTCAGAGGCCACTGCCATCCCCCGGACTCGGCGCGCGAGCTCCAGCTCGCCGGAGGACACACAGGCGCACGGAGGAGCCACGTAGCCAGGACCCCGCCCTCCCCGCTGCGCATGCGCATGCGCAGGGCGAGGAATGAAGCCCCGGTAGCGTGAGCAGGGGTCCCGCCCACACGTGTCACGTGACGCAGTGGCGGGCTCCTGCGAACCGGGCGGTGGCCGCCAACAGGCCTGAGCGCGCGCGGGTGAGGTGAGGGGAGGTGAGGGGAGCGACCGCGGGGAGAGAGACTGGCTCGGCCCACGTGCGGAGCCCCTAGGGGAGCCGGCTGTGCGCGAACCGCCGCCGGGCCCCAGCCGGGGCTACTGGGCCTGGTTTGAACGGTGTCCACAAGCCTAATGAGGTGGCGTTACATCACGGCGGCGCTTTGATGTCAATAAGTAAACTCATGTCGCGTGCCTGGGCCTCGCTTGGGGTCCAATGGGCCGGTGCAGGCTGGGGGGGTCCAGGGAGGGGTGGAAACACCGGGAGGAGAGAGAGGGGGTCGCGCCCCCTGTGCTGGGGGGTGTCAGCTCCTCCTGCCTCCCCGCAGCCCCTGTCCTTATCCCCGAGGCCCAGGGAAGGCCTCGTCCCCACTGGGTAGGGACCTTGGTGCAGGGCAGTAGCAGAAAAGGCTGTGAGCGGGGCAGCTGCTCGATGGGTCACAGGACTGCAGGGCAGGCAGGGCCTGGGACAGACTCTTCAGTCATGCTGGATGGGCCCTCTGAAAAGGGGATGGGCCAGGTGACTGGGGAGGTCCCTGCCCACCTCCTTTGCTACAATCTTGTGGTGTCATGGCTAGGTCCCAGCTCGGAGGTAGGAGGTGGATCAGCAAGCAAGTGGTGGCAAGAGGCTCTTCCACCTTCCTCAGAAGTGCCTGTTCCTGTATCTAGTGGACATCGCCTCTGAACTAGCATGTGGTAGTTCTCACATTCCTGCAGGCACGTCTCTGACTTCAGGTGGGGTAGTCAGTGTGGAGATGCACACATAGCACCTGCACCCCCACCAAACTGTCATTCTGCCATCAGTAAGACGAACTGATGGCACTGGCCATGTCATGCATGGAGTGATCTGTTTTCCATCACAAGTCCTTGTGTCCTTACCTGCTGCAGATTTCTGTACCGTGCCTCTGCTTGATATTTAACATGTCAATCTAGATCTATGAAGCCTCAAAAGAAATGGCAGGGGGGAGGTGCAGCTAGGGGGAAATTGCCATTCTAGCTTTATAGCTTCACTGTAAAGAATGAGTATTGATACGGTGCAGTTTGGCAGTTAAGTTAGTTGCATGAAGACCACCAACGTCAAGTATGATGTTGAAGTACAGTCTTGATTCAAATCTTCAAAGTAATCTTTTACTGTGACAAGGAAACTTCATGCTACATGGAGGCTCAAGTAGTACTCTGTATTGCTAAGTAATCCTATAAAGACATTTTTGATATCATGTGGCTCGTGTAGATTTAAAAAGTACTTTAGAATTCTATGTTTAATCCCCTGTTATTTCTTATTAGAAGACCTGAATGTTTTTTGGTAAGCTGCTCTGTGGAGAGAAGAGTGCCCATAAATGAATGATTTATTCGTTCAAAGATGCAAATAATTAGTATGAGCTGTGTGGGGTGGGAGAGACCTAGCATATGGTATTATGAAGAAGCTGTTAAAGAAGTGTTTGGGTGTGGCATTGACGGAAGAGAGACTTGTTTGAAAATTTTTTTTTTAGGAAGGATTTATTGAAGACCTGGTGTAATGGCCATGCAAATGCAATATGAAGCAAATGCAGATACATCAGCAGAGGAAGAGAGCTTTGGTCCGCAGCTGATATCTAGGCTAGAGGTATGGAATGAGTTGCTATGTGAGGAACAAGCTGCCATGCAAGCAGCGAAACAATTCTTCAATGAGAATTGTATTTAGGAGTGGTCACTAGTTTTGCCTAGCTAATTTTTGTCAAAAAAAATTCCAGTCCCAAAGTGTTACAGAAAGCATCAAAGCTTAACTTGAGGTGTATTTAATGTGAAAGGTGGACGAATGCTGATCCGTGGTTTATATAAAGTACATCAGAACAAAAGTAAATCAGCAACTGTTAGCAAAGAGGTTACATTCTGTACCACACTGTGCAACTAACGTGCTGAATACCTTGTCTGATGATGGTCTCCTTTTCTTGAACTTATTTAAAACTTCATTAGTAAAAATTAAAAATCATAGTTATTTACATGGCTTTGTATTACTACTCCTTCTGTGTCTAGATAGCCAAAAAGAGAATCACGTATGCTTCCTATTATATGTTATCTTTGGTACTGATAATGACCTACACAAACAGTGCGTAGTGTAAAGGAGAATTTATAGGGGGAGAACAGTCTATTCAGCTATTTCTGGGTGTAACTGAATGAGGAATTCGGTATTCTTTTCCTCGATCCAGTCCTTACAGAAGACGGTTAGAAAGCTTCTAGGTCTTCAGTGTCTCTTTCAAAGCATTGTACCTACCATAATTGTTTTTTTATTCCTTTCAGCAATGTGGTATAAATGCAAACGATGTGAAGAAGTTAGAAGAAGCTGGATTTCACACAGTTGAGGCTGTTGCTTACGCACCGAAGAAGGAGCTACTTAATATTAAAGGCATCAGTGAAGCGAAAGCTGACAAAATCTTGGTAATTACATTTGAATGAAAGGTTTATGTACCTGTAAAGAATTTCAGAACTGTACAACTACTTACCACAATTTTATAAAGTGACTAGCGAGGTTTGAGAGGCTGTGTTTTGGATATCCAGCTTTTTCTGAAACGAGGCCCCTTTAAAACATCACTAGTTGTATATCCGTGAGTGCTAACTGCTTTTTCAAAACCTTCGATCATTTTATACCTATTTAGAAAGATGAGTGGAGGCGAGAGAAGAATTATGCAGATTTATTGATACTGAAGTAGAATCCGATTGGTTTCTCAAGTGGTGGGGAGTTAGCATTATCACTGACTACTAAGATTGTTGTCATGGAAAAATGATGAAGTCTATAACTTAGAGAATAAAAATGTACTAAAAAGGCACACTGTCAAAATGCTTTTATTGCTAAATTGAAGTCATTTTTAACAGTACTCTATAAAGTGTTTGTTTATTAAGCTAAATATTCAGGTACTTTTGCATCACTAGGATGCATTCATCTATTATAATGCCAATTTTTTAAAAAACTTATGGAAGAGTTCCTGAGCAGGCTGGGATTACTAAAACCACAAAACCTTTTTGTGGGGAGTTGGAAGAGGCAAATAATTATTTCCCCATGAAAATGATGGCAATGGCAAATAAACACCCTTAGTAGGCTATTTCTCTAGCCAGTATTGCTAAACCCATACAATGGCAGTGTTGGTCCAGCTGTAGTGAGAACATTGTTTTGTGGTTCTTTATCTTAAGATGTCTATGTTATAATGCCAAATGAGTCATGAAGCAGTCATGACAATTGAATAAAAAATGTGGGTAATCTCCTGCATACAGATGTTGTTACTTGGAAGCATTAGATCTTTGAGTTTGCCTTATTGGTTCACGTTGTGGCACTTGCGTGTCTCTCTGAATCTGTGGGCTAGGTACAATAGGCAAGAATGCAGTTTGGTGTCTGTTCTTTTGTGATTGCAAGTGAACTCTGATTTCTTATACTGCATAACATCTTGTACTGCATAACAACCTAAGAAACATCTACTTCACACTTATCAAAAACAAGCTGATAAAATATTTCAACTCAATCTTTTTTTTTCTGATTTGATCTACCTGCTAAAAAGTCCTGGCTTCATACCTGTAGAATAAGATGGTTAATGTTTTGTGAAAACTTCTATTGCTATAAAATAGGCAGAAGTGGTGCTCAGGTTATTTCTTTGAATGGCATTATATGAGGTACAAAGAAGAACATATAGTTTCTCAAGAAAATAAACTAACAAGTATTTTAATTTTAGCACATATAAATATTTCTCTTGGACATGGCGAAGAAAATTCCTGTATTAACTATAGGAGGGGTTAAAACAACTGATGAATCCTTGGTACGCATTTCTTTCACCATACCTAGCTTGGTTTCGCTATCCTTGTCTCTAGGCAGAAGCAGCTAAACTAGTTCCGATGGGTTTTACCACAGCAACAGCATTCCATCAGCGGAGGTCAGAGATCATCCAGATCACCACTGGGTCCAAAGAACTGGATAAACTGCTTCAAGGTGATAAGTCTACTTACCCACTTTTTGAATTATTCTCAGGTACCACTATGTTGTTTCCAGAAAATGTAAGCCTCCTACACCATGTGTGGTATAAGGGGCTTTCTGTTGGTTTAACTTGAATATCCTTTCATAATGCTTCCTCATGATCAGTTCCATTCAGCTGGTACCTCTTCAGAGAAAGTTACAGAAGTAGATCTAAAAGGGAAAGAAACTCCACTGCTCATATAGAGCAGTGTTTCCCAACCTTTTCCAGCCCAAGGCACACTTGCATTAATAAAAATTTTCTGCGGCACACCTGTTAAGGCATTCCCCAGCCTCATACCTATTGTAGCTCATTGCCATGGCAAAATTCCACAGCATACCTGTTTATTGCTGACGGCAAACTTTTGTGCCATGGAACATTGGTTGGAAAACACTTATATAGACTATAACGCCACTCTTAAGACATTTTAATATTCTCCTAGTATTGAATATTACTGATTTTAATGGTTTTTTTAATAATGGGAAAATTAGCTCCTATCATCTCCCTTTCTCCACCTCCTCCCAAAATAAAACCAAAACAAAAGGTCATCCCTATAATTTAGCTTACTTCCCTTCATCAGAACAGTCTTGAATGGGGCTCTATTTCACAGCATTATCAATCCTGGGTATTCAGAAGAGTGGTTGCAAGGAAGAATTCTGAAATATAGATGATCAATTCTAAAATAAAGTTTCCCAATATAGAGACCATGTGATGCCTGAGCCTCTAAAAGTCTGAAATTCTTATTTGCTTATACTCGTGACTTATTTGGAGCCTGTGACAGTGTGACTCCATTTTGTTTCTCCTCAAGGGGGAATAGAGACAGGGTCCATAACGGAGCTGTTTGGGGAATTCCGCACTGGGAAGACACAGCTGTGTCATACACTGGCAGTAACCTGTCAAGTGAGTATTTCATTTTATTAAACTATATGATGCGTCTAAACTCTACCTAATCAAGGCACACTTCCAGTCATCCACATAAACACAGCTACAAAAGTAGTCGAAAAAAAAGTGTATACCTGTAATCTGTACAGTAGTTGCCATCAAAACTGTGACCCCATGGGTTGAACTGGCAACTTTCAGCATCTCGCTGCACTTTTTTACTTTGCTTCTGGGGATAATCTGAGTAGAGCCTGAATATATTTAAATAGGAAGAAAGTAAAGTGATACATCTTGTATGGAAATAAAAAACAAAATATGTTCTGATGACAGAAATAAGAAGCATCCATCTTGCCTCATTCTAGTTCCTTGGGGGGTTTGAAGATAAACTTTTGTTTCTCTCTCAACTGCAGAGAAGTTCTCTCTTTGCCAACAACAGAGAAAAAGAGATGAAGCTGTTCATACTGCGCTCAGCTAATTTCCTTTCTAATTGTATTTTACATATCCAAGCTTACTTAACCTCCTTGGGGGGAGAGCCTCAGTTGTTCCGTATTATCTGAGACTAAATCAATATGGGTAGATACAGTAACTTCAGACGGAATAAAAAGGTTATTTAAATAGGTTGTTTGACATGTTACTTTTTAATGGCTACTCTACCATAAAATATTAAGTGCAGAATGCTCAACTTGACCACTTAAATTAGGGTTACCAAGGGTAGGATGTAATAAAAGACTTGGGTACCTACAACTTAGGTGCTTGGACCCCAGCATGGAATCCAAAACCATGCGTTTGGTGCCTAGGCAAAGAATGCAAGGACCATGGGCTCAAAGAGTGAGCACAAGAGTATTTGCCTACAATAGGAGATAATCCTAAATTTCATTCCCTGCTGCCAGGATTACTGTGGTTTTTTTTAATAATAGTTTTACATTAAACAGTTGTTGGATAAAGAAAACTGGGAGCTGGGACTACAAGGCAGGACTCCATTCTAAATGAGTGCTCTAGCATAGGCTGCAGAGTCTGGTTCTTACTTGTGCTTGCTTTCATGTAACGTGAATTTTGCATTCTTTGCGTCATGGCAGAGTTTCAACAGGAGTGGAAAGTGCCCCTAGCCACCTCTATAGCCTGGTAGTTTGGGAATGCTTCTGGAAGGAGGAAGATTTGAGTTAGTCTACCGCTTGCCTTGCTAAAGAGAAGTTACACTGACCATTAAATATAATAGTGAGTGGTGGCAGCATCACCACCTCTAGCTGCATTTAAAAAAAAAAACCAAAAAAAAAACAAAAACGGGTGCAGTTGTATTTTTGTGAAGGCTCCGATCCTATTGGTGCTTATGTTAAGTTGCTCTGAATTGGATGTCTCGGAAGATTTAGATGCCCCTCTGCCTAGAGCCTGGATTCCAGTGAGGCTCAGGTGGGAGATAATGCCCAAATTCTATTTCTCCTAGTAGGTGTGTAAGTGGGCTTTGACACTGATGTATGATTCTGTTTCTCACTGCTAGAGTCCCTGAAAAACTATTAAAGCAACACATGGGTGGGTCCTTCTTGCTGTTTTTTTTGTTACTCAGTCTTAAGAGTAAGGGGTTGTTACAAAGTAGATGTATTACAGATTTTCAGAGACACAGGCAGGGTGGTATTAGGCACATCTGTGAGATTTGATAGGTGGAGTACAATCTGGTAGTCTTCCTGCTCAGGCAGAACTATTTCTGGGCACGTGCAGAACCAGTGATGTGAGCATCTAGGGAACTTTAGGTCAAAGAGGGAGACATGCTGTCAATTCAAGGGTCTCTGGGATTATGCAGTTACTGGTTGGGTTCTTTTGAATGAGAGAGAGTTTAGGTGCCTACATCTAGAGTTAAGTTTTGCATTAGATGCTAAAGTTCATATTTTGGATCTGGCCCACATGAGCTTTTTGGTGTTTGAAGTATCAAGAAGGCTTTCAAATTTTAGGAGCTTAAATGCTTTTTTGAGCGTTCAGATGCCCTGATTTGAAAAGTATGGTTCTTTCTGTCCTTGGAAGTTTTGTACTTTCCAGTGTCATTATCTCGGCAGAAGTCTGACTTTAGAGTAATGCTAATGCATATGATCTATCAAAGTGTAGAACTGTTAAGTAATTGGGTTTCATTTTTCAAATGAAAAGGCTAAATATGGTGACATTTTTTGCTATTCCCTTTAGCTTCCCATTGACCGAGGCGGTGGTGAAGGAAAGGCTATGTACATTGACACAGAAGGCACGTTCCGTCCTGAACGTCTGCTTGCTGTGGCTGAAAGGTCTGTACTTCTCACTTAAAAATTCCCTAGGTCTTGTTAAAATAAATGCGTGACATTATTGATTTATTAGATTGTCCAGTCATCACCTTGTACATCAGCTTAACTCCTTAAATACAGTCCACTGGAATACTGCAATAAGAACTCTTCTTAAGAGATCTTCCTGTGCTCCAGCTGTCTAGCAACATACGTGCATGGTTGAAATAAGTGTAGCTGTAATTGTTTTGGGCAGACAGAACTTGTCTTTCAAATGTTAGGTTCTTTGTTTTTTTTCCATAAATAGCCCTTATAAGAGCAGTTGATGGTAATTTATTTTTTATTAGCTGTCCCCTTGTAAATCCAGTTTTTCCTTAAGTGCTGTGTGTTTGAAAAACGTTTATCTTGAGCCTTCCTCAGGGCTGCCCAACATCTGAATGATGGGAGGCCACCTGCAGCCTCCCTCATGCCCTGATGTCTTGCCTGGTGGCAGCCAGGCCCCTCTCATGTGAACAGGACACGCAGCCTAGTTCTTCCTTGTTGTGTGCACTGTTTAGGCAAAGCAGGCAGCACACTCCTCCTTCCTGGGGCACCTCCCCCTGCCCTGCCCCCAGTGAATGAGGAAGGGAGAGGGACCCCATAGACCTCTGCTACTGGGGGAGTCTGTGGACTGCATGCTAACCCCTTGCAGGCTCCCAAGACAGCCTTGGCTTACGCTGTTATCTTAGAAACATAAAGGATCCCATATACATTTTTTTTCATGGGACTCATTAGGAACAGGTCCCTGTCAAGAAAGATGGCAAAGCACTTTCTTCAGTATGCTTGAAAAACTGTTAATCCTATTCTCTTCAGGCAAGCAGTTTGATCATGCTGTTACATCCCTCTTAAAGAATTATCATGAGCTTACACACTTGTGCTATAATATCACTGCAATTACGTAGCTTTAGAGGCAACCAAAATATTTTCTGTAAAAATCCTGATTGTTTTAAAGCCTGTATAGCTGGTTCCATTGATGAGATGGACAGCAAGGAAGTTTTTCCTGTGGAACTTTAGAGCTGTTCTGAGCTAAAGCACCATTTCTGCGGTGCTTAGGACTCCGTGGGGACTTGCAGACACTTACAAAACAAAAACAACAACCCCCAAAACAGTGCTTTACTTTAAACTCATTGCATTCCTGTGCCGAGCCCTGCGCATGCCCAAAAGAGAGAGCATGTTACTTCAACCCAGCATGCCCAACAGCCGTAAAGATCAGGTGCTTTAGTGGAGCTTTTTTAGCGCTTTTATCTAATAACTGATTGATTTGAATCAGCTTTAGCTAACAGCGCTAAAAAGCCCTGCTGAAGAACCCTATCCTTACAGATGCTTCAAAGTAACTGTCTGGTTCTTCCAGTGAAAGTACAGTTTTGTTTTGTTTTTTGTTTAACATTCTGCAAGCAGCACTTGTGACTACATTTGAGGTGATGTTTAGATTGGCCCTTACATTTTAATTAACTTGGGTTTAAATATTTCAGTTTCATGGTAGCTAGGGTCAGGAGGGACCTGAACAGATCATCTAGCCTGACCCCCTGCCACAGGCAGAAATGAATGCTGGGTTCACAAGACCCCGGACAGGTGATCATCCAACCTCCTCTTTAATTTGTCCAAGGTAGGGGTGAGGACCACTTCCCTGGGAAGTTGGTTCCAGATTTTGGCCACCCTAACTGTAAAAAAAAAAAAAAAAAAAAAAAGCCTTCTGATCTCCAACATAAACCGATTCTCCATCAGCTTATTACCATTGTTCCTTGTCACCCCAGGTGGTGCTAGAGAGAAAAGGGCTCTACCTATCTGCTGATCATCTCCCCTGATGAGTTTGTAGGCAGCCACCAGGTCCCCCCTCAGCCTCCTCTTGCTGAGGCTGAACAGGTTCAGGTCCCTCAGTCTCTCCTCATAGGGCCTGTCCTGTTGCCCTCTCACCAAGCAAGTGGCCCTCCTCTGAACCCTCTCCATGCTGGCCACATCCCCCTGGAAGTGTAGCGCCCAGTACTGGACGCAGTACTCCACAACAGTGGCCTGACCAAAGTCGCATAGAGGGGGAGTATCACCTCTCTGGACTGGCTTGAGATGCATCTTTGGATGCATGACAAGGTCTGGCTGGCCTTGCTGGCTGCAGTCTGGCATTGGCAGCTCATGTTCATCTTGGAGTCGATAATGACTCCGAGATCCCGTTCCGCCTCTGTGCTTTCAAGAGGGGAACTCCCCAGCCCATATGTCTGCTGTGGATTCCTTCTCCCAAGGTGCAGCACCCTGCACTTGTCCACATTGAACCCCATTCTATTCACATCTGCCCACTTTTGTAGTCTGTCTAAATCTAGTTCCAGACGCTCTCTCCCTTCAAGTGTGTCCACCTCACTGCACATCTTAGTGTCATCAGCAAACTTGGACAGCGTGCTTTCCCACCCCCTCATCCAAGTCGCTGATGAAGATTTTAAACAATGCAGGCTTGAGGACCAAGCCCTGGGGGACCCCACTGCTCACATCTCGCCAAGTTGAGTATAACCCGTCCACCACTACTCTCTGGGTGCGTCCCATAGCCAATTTTTTACCCATCCAACTGTGTAGGCACCAATGCCACAGTCGCCTAATTTATTGATGAGGATGGGGTGAAAGACAGTGTCAAAGGCCTTCTTAAAGTCTAGAAAGACTACGTCCACGGCAACACCATCATCCAAGGATTTAGTCACCTTGTCATAAAAGGCAACCAGGTTGGTCAGGCAGGACCTGCCTTTGATGAACCCATGCTGATTGCCCCTGAGCATGATCTCCCCTTCTGGCTCCCACAGATGTGCTCCTTGATGATTCTCTCCAAAATCTTCCTGAGCACCGAGGTGAGGCTTACAGGTCTATAGCTACTTGGGTCCTCCTTCCTCCCTTTCTTGAAAATTGGGACCACGTTAGCCAGTTTCCAATCCCCCAGCACTTGGCCAGATGACCATGAATGCTCATACAGCCAGGCCAAGGGCTCCGCAATGACCCCTGCCAACTCCCTCATCACCCTTGGGTGGAGGGCATCTGGACCTGCAGATTTAAAAATGTTTAGCTCTTCCAGAAGATCCCTAACTACGTCTGTACTGACTGAAGGCTTGACAGAGCTATCCCTGAGATTGTCCCTATCTCTGGTAGGTAGGATGTCCCAGTCCCTGTTCAAGAAAACAGAGGCAAAAAAATTGTTGTCTTCTAGCATTTCACCAACTGTTGGAATGAAACGTCTTTAAAAGAGTAGAGAAACACCAGAGTTTTTAGGACAGGAAACAAAACATACCTTAGCCAACTAAAATGGCAGAGGCTTTTTCAGCCACAAAATATACTTTCTCACCTTGGAATTTGGTCATAAACCTAACCTCTAAACTTGTCATAAGTGATGTAGTCATTATTTCACCTTGTAAGTGACTGAAATCATGGCATCAGAGCAAACCAGATGCCATGCTAGCTGGAACTTCCAATAAAATGAGCACTGTTTCTGGCCTGAAGTATGTTGTATCCTGCCAAAAGGCTGATTTGATTTGAAGTCAGTGGCTAGGATGTTCTACAGAGACCCAGCATAAAACTGTTTATAGTGTTTTCTGCTGCACTTTGGCTAGTCTGATTCAAGTTTGTGGTTCATCAGAATGCTGTGTCTGCTGCTTTTTCTAGAAAACAAAACAAATTTCTATGCATCCATTTCTCTGCCTTAAAAAAGAAAAGTCCTCCTTGCTTGTCTTACAAAAAGCTACAATTTAACAATCTGCAACTAATTGTTTCCCTTTCAAGCAGCCAAAGGGCGTTTACTTCCAGAGGCCCTCCTGTCGGAGAGATTTCTTCAACCCCAGCTTTATTTTAGTCATTCCCATTCCTCAGCTAATTTCTTGTAGAGGTGGGTTCTCTGTCAAGACCCCACATGGGCTGCATTAAATGAAGTAGCTGTAGCTTCTTCCACCATGCTATAGCCAACTTCATAGTATGTTTGGTGTATAATATCACACAACAAAGCTACCAGTCTGTATGTAGCATAAACTTGTGTTCACAGGCCTTTCCATGACTGCTTGGCAAATCAAGGGTTCTTAAAGGCAGCAAACGAGTATAACTGTCTGCTTCCTGACCCACACAGTCCACTTTAAGGAAGAAGGAGGACTAGTAAGTTGGCCTCCTTGCATTCATGGAGTGAAGCAAGCATAAAAAGAACAGCACTCTGGATGTGAGGTTTTCTTGCTGAACTGTAACCACTGTTTTTTGAGTTTTTTACTTGGAGCACAGAAGACTTTTCATGTGGTAGATAGGAGTTAATTACTTTGTAGTTGGCATATCAACTAATAATCATAAAGTGGCACAGATTATTACTACTGCTCATAGCTGACTGAGAGTTAGAAATGGCAGACAGAACGGTAGCCAAAATTCTCAGTGTGCATCATCCAAAGCTATAGTTAGCTAAGGAGTCAGGTTTTTTTTGTAGGGTTTTTTTTGTGTGGTGTGTTGTTGTTGTTAATTTCTGTAAAAAAAAAAAAAAAACCCAAGGGGAAATTGAATGCATTTAGCTGTGAAAAACAGAATTATCTTAATAGGATAAGTATCTGCCTTTTCTGTAAGAGCACCAGAACTTGAGCCCAGATCATTTATTTACTCAGTGTCAGCGTGACTTGTCTGGTTAAATTCCTAGTTTTGGACCAGAGAGTGGAAAGCCACATACCTGGATTTTGAAATATGTCAGACTAAGCAAGCAGTAATAGTCCACTCTTGGAAACTGAGGCCATTCTGACATCCCTAGTGACTGTCTAGGTCAGGGCTGTCCAACTGCCCCATGCAGCCCCTGAAGGGTTAAGTTGTGGCCTCTGGGCTCCTGCCTGACTACTGCTTCCCCCCCCCCCCCAATTGCTTTGGCTGCAGCAGCATCTGGAATCTTCGGGCTCCCCCTCGCTCTGGCTTTTTCTGAGGGGCAGTGCAGCATGGTCGAAGGTGAGCCTGTAAGCATTTCATTCAACAGCTTGTCTAAATCTATCCCAACCATGCAGTTGGTCCAATAAAATAACTGCCCACAAAAATCCTCGCTTCTTGCATATTTCCTAGACCTTCATGGCTACAGCATCACTCCAAGACTACTATTTCCTCATTGCATTGTTTTCTGTTTTTTGATCTTTTTTTTTTTAATTTTAGTGACTAGCTTTTATTTATCTGCAATCTCTCTGTCTTCCGAGGCAGTTCACTCTTGCCTTCAGGTGCATCTACTTGGTAGTTCCTATCAGGAGATATGCAGTATCTGAATTTTTTTCATCTGATATCCTTCCCTAGGTATGGCTTATCTGGCAGTGATGTTCTCGATAATGTAGCATATGCTCGAGGGTTTAACACAGACCATCAGACCCAGCTCCTGTATCAGGCATCTGCTATGATGGCAGAATCAAGGTAACAGTTGACATAAGCAGAAATTATTTATACACTTTAAATGACAACACTGTAAAAGCTGTCGTAACTGCTGAAAAAAATTAAGTTAACTTTCCTAGATGCATTTGCTTTCTTAATTGCCAGACAAGGGCAGCTATTAAAGTCTAGTCATTCCACAGCAGGTGAGATCAAGCCAGTGAATACTGCATTCAGCTGTAAATGCTTCTTAATTGGTATTCTGTCTCTAGTCAAATTCTGCATGATTCTCATAAGAATCTAGCTAGAGCTTCTGGCTAAAGCAGTGGTAGCTTAGATTAGCACCTTTTCTCTGTAACTTGCTACAACCATAGAATGATTTGTAAAGACTAGTTCAGAATCATTTTTAGCACTATTTGTTAAATTCAAATGTATGGAATGGTGGGTTTTTTGCGGGGGGGGGTTGGTTTTGTTTTGTTTAAGAAAAAAGCTTGCAGTACAACCAGTGGATTGTGATGGCTTTGGTTTATAATTAAAATCATGAGTTTCAATTGGAGAGAGAGACCAATTGGAACAGGAAACTTCATTAAAGGCTTGATCCTCAAAGTTGCTGATATGATTTATTAAATCTAGGTGGATTTTTTGGAGCACTTAAGTATATGCTTATTTTCTAACCATATGAAAAATGTTTTGGACTCTCAGGGACTCCACATGTTCTTAACTGGATTGGTCAGTACTTAGCAGCTCACAGGATCATGTTTTAGTGGTACAGAATCCACAGCCTCCATCCTGCTCCATCAGTTCTTAGCCCTTAATTGTTGTTCAGGTCCTGTACTACTTCAGCTTCCTCGTATGTCACAGAATGGGAGTGGACCCCACTGACCTTAACTGTATTATGGAGATTGATCAATAAATTGGGTTAATAAGTACAGCCCCACTTGAAAATGTATTGGGCTGGTGCCAATTCTCTCCACTTGCTAGACCTGATCAGTTCACAATGCCACCCTTAAGGCAAGAACTGATCTAAGTGCCAAGTAATAGTGGCTTTTGCTAGTAGCGCTCTCACTGTTAAAATAAATTAAAGCAGTAGAGGACAGGTGGATTGTCCCTAAAACTAAAATGATGCTACCCAAGATATTTAGATTACTTTTAAAAAGACATTCCCGCAATACAAGTTATACTACTTTAGCAAGATTCCTCATAGTTGGAAGGGGGACTTGCATTGACCTATCTTTCCAGTTCTAACCATGATGTGCTGGGCACTCTACAAACCAAAGACCTGGTTCCTGCCTTGAAATGTTTGAGTCAATAATATGTATATATGATATCCTCTAGGTATGCATTGCTGATAGTGGACAGTGCCACAGCCCTTTACAGAACTGATTACTCTGGCCGGGGTGAGCTGTCAGCCAGGCAGATGCACCTGGCTAGATTTCTGCGGATGTTGCTTCGACTTGCAGATGAGGTAAACTCTCTGTGGGCTCTGTCTCTTTTCATTCTCCATGTAACTCCATTACCTCCTGACTTTTTCCATGGATTTCTTCTTACTGATCTTTCTTCATGAAAGGATTATCTATTTGTTGTTACAGCTATTTCCAGTTGCTTTGTGGTGGGGGTTGAGTAGATCTCATCAGCTCTAGGTACGCAGAGGACTGTCTAGAAAGGAGATCTGGATATTGGAGAGTATCTTTTTCTTGTATACTTGGTAGAAAAGAACTTGACTTTTGTACCTCTTTCCTGCTAGTTTGGTGTGGCAGTTGTTATCACAAACCAGGTGGTAGCACAAGTGGATGGAGCAGCCATGTTTGCTGCAGACCCTAAAAAACCTATTGGAGGGAACATCATAGCACATGCCTCAACCACCAGGTAAAAGACTACAGCACCACTTTTCCCTTGTATTACTGTGCATAGGCCTTTTGGAATTACTGACTTGACACTTGCAATTTTTTAATACAGAGCTGATATAATTTCTTGTCTGCTTTTTCAAAAGCCATGGAAATCTTTGAACACTGACAACTGGCTTTTATTTTTCTTTAATGCAAAAACATTTGTGTAGTATTGTACAGTACTCCTAAAGCTTTGCAGATCCCCCAGTAAGTTGGATCTTGTGCCATCAAAAGCTTAATGTTAACACATTTTTTTTTTTCTCTGTTAGGCTGTATCTGAGGAAAGGTCGAGGTGAAACCAGAATATGCAAGATTTATGACTCTCCTTGCCTTCCTGAGGCTGAAGCCATGTTCGCTATTAATGCTGATGGTGTTGGAGATGCTAAAGACTGAGAAACCCATTCCATTTCATTTGTAACTTAAGTCTTCTGGCCACAGGAGGCTGCATTCTCTTTATGATCCCAACTCTTAGTTGCTACCTTGCAGTTACCATGGAAAGGCTGTCTGAGGAAACTGTCACAGCTTAGCAGATACATCTGGGACGCATCAGGTGCAGCTAACTGGTTGGTGGAATATTTTCTTGGGGCTGCAGTTGTATAACACTCTAACATGGTTTCGTCAGAATATGCAGGGGACTTGTGACCTCCATAGGCATCATTCAACAATAACTGCTGCCAAGTTGGATCCTGAGGTGGATATAATGCAGTAGTGTTGTGACTGCACTTCGCAACAATTCACAATTTTGCAAGGTTCGTGGGTTTGTCAAGTGCGAAGAGTACTAACTTAAACATTTTTCCAGTTTAATGATTAATGACAAAAAAGCAAAACAGTGCTGCAGATTTAAAAGTATAATAATGGTGTTTCAGATTGATCACAATCTATATTTCTTCTACTACTCATTTGTTATCGATACTGCAAATAAGCTGTTTTTTTGTAAGTAGCTATTTTTTTCTTTTATCTCAGAACTGTATGAGAATCCTGCTTTTAATAAAGAGTTGTGAAAAATACTGATTTATATTAGTGGTCTCAGCAAGATATCAGTTAAGACCAGTGGGGTTTTCAGAATTGGCAGAACTGCTTTTGACAATGCATTTTGCCATAGAAATCTCCTAAGAACCAGCTAGTGACTCTGTTCAGCTTCTGAGACTTCATAAGCTTGCAGTTTGAATTTGGTTTGATGTGAGAGAATGTACTTCAAGAAAAGCCGACTTTATGAAGATGGGTGGTGGTGCTGGCTCTCCATTTCCCAGTAGATAACTACTTAGCTTTATTATGTAGCTTCAACTGCACCAAAACGTAAAATGTCATCTTCCCCCCCCACCCCAGTCTCGTTAAGTATTTTATTCTTTCCTCTTTATGTGTTTTTAAAATGTTTATCATCATAGAATGTCAATTATTTGGACCTCCTTGTCTGTTTGCGCTGCATGATTAAATTCACCCTAAATGCAAATCTTCCTGTTTCTAAACCTAACTTTAGATATGATGTGCTCCTGAAATTCTTACCTCCAGTGGTATGAAATTGCTGACCTGCAGACCTCTGGTTTCCTAATGGTCTGAAACAGACTTTTACATCTAGCTGTAAAACCTGTCAGTTTTAAGCACTCAGAGAGTGGAAGTAGAAAGAGGTTTTCAAAAGTACCCAAGCAAAAGTCAGGGGGATATAGGCTCCTGATTTGTAGGGGTGGGCATGTGTGTGTAATCTGTACAGCTGAGCACTTCCCCACCAAAGTCTATGTTGCTTGTTAAACAGGCTTTAACCTTTTTTTTAAATAATAATCCTCCTTAAGAGATGTTAAATACTTAAATAAGCCTGTTGTCAACCTTTCTTTCATCCTTAAAGCAAAACTGACATTCCTTCTGTGCAGCACATAGTTTCATAGTTTCTAGGGTCGGAAGGGACCTGAGCAGATCATCTAGTCCGACCCCCTGCCATGGCAGGAAATAGTACTGGGGTCAGACGACCCCAGCAAGATGTTCATCTAACCTTCTCTTAAACACCCCCAGGGTAGGAACCTGCACCGCTTCTCTTGGAAGTTGGTTCCAGACCCTAGCCGCCCTGACTGTGAAGTAGCGCCTCCTGATATCCAACCTAAACCTACCCTCTGCCAGCTTGTGACCATTATTCCTGGTCACTCCTGGCGGTGCTCGGGGGAACAGTGACTCCCCCAATGCCTGATGATCCCCCTTGACTAGTTTATAACAGGCCACAAGATCCCCCCTCAGCCTTCTCTTTTGGAGGCTGAACAGGTTCAGGTCCCGTAGCCTCTCCTCATAGGGCCTGCCCTGCTGTCCCCTGATCATACGAGTGGCCCTCCTCTGGACCCTCTCCATGCTGTCGACATCCCTCTTGAAGTGCGGCGCCCAGAACTGGACGCAGTACTCCAGCTGCAGCCTGACCAGCACCGCATAGAGGGGGAGGATCACCTCTTTGGACCTGCTCAAGATGCATCTGTGGATGCATGCCAAGGTGCGGTTGGCCTTCCTGACTGCCTCTCTACGCTGCCGGCCCGTGTTCATCTTGGAATCAGTGATGACCCCCAGATCCCTTTCTGCCTGTGCTGACAAGAGGGGAGTTCCCTAACCTGTAGGTGTGGTGCCGGTTGTTCCTCCTGAGGTGCATCACCTTGCACTTGTCTGTGTTGAAACCCATCCTATTCTCGTCCGCCCACCCCTGTAACCTGTCTAGGTCTGATTGTAGCCTGTTGCATCCTTCTAGTGTGCCCACATCCCCCCACATCTTAGTGTCATCAGCAAATTTGAACAGGGTGCTTTTTACCCCCTCGTCCAAATCACTGATGAAGATGTTGAACAGTGCGGGCCCGAGGACCGAGCCCTGCGGAACCCCATTGCCCACCTCCTTCCAGGTTGAGAAGGACCCATCCACTACCACCCTCTGGGTGCGGCGCTCCAGCCAGTTGGCGACCCATTTGACTGTGTGGGTGTCGACACCACAGCCCCCCAGTTTCTTAATGAGAATGGGGTGAGAGACAGTGTCGAAAGCCTTCCGGAAGTCCAGGAAGATTACGTCCGCTACTACCCCTGCATCTAATGATCTGGTGATCCGATCGTAAAAGGCCACCAGGTTGGTCTGACAGGACCTGCCGCTGATGAACCCATGTTGGTTGCCCCTAAGCATGCAGTCCCCTGCTGGCCCCTTCTGGATGTGTGCCAGCATAATTTTCTCAAACAGCTTGCCTAGGATCGAGGTAAGACTAACCGGCCTATAGTTTCCCGGGTCCTCCTTCCTGCCTTTTTTGAAGATGGCGGGGACCACGTTGGCCCTCTTCCAGTCCTCCGGTACCTCACCAGAGCACCACAAGTGCTCGTAAAGCCGTGCCAGGGGACTTGGAATGACTTCGGCCAGTTCCTTTAGAACTCTAGGGTGGAGATCATCCGGACCGGCTGACTTGAATATGTCCAACCCCTCCAGAAGCTCCCTAACTAAATCCTTGCTAACCCGTGGCCCAGGTGTGCCTCCCCCGGGGCCCGAGGGGGGCCCAGCAGGGAGGTGGCTGTTCTGGTCCCTACTTAGGAAGACAGAGGCAAAGAAATCTTTAAACATGTTAGCTTTGCCGTCTGGTGTGACGACCAAGTTTCCCATCACGTCCTGCAAGGGCCCCACATTACCCGGGACCTTCTTTTTACCCCCTACGTATTTAAAAAAGGACTTCTTATTGTCCTTGATCTGGGAAGCTAGTCCCAGTTCCATCTCTGCCTTGGCCTTCCTAACTACCCCCCCTACATCCCCGAGCAACTACAGAATAGTCCTCCCTGGTGATGACCCCTTCTTTCCATTGGGTGTAAGCCTCCTTTTTAGCAAGGAGACATTCCCAGATGCTTTTGGTGAGCCACGGAGGCTTGTGTGCTCTCCTGCTCCCTTGATCCTCGTTGGGATTACCTTCCTTTGGGCTTGGAGGATCATCTCCTTAAGGAGCGACCACTTTCCTTGGACACCTGGCTCCCCTCCGCTCCGGGACCTCAGCGCTTCCCCAACTATCCTCCTTAGCTTGTTGAAGTTTGCCCTCCTAAAATCTAGGGCCGCTGCCTTACTGCATGCCTTTGCCACCTTGTGCTGGATGGTGCATTCCAGCAGGCGATGATCGCTGTCGCCCAGGTGGTCGAGCACCCGCAGCCCCCTCACCAGGTCATCACCCATGGCCAGCACTAGGTCCAACAAGGCGTCTCCCCTGGTGGGGCTGTGCACCTCTTGGGTTAGATGGAGGTCCTGCACTCTGGCCAAGAACCTACGGGAGTGTTCAGACCTGGCTGACTGCTCTTCCCAGCAGATGTCCGGGAAATTCAGGTTCCCCATGACTACCACATCCTTAGACTTCACTACCTCAGTGAGCTGACCCAAGAATTCCTGGTCAAGCTCTTCTCCCTGGTTGGGAGGTCTGTAGTAGACTCCCACCGTTAAGTCCCTTTCCCCTCAACTGCCTTGTACTCTAACACAAAGCACTTCGGAGTGCCCCTCCCCTGACTCCTTGCTAATTAACGAGGATGTGTATTCCTCCTTAATATAGAGTGCCACGCCCCCACCTCTCTTTCCTGTCCTGTCCCTCCTGTACAGCCTATAGCCCTTGACATTCATGCGTTGCATCCCACCACGTTTCCGTAATCCCCACTATGTCTGGGCTGGTGTCAGCCAGCAGGAGGGTGAGTTCCTCCTGCTTGTTGCCCATACTACGAGCGTTTGTGTAGAGGCATTTGAGGCCTCCTGTGGGTGTGTGTACTGACCCCCTAAGTCCCAGCGTTACCCTGGCCCCTATCTCTTACCTGTTTATTTGCTTCACTTGTTGGGCTGGGCTGGGCTGTAGTTGTGGGTGCTGTTTGGTCTGGCAGTCTGTTGTTTCCTCCGCCCTCATCTTCCCCTTCCCCTGACGAGCCTAGTTTAAAGCCCGCCGGAGGAGGTCCGCCAACCTAGAAGAGAACACACGCTTACCTTTAGGGGAAAAGTGGAGCCCATCCCATCCCAGCATGTCTCTTGTCGTGATGTGCCGGTCATGGCTGAGGAAGCCAAAGCCTGCCTTGAAGCACCATTCCTGTAGCCGCCAGTTGGTCTCTGCAATTTGCACGTTTCATGCCGTCTGCCACGTCCACTCACTGGCAGGATAGAAAAGAAAACCACCTGTGCGCCCATCTCCTTCAGCATGCACCCCAGAGCTTGGTAGTCCTCCATCAGGCGATGGACATGATTTTCCTATGCTCTCCTTGTAGTACTTACCTTTTTGAAAGGTCAGGGAGTCCTGGAGGCACTGGGATGCGATCAGTTGACAGTGTTGGTCATAAATTCCTACGGCGACAGTATATGTGTAGGGACAGGGAGCAGTGTTCAAGACAACATTGCTTAAAAGCCTAAATTGGGCTCTAGATGTGACAATTAATTGTAAAGGATTACTATTGAACTGAAATTGCAAACCACGGAAGCTATCTTGTATACTTAAAAGTAATGGTAAGTAGCATTACTAGAGTTTGGGAGGGGAAATGATAGGTTGGAGTACCTGGACTAAGGAAAAAAGGAAAAGCTATACGTACTGGCATGGTTGTGGTTTGCTTTTCCTGTTCCTCCTTCAGGCTAGTGACAGCTGTCTGGTAAATGGTAATGTATCTTGCTGTTGTTTCAACGCTGGGTAGGTACCAGTCACAAATATCTTGCTCCCAGTCCTCTGAGGGCTGACACATCTGCTTTGCAGCCCCAGGAACATTTGGCAACACCATCAGTTTTGCAATTTACATTTTGTACACAAATTAAAAAGCCTCATGCTACAAATGTGGAATACAAAACCCACAAGGCCCAAGGAACTGAATTTGACTTGCAGCTGGAAGAACATAGGCATGGTGTCATGTTGTTGAGAAACAGTTGCATGTTCTTTCCTAGAAAAAATAGCTTTGCCTCACAACATTTTGCTTTCTGGGCCTACAGCCAACCAGGTTTATGCCATTGTGTGTGGTCAGCAAAGTTTTCCTAAGCACCCAGCTTCAGAAGCATACGCTAAACTTTTCCAGATGCAGACCTGCTAGTGCAAGTGTGGAGAAAGCTCTACTCAAGGACTCCAGTGATCCCCATTTGTTATTTCTGCAAATACACAAACCCACTGTGAGACACCAGAGCTTGCCCTTGGGTGTGTTTTCAATTATGACTAGGAATCTTTGTTAGAGGTCAGAATTTAGATTGAAAACACTAGGATTGCTGCATCAGTTGGTGTTACCTCATTCCAATACTACCAGGGCTTAGGTTCCCTTACCAGAACCTCAGCTTGAAAGAGCTTTAACAATGAAGCCTTAACAATGAAGGAAAGGAGGAACAAATGACCTGGCATGACCTGTGCTACTTTAGGTTTAGAGGTCAGTAATGATTTACATTAAAGGATCCGGGGTTAAATCTAACTTGCTGGTTCATTTTTACTATCTAGCTTTAGCTAACTGAATTACAAATGTGTATAGTTCAGTTTTAATGCCCCTGACTAATCAAAATCAGAGCAGCATAACAACAGCCATGGCTGTGGTGGTTCCAGTGTTAAAACTACTGTCTGTCTGTTCCTCTGCACACTGATCTGAACAGTGCTGGCAGGTAGAGTCCATTGCTGAGCACTCTGGGGCTGGAACAAGACTCAGGCGACTGTGGACACTACCAGCAGCCAAGAAGATTGTGTATTACATTACTAACTACAACTTTGCTGGAGTCCTCTTTGTTTATTGAAGAAAGAAAAGTTGTTTCCTGTTTACAGTGACCTTTGGGTTTCAAAGCCCCCAAAGTAGCCACCACACTTGGCCTTTTTTAAGGTAATGAAGTAGGTATCACTTGCATAAGAAAGAGTGTGTAGCAAGATGAGCCAAATCAAACCTAAGTTGCTGGATTTCACTATCCAATGCAGGGTGTCAAGGGCTTATAGCAAGACTAAAGCCCTTGACTTCAGAAGGGCCAACTTCACTGAGCTTAGGAGATTAGTGGGGGAGGCACTGAGGGCCCAGAAGGCAGAGGAGATGGGAGTCCACAGGGGATGGTTGTATGTTAAGGGGACGATGCTCTAGGCCCAAAGGATAACATTCCCTGAGAGAAGCAAGAGGGGTAAGAGTGCTCAGAAACCCCCTTGGCTCAGCAAGGGCATTCAGCAATGCCTGAGGACTAAAAGTGGGGTGTACAACCAGTGGAAGGGAGGAGCTATCACCAAGGAGTAGTCCTCGGCCCGTGAGTGTAGGAGGGCTGTTAGGAAGGCCAAGGCAGAGATGGAATTCAGGCTAGCGTCCAGGATTAAGGACAGCAAAAAGTCCTTTTTTGAGTACATTGGGAGCAAGAAGAGGGCACCAGGCAATGTAGGGCCCCTGCAAGACGCAAACAGTGTTCTTGTGGCTACACCAGACAAGAAAGCTGATATTTGTAACAGTTTCTTAGCCTGTTTTCTTGAACCGGAACCGGGACATCCCACCTACCAGAGGTAGGGACAGTCTCAGGGATAGCTCTGTCAGGCCTCGGGTCAGCGCAGATACAGTTAGGGATCTTCTGGAAAAGCTAGACATTTTTAAATCTGCAGGTCATTAACTGACTCCAAGATGAACATGAGCCGCCAATGCCAGACCACAGCCAGCAAGGCCAGCCAGAGCTTGTCATGCATCCAAAGGTGCATCTCAAACCAGTCCAGAGAGGTGATACTCCCCCTCTATGCGACATTGGTCAGGCCGCAATTGGAGTACTGCATCCAGTACTGGGTGCCGCACTTTAAAAAGGATGTGGCCAGCCTGGAGAGGGTTCAGAGGAGTCCTGCCCACTTGGTGAGAGGGCAGCAGGACAGGCCCTATGAGGAGAGACTGAGGGACCTGAACCTGTTCAGCCTCGGCAAGAGGAGGCTGAGGGGGGACCTGGTGGCTGCCTACAAACTCATCAGGGGAGATCATCAGCAAACAGGAAGAGCCCTTTTCTCCCCAGCACCACCTGGGGTGACGAGGAACAGTGGTAATAAGCTGCTGGAGAATAGGTTTAGGTTAGAGATCAGAAGGCAATATTTTACAGTTAGGGTGGCCAGAATCTGGAACCAGCTTCCCAGGGAAGTGGTCCTACCTTGGACAAATTCAAGAGGAGGCTGGATGATCACCTGTCTGGGCTCTTGTGAACCAGAATTCATTCCTGCCTCTGGCAGGGGCTCAGGCTAGATCAGGCTTGCCCAACATAGGGCCAGTGGGGCGCCATGCGGCCCACAGGCATTTTCTGCGGCCTGCGGTGCTGCAATGGGAAACAAAAGTAAACACGGTTTACTTCCATTCCCACCCCTTGTCCTAATGGCTTCCTAATGGCTGCTGAAGAGCTGGGGAAGGAACAAGGTTCCCACGGGCACCACATCAGCGCGGCCCGGCCCGGCCGGGTCCCTCGCGGGGTTGGGCTCCTCCCCGCCTGCGCGCGGCGCTGGCCGCGGCTGACGAACGGCCCTGCCGCCTGCCTGCTCTGAGGAGCCAGTGCCGCAGGCGCAGGACGGAGCTCTCATGTGAGAACTTTGCCGCCAGGTGGCGGAGGAGCGGCTCCACTTGTGCGCCCGGGACACACGGGTCGCTGGGGGGGATGCACGTCCGGGAGTGCCCGTGCGCCTGCCCCCATCTCCCTGCCCCAACGCGAGCCTGGGCCTGTGCCCTGCGCTGCCGGAGCGGCCCTGCGCGGGAGCCCAAGCAGCAGCTGCTGGCATTGCTGGCCTGCACCTGCTTCAAGCCAGCTCCGCTGCCCTGCCCTGCCCTGCCACACGGCAAGGCAGCACCTGCTCCCCCCGCCAGTCTCCCCCCGGGCGCTGCCCACACGCGAGGCCCCGAGGGGGCCGCTTCCCTTGTGCTGCTGGGGGACGGGAGGAGCCCGGCCGGGTCTGCACCGGCCAGAAGCGGCGGCAGAGCCGTGTGCCACTCGGGACAGGACGAGCCTGCGCTGGTCAGTCCCGAGCGGCGCACAGCTCTGCCGCCGCTTCTGCTGGCCGGTGCAGACCCGGCCGGGCTCCTCCCGTGCCCAGCAGCACGTGGGAAGCCGGCTTCAGCTGCATGCTGCTTTCCTTGGCTGGTGCCAACCTGGTTCTGCCCAGGTGGGTCCTGCAGCACCATGTCAAGTGAATCTTCTTGAAGATTATTCTCAGAAATGCCCATATTTTGTTGCTTTGATTAGTTCCCACTCTGGCTGATATCTTTTCCACATTTGATCTTGATTTGACTTGCATTATGCTTTTTTCATTCATTGAGAAGTGAGAGAAGGGAAAGTGTTTATTTTGGTCAAGTGTTTATTTCATCCTTTCTTTTATATTTGTTTTTATTTTGGATTTTAAACCATATTTCCAGACCCATTTCATTGTCACTTCCTGCAACTTCATTGGTGTCAATGGTCACATGACATCACTTTCTTATGTGATACCACTTCCTGTGAGGTCTTTGAATATGGCTCGCCAGCCCACTGGGTGATAAAAAGTTTGTGATCCGGCCCCACATTGAGAAAGGTTGGACAGCCCTGGCCTAGATGATCTGTTCAGGTTCCTCCTGACCCTAGCAACTATGAAACTAAGCTTCCTCATATGGCTAACTGGATACCTTGTTTTCTTCCCCCTCCCACCACACTGTTATATAATGTTGCTATCTTCATGTGGGTCCATGTTTATTCCTACACACTGCCTGCAGCTGTCAGGAAGGTCAAGGTGTTCCTACGTACCCTACTTGGGACGTGAGATTTTAATGCTTAATCCTTGGAGCACTCTTCTGGATCCTCAAACGTGGAATGTAAACTGTAATACCAAGTAGCTACTATCTAATGCCCCTCCAGGCTGTGCTTTATTCAAAACCTCTTTTCAGATGGTACAAAAAAACTCAAGGAAGGAGCCAAGTTGTTGAAATAACACTTAAACTGAAGTTAATCTCAAATTTGTATTTTGAAAGCAAACAAAAATATCAACAGTTGAAATGGCTGCAAAGAAAAGGCAACTGGTTTGACGTCTTAATTTATAACAAACTATGGCAAAACTAGTTTATCTGGGTTTATGCTATTGCCAAGAATATTCTCTGCCTTGACCTATACTCCTCAGATAGTACTGTTAAAAAGATGAGCCTTTTGGAGTTTTTATTTACATATCATCTTAAGCATTCATTTGGCTGACAGCCCAGTGTTGACATTATGGATGTTATTCTCTTTAGCATTATGTTTTCTGCTACCCAGACAAGCGCTTACTTGCCTCATACAAGGTCCAGGCTTCTTCTGTAATGATCGTATGTCTATGATCATGCTGGAAACTGCTGCACTACTTGAGGAGTTTTGGAACGCCATGATTCCAATTGCATTTTGCCATCAATACTGAAATTCCTGTTTATCGTCCTCGCTGCCTGCCACTGTCTGATGATGACCAGATCTACTTCCCTTATTTCACAGTGAGGTAATGGCTAAGATTTCTCATATAACTATAGATAACACCTTTTTGGGTTGGAGATCTGTTTGGCCTCAACTGGCATTAAAGGGACCATCTTCAGGAAATAAAGAGACTATAGCATAATGGATGTAAGTGCAAGTTAATGTTGGATAGACAGGAATTAGCTAGTGTTACACAGACACAGCTCCCACTTATTTCCAAAGAAGCTGCTGCTTTTGCTTGGTATCTCAAAAAATCAGATCACTTTATCTCAAATTTGCACTTGAATCTTGGAAACTTGATGGTTGCGAAGGTTAACAAGGTGAAACATTTTTTCATATCTACTACAAGTTCCCATCAATTCCATTTTGTGAACACTCAAGTTTTGTCATTACCGAGAGTCCTCTGGACTACATTGAAGATTCTCCTGTAAGTGGTAATTATAAGGCTCTCTAGGTATAATCTAATCTGAAAAACGGAAGTAAAATTACTATTATTTGAAAGATAGCAGGTTGTTGAAGGCTGTTATTGCCTTGCTCCACTCCATCCTTCATGTAGATTGGCAGTTGACACAAGGCAAGCCCCCAGCCACCCTTCAGTTGATTCATAGGTTGTAAGGCCAGAAGGGACCTCAGAAGATCATCAGGTCCAGCCCCCTGCACCAAGAGGGGATAGCACCTTCTGGTTGCTGCCACTCTGTCTGCATGTTGCATTGGTCCTTGGCTTTTAGAAGTCAGGTGATGTTTTCTGCAGGACTGTTTATCTGCTGGGAATGTATTACTTCCCCCCTTTGATTGAAAAGGAAAACACCCACTTATGCCAGTAGCTATTTTCTTATACTAGGTGAACCAAATATAGTTGATAGCCTTACCCACAGAAGTCACTGTCACCTTGCTTCAGGAAAAAGCTACTACTCCCTACAGCTGGCTGTGGTGGAAGGGGGAAGTCCGAGGATCACTGCACAGAAATGCTTGAGTCAGTGGCACCAGTGGGCTCAGGATGGGTCAAGAATATGCTGGGATTTGCAAGCAGATGGCCTTAGCAAAGCCATAAGCAGCAGTAGGGCATATCTTGTGTGGTGGTTCTGCATTTATGGTAACAATTAATAAAAGTTTGAGCATCAAGTTCCTGCCATAAGCAGTGCATTTGTTCATGCAGTTATCTGTAGAAAAGTGACTGCTGGGAGCTCTGCCTGAGTGGTGTGCACACATGGAGAATTCAAGTCTAGGGCCTTTAAGTTCCTAATGAACTTTGTGCAATGTGCTCAGGGCAGTGCTGACATACCAGACTGCTCTGGCAAAAGGAATTTGCCTCCAAACAAAGCAGGGCTGGGCATTGTGTTCTGCTTCTGAACTCTGTGCCAGGCTTCCTCGTCCTGCCCCGTGACTCTTCCTGTCTGCATGCATGCACACCCTCCAACAGATGGAAAGGAAGGAGTTAAGGAGCCTGTCACAAGGTGAAAGCTGGCTGGAGGAAAGAAGGAAAGCAGTCACGCAATGAAAACAGTGCTAGCTTGAAAGGGGCAGGGTTCTCACGCATTGCCGTGTAACCCTGTCATCTATCTTGTCACGGTCCAGCCCTCCTGTCAGCATTAATCCACAATGACAGTGGATTAATCTCCCCCCCACGCACTTACACACTTCTCTCCCAAGAGTGCGATAGCAACAGGGCGAGCTGGAGTCTGTTCTTTTGCCAAGCAGCCTGCACTCCTCTGGCTCACACTCGTACAAAAACAACAGCTAGTTATAGAGAGCAGTGATTATTTCTCAATTACACATGCCAGAAGGAACTTTTTCATTTCAATCCCTTCTTTTCACTGGCAGGACACACTGACAGCTCCCTTTCCCTGCCAGCACACAGACACCCCACTGATGGGCTTTAATTACTGGAAAAGAAAGCCCATCAGCCGACAGGCAGTATCCCTGGGTGCACTAGCCTGTCTATATTACTCCAGACCATTTCGGACCAGTGATTCAGGATCACAGAGGTAAATTCATTCCCATGAAACTCCAGAGAGTCTGGAAATAGGAGGAAGTTCACAATCTCTGGGAGGGGGCTGGGGCATTCTGTTTTACAGATGAAACACGGGCCCTGTAAACCAAGGCTATAATCTGGGTCTGGAAATTTTATTTCAAGATTGTTCTGGCTAGACTGGTTTACAGTGTGGCCTGGTGGGTTCATGTGGGTCTCACAGAACCTAGACCATTATACTGGTGCCCTAAGAGCTAATAAGTCTGACTATTATAAGAGTGCTCTCAGAGCTTACCCCCATTTCTATGCCAAGCCTGTGGTCTTTCACTTTGCAAGAGGGAACATTGCACCACTCCAAAAGCAGTCCCTGCATCCTTCCCTGCTGTTTCACAGCACAGCTCTTTCCATAAATCCAAAGAACTTGACCTCCTCTTAGACACTGGGCTAAACACATAGTAGAGGGAGGGGTAAAAGTCTGGATTCTGAACTTTCCCCTTCAGGTGCCTAGAGTCAGAGAAGTTTAGGGCTGGAAGGGACCTCTTGAGATAATCGGGTCCACCCCCCTGCTCTAGGAAGGAAAGACTGCTGGAGTCAAATAATCATAGCAAGCTGTGTGCCCAATCTCCTTTTGAAGATCTCCAAGATAGGTGCCTGCATCACCCCCGCTGGGAGTCTATTCTACAGTCTGGTCACATGAACCATGAAGACGTTTTTCCTTGTATCCAGCTGAACCCTTCTAGGAGTTTCTGACTTGCTCCTGGTTTTACCCTGGTGTGCTCTGGTGAATAGTTGTTCACCTAGCCCCTGATGCCCTGATACATTTGTAAACTGCTACCAGAACCCCCCAAAGTCTTCTTTTTTCTAAGCTGAACAGTCCTGTATCAGTCAGCCTTTCCTCATATGGCTTGCTCTAATCATACAAGTAGCTCTTCTCTGGACTCTCTCAAGCTTCTCCACATCCTTGAAGTGTGGCACCCAGAACTGGACGCAGTGCTCCAGCTGCAGCCTCACCAGGGCCGAGCAGAGCAGGAGAATAACTTCCTTACCTTGCTTGAGATGCACTGGTTGATGCATGTCAGCATATTGTTTGCTCTGCTAACTGTAGCATCACACTGGTGGCTCATATTAATTTTGAATATCATCAATTATGACCTCCAGGTCTCTGGTGGACATGGTGCTAGCTAGAGTAGCACCACCAAGCCTGTAAGTTTGTTGCGGAGCATTTGAGCACCAACAGCATTCTAAAAACCCTGTAAGTACCTGGGTTCTGCTGGTAATGTCTCTTGAATGCTTAAATCTTTGCTTTGAGATTGGCCAAAGTCTCCATGCTCTTCACACTGAGCCAATCTTATGCCCTAATCCTGACAAGATTCACCAGCTATCATTACTCCCACACCCATCTCACCTCTGAGATCCATTCCATTAGATGTAGGCACTGACTTTGTTTTTTGCTAATGGGTGCTTTTTTTTTTCTTTTTTTTTTTTTTTTTAATCGTGTGTTCCCATACCAAGCCCCACACATGCCCAGAAGAAGCAGTGCATTACTTCAACCCAGCTTGCCCAATGTGGCTTGTGGATGCTGAGCACCCACTAATATTTTTAGCTAATTTTTTTACTTGATCCCTTGAGCAGCCATAGAGTCAGTGCCTATGCCATTAGATGTGCTGAAAGCATGCCCAACCCTACACAGACCACTCCCATAAAGAACCCTTAGCCACCAGCTCAGTGATCTGCGGCACCCACATTCAACTCCCACCTTCAATTCCTGTGAACTAATGTTTTAACTATGAAGCCCTAAATACATACCTAAGGGACCACCTTCCCTCTTACTATCTTCCATCTCAATTCATAAGGTCAGTCAAGAGCAACCTCCTGCAAGTACACTAAAAACACGTGGGAGGTTGTTCTCAGTAGTGCCTCTGCTCTGGAATTTCTTCCCCCTTGTAGACCACAAGAGCCAAAACCTAGACATCTTCTAGAAGTGCTGCAGGACCTTTTGAATTGGGGCAGTTATTTAGCAAGCCATGTTAAGTTGGAGGACTATTTGGGGATTTTTTATTCTATTTCCTTTTATCTGCTTTTGCTTTTAAAGTTATTTTGTCTTTTATTGTAATGCACCCTGAGCCTTTTTTTTAGAAGAACAGCAGATAAATTTAATACATCAATGAATAAAAGAAATGCCTGATTTCTAGTATTTTTCACAGACAGAATTAGTACCTGATCCATGAGGATCTTGCTGGGGAAACCCACCCAGCTTAAAGTTCTCACCAAGGAATCTGCCATGGGGCTTCTTCAGTAAGTACAGAGCCACAGACTCACAGTATTTACCACTGCACATAGACAGAGTCTCTCTAACAAGGTTGTCTCATGGAGGAGTTGCAGGAGTTCACAGCTGTCTTCTGAAAGGGTTCCTGTATGAGAAGCAGCATTCTCAGGCTGCTCTGTGCTTGGCCCAAGCTTTTCTCACCTTCTGGCAGGGATCACAAGTTTTGCAGTATAAATGAATTGCCTCCAAATTTCAGGCCAGTAAAAATTCTGCAAAAATCTCTGCGTTGTGTGCCGGATCCTGTCATGTATGAAGAAAGGGACATTTTGGGGTTGATGCTTGTAGGAGACTACCTGCTGCCTCCTGATCTCCTACTATTCAATTTCCTTGTAATTCCCTACATTTTCCACAGTGAATGGGGCAAAATATTTGGATCATCATGATTTTAAAACCTGGTCTAAGGGGTTAAGACCTGTTAGAAAGTGGGTCTTGCCAGAACCATCTATTCTACCTGTACAACCTAGTCTAGAGATCTGGTTATGGCATATCTGGTTGTGATACCCCAATTGCTATCCAAGTCCTTAGCCAGTTATAGGGACAGGGTGGCAATTTGGACAGACTGTAACTTTTAACAGGGTTTCCTTTAACACCTTCCTTCACTGACCATGTCTCCTCTCTTCTTTATTGGGCTTAAAATCGAGTGCTCAAACAGTTTCCAAACCTGGCCCGAGTCTCTGCTTTCTTGCCCCAGTGTAAGTGGGGAATAACTCCAAATCAGTGGTGACAGCCACATGCAAAATCAGTGTGAAAGGTGAACTTGGCTATATCTATGATCCTTTTGTATGGCCAGGGGTCAAAGAACTCATTCCACCCAAAGGGGAGAGATTCCTCAATAATGACAATACTTCTTATCAACCAAGCCAACCTTGCAGGACACGGGCATAATGTACCCAAGAAAAAGCTTGAGGACACTGAATCTTCTAAATAATAATAAACCAGCAGTTCCCCACGCTCATCACAAAGTTGAACCAGCACACCTATCTGCACTATAACTAAAGCAACAGCAAGCAGCAGTATTCAACAGCTACAGGCTAAACACAAGGAAGCAGGACAGGGGAGTTAGTAATCAGTCAAGAGTATGGGTTTGAATTATACTAATGGATTTCAACCATGGTTGATATTAAGAAAACAAACCCCCTGGCCATGCATTGGGAAGTGCTCCTGCCACAAAGCCACTAGGGCAGCCAAGGAGCTTTTGGTTGCACCAGGGTCAGAGAAAAGTCTTAGCAATGATGTTTCAAACAGGAGGCTGGTGCTTACAGTACACCAACCAGTTGCCACATTTTATGGTTCCTTCTCAGGGCTCACCAACTTGCTCATGTCTTTTTGCATTACACTATAAGTTAAATTTTAGGTGTCTCAGCAGGACTGAGGAACGGTTTTTTCCCCTTGCTTTTCCAATGGGTGAAAAAACATTTTGTAATGGATGTGTCAGACCAAAGTGCCTGATTCCAGGAAGAGGGGAACATGACTGGGAGCCCTTGATTCATTATCGAGAGCAACTTTGCATGAACCCCAGTGGCTAGAAAGCACCAGTGAGATTCTACAGTTTAAATATTCATTCTGATTAATCTCAGATATATTTAGGCTCCTAGTAGGACAGAAAGACTTGGAACCAGGGACTTTCTAGTTATAACATGCAGCTCAATTGATAAGGCCATCCGCTCGCAAATCCCAGCATATTCATGACCTTCCCTGTAAAATCCTAGCATGGACCTTTTCCCATAGGAGCCATAACATTTTCCATAGGAGCAAGAAGAATTGTCTCAGACAGTGGTTATCAATCTGTGGTCTGCTGACCCCTGGGGGTCTGGAGACTATGTCTAAGGGGTCCACAAAAGATTACTATGATCAATCAAAAGTATGTGAATACCCATACTTACAATTCAAAGGGTTCTGCGCCTCCATTTGAAATTTCCAAAGGGTTCTGCAAATGAAAAAAGGTTGATAACCACTGATCTAAAGGGTGGTAGCTGGGAGTTAATGGGGTGCAATTAAGAAAAGATAAATTTAGACTGGAAATCATGAAAGCCTGGGGATGAGATGATAAAGTTAGGGATTAGCCTCCTAAAGGAAACTGGCAGCCACACCTTTTTGAGTACTCAATCTTGCACAGGAACAAGCACCAGAAAATGCATAGTAGGAACTAGCCAGGCCTGCTGGGGGAAAAACTAGGACCCAACAGCTGTTTCTCTTACGATGCTTTTCTCTAATGCTCAGCTGGTTCCTCACTTTATCTTTCCAGATCTGCTCAGCAATGCCATCTCAGGAAGCCCCCAAAAAACTTGTTAATCCTCCAATTTTCTGCTTTCCATCCTTTCTACTCACCGGCATGCATGCTGACCTCTCCTTAAAATGGCTTAAAATGGATTCATATAAATTCATCAAATCCATCTCTGTGGGCTGCAGCACTTGGGAGCAGTGACCAGTTCTCCTTTTCGTTTAGACTCTACATGTATCACATAACCAAAATAAATTCCCAACTACCCCACCAGTGACTTTCTCTCCTGAGGTAATCTGCCTACTTTCACTGCCTAGGCTTACACTGGCAATGAATTTGACCCAAGGTATCCAAGTAAGTGAGAGAAGCAAACAAAACTGAGGAAAGGGGGGGAAAGAGCAGGATGAGAGAAGACTTCAGTTGAACAACCGGTTAAAAGGAAGGGACACAGAAGGTAATGTTTTTGGTTAACAAATGGCTGGAGGGGAGAGGGTCCTCATTGCCACCCTTACTTTCTGCTTACTTGCAGAAAGGGATGCCTGCCTCACTCAGCACTGCTGCATACACTGACAGCAAAGAGGTAAAAAAAACCCCAAACTCTACCTGAACAGTCTGTGTTTCTCAACTTAAATGTCAGCTGCTCTTTGCGTCTTTGATGAAGCAGAAAATCTGTACATGTGGGGGAGGAAGGACTCACAGAAAGAATATCCATTCAATTACACAGTTCAGTTATGATCCTGGCTGGATGACAGACCACTTGATGCAACAGGAAGGTAGAAAGAGAGACCTGAGGGGAGAGAACAACAGAAAGCCAGCTAGACACACACCCAAGTGCACTGCCAGAACTCCCAAGAGCTTCAATACTCTCTCTTGCACTGACTCCTAATGGCAGGACCATGGAGCCTACAGACAGCAAACTACTAGTAGGTCAGTCAATGCACTGAAAGTACAATAGCAAGTACAGTACAGTAACCCAAGTAAGCAACACAGAAATTATTAGACACCTGACTCATGAACAACTTATACCACCCAACCTCAACATTTATTTAACCACTCCCATCTCTAACAATGAGTTTGACACAGCTATTAAAGCTATCAAGACTGACAACCCTACTGGACCAGATAATATGTTTCTAGAATCTGTTACCAGGCTCAGAACCATAATGAACAGGCGGCTTCAGAAATTCATGTATAAATGGCTAGAAAGTAACAGACTTCCAAAAAACTGGAGAAAAGCTAATGTCATTGCTGTCCTGAAATGCAACAAACCACTAGAGTATCCAAAAGAAGCTACCAACCCATCTCACTACTCTGCATTTCATACAAACTCATGGAGCACACAATTCTGAATAGAACAAAGAACACCATTGATTCCCAGCTCCCAAAAGAATAAGCTGGCTTTTGGAAAAAGAGGTGTACCACTGACCAATGTACATTATTTACATCTGACATAGAAAATGGATTTGAAATGAAGCAGAAAACAGACGTGATCTTTTTCAACCTTACAGCCATCTATGATACTGTATAGCACCAAGGCCTCAAATATAAATTGCACTCTATGATACCTGACTGCAATCTATGCACTTTCATCATGAACATGATCTTTAACAGACCATCTAAGCTTGCTGCTAGCCAATAATAAAAAAGCAGAGTATGAACTGTGAAGAATAGAGTCCCCCAAGGGTCAGTGCTAGCACCAATACTTTTCAGTGTATATATCTCAGACTTCCCATATACAACATCTAAGCAATGCATGACCACTGACAATGTCACCACAGTAGCCCAAGGAACTGACATGACAGAACTGGAAAAGATACTGAGTATTCACATGGAACCCACTGCTGACGCTCTCCACAAGTGGTGCTTAAAGTTGAGCATCAATAAATCAGTATCACTGCTCTTCCACTTGGACAATCGTCAAGCCAAGAGCATGCTGAATATCAGAATAGGCAACCACATCCTTCCCCATGAGCATACCCCAACCTATCCCAGAGTCACACTAGACCATTCTCCCACCTATCAACATCACATTCAGAAGGGCAGCAGTAAAGTCTCTACACAGGTCACTGCTTTAAGATGTTCAGTCAGCATGGTATGGTGTGCCAATTTCAAAGTGCTCAGAACCACCACATTTGCAATGGTACATGTCACAGCAGCATATTGTGCTCCAATATAGTCTAGAAGTTGTCATGATAAAAAGCTCAAAACTGTACTTTACAGTGTGCTGAGATTCATAACAGGCTGTACAACTTATACACAGAGGTACTTCCTGTATTTTTGTACAGGCATACCTCGGAGATATTGCGGGTTCGGTTCCAGACCACCGCAATAAAGCGAATATCGCAATAAAGTGAGTCACACAAATTTTTTGGTTTTCCAGTGCATATAAAAGTTATGCTTACACTATACTGTAGTCTATTAAGTATGCAATAGCATTATGTCTAAAAAAACAATGTACGTACCTTAATTAAAAAATACTTTATTGCTAAAAAATGCTAACCGATGGAAAAATGGCGCCGATAGACTTGCTTGACGCAGGGTTTCCACAAACCTCCAATTTGTAAAAAACGCAATATCTGCGAAGCACAATAAAGCGAAGCGCAATAAAGCGAGGTATGCCTGTACATTAGACCAAGTGACATAAGAAGACAAACCCTAACATCATTACTGGCAATACAGTAGATACTGTTAACTGAAAACCCAAATAGATGGAGGCTTAAGAGGCTTAAAAGTTGTAAACTATTTGCATATGAAGTCCACAAGCTCCTAGAAGAGATTGGGAATATTGAACCAAACCTATGGACAACAATATTGTAGGCTGACCACTGGGAAAGGTCAAATATATCCCTACAGTGTTTTATACCAAAACTGAAAGAGTCCCCCCCACCCCCCACTGGGCACGACAGAGGAGTATGGGTCAAGCTGAACAGACAGATCTGGATATGGATGCTTCAGAACAACACAAGATGAACATCTTGGACAGCCTCTTGTGTGAATGGGGTGTCCAAAAAACAGCACAGTACTTAATCAAAAGCTACAATCCTTAAAATGCCCAGATGGGGCAGATGGAATCCACACACTGAGTGACAATACCAGACAGTGGCTTACAGATTTGGAAGTTGGCATCTGACGCCATACAAAAGAGAGAGAGAGCCAGTGCATCTCCCGCCTAGTGCAGGAGTGCTTCACATTGTACTTTTACCAACATTTTAATCAATCTAGTGATAAACACCACAAGCAACAGGGCTTCCACCGCTTGCCATCTGGAGGTGCTCTGACATTATAGATCACTCACATTTCAGATTTCTCAGGATGCAATACATTTAGAATAATCAGTGTTACTTACTCAGTCAATTAAGAAAGCCTCCATAATAGCCCTCTAAGGTGCACGGATGTTGTCCAGAGCAAAAGTCTTGAAGGTTGGCATCTACCTAAAGCACACAGAGATTTACTCAGGTGCAGCCTGGAGCACAAAGGTAGCTGTAAGTGGACTCCTGGGTCATAAGAATAGGGCACAAAGAGCCTGGTGTTCTTCTACATATTCTTGATCTTCTGAAGAACACAAGGGACAATCTCTCCAAAAGGACTCCACAGAAGTGTGGAAGAGGGAAGGTGCCATTGATGTGGAAGGCCCCCTCACAGGTATTGTCAAGAGCTGTGTGGAAACAACAGTGATGATCATTTGATTATAAATCCCTATTCAATATAAAATGCAAGGTATTTATAGTAGTATAAGAGTGATGTTTTTGCTGTGATGGTCCAGTAATTATGCAAGAGGCAAGAATTTCTTAGGGCGAGCTCTTTTATTAGAGTCCAGACAAAGAAGATCTTGCATTCAAAAGCTTGTCTATCCTTAGCTCAACTGTATAGTTGAATCAGTAAAAGATATCCCCCTAAGAAATCCTTGCCTCTCTCAAGTTATTTATAATAATACATAAAATAAACTTACCAAGTTAACATCAGATGGTTTTGCACCAATTTCAGTTTTCTGCACATTAGTCCCATCAGTTAATGCGATGTTTCTTCTGTCTGAGAGACCTATGGCAAGGCTATACATCCAGGGTACAGATCTGTCAGTGTGGTTTGTATGAGCCTTACAGAATTCAGCACTTAAAATAAAATTTTTATCAGTTCCATTTACAATGTAAACTGCAAACCTGGATCACAATCAAACATTTTGCTTATTGCATTTTATACTGAGAGGCCCATCTGTGATTAATTTCATCAGTCTTTTACTAGATTGTTGTTTACACCAGAGCAAGCTCTAAAAGTACTGAAATGGCTGTTAGAACACACCCATCATTTGCTCATGTATAGTTTAAGCATCACATACTAATAAAATGTATATTTGTCAATTCCTACAATGCCTGACAGAGTATTTTTTTCTGCATTTCTTTTTCCATCTTGCTGAGCACCCATAGATGTAGTACAGAGAAGCATTTCCTGTTCTGCCTCATTTATTCAGATTCCTGAATAAACCACATTTGTGAAATCCCATTGTATCCACACTAATGTGATGCTGCAAACACTGTGAGATCAGTAACAAAATTAGAGAGGAGACACAGGCTGAATAGATAGGATAATGCTTCTATTCACACTGCTATGAATTGGTCTGCCAGATAGAGACCAATTTATACTGTTTTTGTATACCTCATGCAGCCCAGATGGTGACTGACTGCAGATGTAAAGCAATGAGGGATAGAATCCTGAATGGAGATTTACCAGAAATAAAAGGCCAGGTCTTCAGCTGATAAAAATAAGCCTTGTTGCATGGACAGGAGCTGGGCTGTGCTGTGGAAGATCACTTACTACTCTGTCTTACCCACTTCTACTTCCACTAACTTTGAAGAACTTGTCCTTGATTTACAGCAGTGTGAGAAGAGAATAAGGCTTGTGCTGCATATAGCAATGAAATACATGCAATTGTATAACCCTGATACATCCCAAGACACAATTTTATAAACACATTATGTACTTTGTCTCAGTGTAATCTCCAAGTATTCCATATTCCATCTTATAGGTTTTCCAGTAATTATTTATAATTACTAAAATGTGGAATTATATGATTACTGGAATTATAATTGTTTAGCATTATAATGTTATATTTAAAGTTAAATTATCTGCTGAGAGGGTTTTCTATAGCAGGAGAGTCAAGCGTATAGCCCATCAGGTAACTGAAGGACACTGGAAGTTGGGCCCTTAGGTCTTGCTGGGCATAGCTATTTGTGGTGAGCTGGCTCACTGTGACCAGACCCAGTGATCCTGCCACACCCTCTGGACCCTGGACCCTCATCACTACCAGACCCTTAGTAGCTGCTGCCACCCCCAGAACCAGCACTGCCCCCATTGCCACTGGACCCTGTGCTATTGCTGCTACAGTAAGTTTGACACTCTGAGTTACAGGGCGTAAAAATGACTTCATTCTCAGTCGTTCCTTGTGTGTTAGTTTCTGGTACCCTAGAGGAGTACATGTTTAGATTTAGTTATAACCACAATATTTTGGTTTGGTTTTTGTACAGTTAGGGGGCAAGTAAAAAGTGCATGCGTTTCCAGAAGAATGTGTATGTGATGCATCTTTTTGCTGGTGCCAGGTATTTTGCTTATTTTATATTTGTTAAGGCAGACACCTCTCCTTTGTACAGATTGCAGGTTAAGGATTCTCTATCTATTTGCAGAAGATTTTAATTTCCTGTTTACCTAAATATCAGTCTAACAGACAGACAGTTAACTCACATATAAGAAACCTATATTAAAAACATTAGGTTTGAAAAATCAAGCTTTTAGAACTGAGGATATACCAGCATTAAGGTTGCCCACCTTTATATGCATACATTCTTATAGTCATGAATTACATGCCGCTATACCATTTTTAACATAGGACTCTCCCCACCCCCAAACCACATTCTCCATATAGGATAAATGGTGTCCACTGAAAGGAGAGCTAGTCAGTATTACATTTTACCTTCATCAGTCAGTGCTTGGACACATACTATATTTAATACATTGACTTAATCCTACACTGAATGTAGAATTGTTAACTACCCCAGATAGGGAGCAAAAACACAAAAGGATAAAATCAAAATTGTCAAAGTAATTCCACCAATTCTGGAACCTGAAATGTCCCAGCCCTGATTTTCTGAGCTGTTAGTGCTGTGCTGTCTGAGGACACAGCCTGAGGACTTCAGTTGCAGCTGTGAGTTCTGCGCATTTGGGCAAATCAGCCCCCAGGTGTCCGAGCTGAGCTCTCAGAAAATGAGAAGAGCATAGTTAACGACAACCTACAAATAGAAACATAATACAGGAATAGACCTCCTGGATCACTGAGTCCAGGGCCCTGCCTTCACAAGTATCACATCATACAATCCCATTCAGAAACTGATCAAGCTCCATTTTAAAAGGAGTTAGGATCCTCACCTCCTCTAATCCTTTTGGGAAGCTGTTCCAGAATCTCACTCCTGGGATGGCAAGAAACTGTCTCTTAATTCCCAGCATACATTTATTCATGGCCAGTTTATATCAATTTATTTTTGTGCCAACATTGTCTTTTCACTCAAACAACTCTTTTCTCTCCTTTGTGTTGACCCCTGTTGTATTTATATGCAGCAACCATATCCCCATTCATGCCTGTGGTTTGCTAGACTAATACAAAGAACAGGATCTCTGTAGTAGAGGCAGCATTCAAGTGCCTAAACCACAAGCTTTCTCTTCCTGCACCCCCCTGCCCAATTTAGTACACATTTTCCTATCTCTGCCATACAAAGCAAGGGTCCTACAGACAGCTTTCCATTTTATTTTATTTTGCCTCATCGATATGAAGTTCTTTGGGGGTGTTAACAAGCAGGTGGACAAGGGGGATCCAGCTAACATAACATATTTGGATTTTCAAAAAGCTTTCAACAAGGCCCTTCACCAAAGGCCTTAAAAAAGCTGGCCAAAGAATTGGAGGAAAGATCATTTCAAAGGCTGAGAGCAGGTTAAAAGATAAGCAGCAAAGGACAGGGCTAAATGGTCACTTTTCAGGATGGAAGGAGATCAAAAGTGGGGTCCTGCAGGGATCTCTGCTGGACCAAGATCTGTTTCACATTTTCATCAGTGACTTCAAAATGGGGGTGCATAGTGTGCAGCAGCAAAAAAAAAAAGCCAATAAAATGTTGGGCGTCATTAAGAAGGGAATTAAAAAACAGAACATTATTATGCCACTATACAAAGCCATGGTGCACCCATACCTTGAACACTATGTGCAAATCTAGTCTCCACATCTCAGAATGGATGTAGTAGACTTAGAAATGGTACAGACAAGGGCAACCAAAATAATCAGGGGCCTGGAGCAGTTGCCATATCAGGAAAGAATAAAAAGTCTATAGCTCTTCAGTATAGGAAGAAGGAGGCTGAGAAGGGGTAGGATAGAGGTCTATAAAATCATGAAGGATGTAGACCAAGAGAACAAGGAACTGTTATTCACCAAATCCCCAAATACTACAACTAGGAGGGCACTCACTGAAATCAGTAGGTGACAGGTTTAAAATTAACAAGAGAAGAATATTTTTAATGTAATGCACAGTTAACTTGTGGAACTCACTGCCACGAGGTGGAGGCAGAGAGCAGATCCAGGTTCAAAAAGGGACTAGACAAATTCATGGACAATAGATCTATTAATAGCTATTAAACAGAGCAGTTGGAGATGTTTCCTTTGGTATCTCTAAATCAATGATGGTGGATGTCAGGGAGGGTCCTAAATGGGATAGATAGATCACTCTAGATATACCTGGCTTAATGCTCTTCCTGTAAAGCAGGGGTTGACAACATACAGTCCATGGAGCCACTGGATCCTGTGCCTGTGCCTATGCCTATGCCTATGCCCATGCCCATGCCTGAGCAGTGAGCTGTGCCAGGGCCAGGAGCTGGAATTTATGCCTGTGCCACTGTCACTTCACTCCACCCTCATCTCCCCCTTTCCCAAGGCTGCAGCAGGGGTGCAGCTTCCAGTCAGGGGGTTGCTACACTGGGGCCAGGGAGCTGGAAACTTTCTCTTCACTGTTGCCACTTCTCCCCACCCTGCCTTCCCCACTCTCCCCTCCCCAAGACTGTGATGAGAGCACAGAGCAGAGCTACACAAAGGGGAGGGGGAGAAGGGAGGGGAGGGCTAGGGGGAGGCTGGGTGGAGGGACAGGGGCAGGGAAAAGCAGCAGCAGTGTGAAAGCATCTTCCAGCTCCCCAGCCCCAGCACAGCTACCCTCCAGCTTGAATCTGCACTTGTACTGCAGCCAGCAAGAGAGGGGTTGGGAGAAGCATCAGTGCCATGGGCACAGCTTCCAGTCAGAGGGCAGCTGGGCCAGAGCCAGGGAGCTGAAAGCTGCTTCCAAGCTGCTACCATTCCTTCCTGCACCACCCTCAGCCCTACTCTGCCTGAGAGCTGCATTGGCACCACAAACAGGGATCAGAGGGCCATGAGAATCAGTGGTGGTGTAAGTGTACCTCCCAGATATGTGGTTCTGGTAGGGGGCACAGGGAAAGCCTCCCTACCACTGCTGAAGCCCCCTGGCCCGAGCTGGACTGGTTGTTCTGGGCCATGGCTTGAAGAAGGTTGCCAGCCACTGCTGTGCAATATCCATTCCTTGCCACTGTTGGAGAAAGGATATTGGGCTAGATGGACGACTGGTCTAACCCAGTATGGCACTGCTTATGTTCAGATTTCTGTATCACCCTGATTCTTCCCTAGAACAGATCCATCCTGTACATTGTAAGAGGCAGGAGCCTGGATGAGGTGAAGGAGGGGAGGGGACAGGAGAGACTACATCATAGTGCATACATGCAAAGAACTGAATTAATTCCAGCATTTATGAACTCCTGAGAATTTGACTTTGCAAGCAAAGTGTGTTTGTGCATGCATGAGTGGGCATGTATGAGCATGCACACATATGTGCAGATGTATGTGCATGTGCGCTCCTGTGTGCATATGTTTGTGTGGGTGCATGTACATAAATTTCTTTGTTAAGGGGAAAAAAACAAGCAAGCTGAAGAAAAACAGATATTCTTTTCATGTGGGTCACACTGGTACTAGAATCTTGAGATCCACCACAGACCCCTGCCCCTTTACCTAACAGAGTACCTAAAAGCAGCAGCCAGCTGCTACCCTCTATGTGTACCAGATCATGAGGGGATAAAATACACAGCACACCAATGGGTTTCACACATACCTGTTAAACACAAAGCAGCAGGTAGGCTCAGGAAACCTGGATTTCATGCCCTCCTCAGAAGGGAGCATGTTTAGTGAGCACAGACCCTATCATCTTACCTCCCTCAAAACTCTGACCATCCCCCAAGCACATCCTTGCCCTATTTGGTTGCTCCCCCACCTTCTGCTTTCCATCCTTCTATAGTCACAGGAACACAGGGCTTGAAAGAATGTCCCTGGTCATGTGCTAATAAAGGTAACCACATTGTATAATCTTGTTGTACATTTATTGAGCTCCATCTTAAAACCAGTTCATCCTGTTGGTTCCAAAAGCTGCTGAAAGGCTGCTACATGCAGCTTGGGCAGGAGCACCATTGAAAACCCAGGAGGTAATCCCTCTGCTCCAAATTCCAGTGCCAAAATGGCCCTTTGCACCAGATGGAAGAACTGGAAGGAAAGTCCTGCTCGGCCTTACAGCACTGTCTGATCTGGGGCATGTTCAGTGCACGCCATCTTTAGAGAATCTAGCTGCCAGCTTCTAAAGAAACATCTCAGAATGAAAGAATTTCACCTTCCTTCTGCCGGGCAGGGCCTATTCTATTGGTGTGGTCATACTAGGCTCAATGCACCTCAACATGTGGGGCTCCAGTTTAGGTTCAGAACCCTTTCACTGACAGGGCTGGCCCTGGGACCACCACGAAGGCCACATGCACAGTGTCTGTGGCCAGGGAGAAAACCCTGCCCCTGGTACTTGTGTGACTAGTGCACTGAGCACCAAACTGATAGACATCTGGATACCACGAACATATAAGGGCATCTGAGGGCAGTAAATGTAGAAGAGTAAAAAAATTCCTTCCAGGCCCCTTGAAACCAGTCTGAGCATATGTGAGGGATTGACCACAAGAGGGAGAGTGCCTGCTTGGGAAAGAAAATGGCTAGAAATATTACTATTTCCCCTGCTCCTCATTTTAATGAAACCTGTATCCAATTATGCTGACCATGCTGCAGCTCCACAGAGACATCACTGGGGACTTCTGTCAGCTAATAAATGATTCCAAGGCCTTCTTTGGAAGTATAATTTGTTTTCAGACTGACTTATATGCAGCAGCAGCCAGCCAAAGAACAATTACATTCAGGTTCTTTGGTGTGAGCATGGCAGAAAATAGACCCACAGTTTAATAATTAAAGCAAAATACAGTATCGCAGGTCAATGGTGGCCATATTTCCTCCTTCAGAGACATGGGACCTCTGAAGTTCTTTCACTGCCCTACATCCCCCACAGCCAGTTACACCAGTTCAAAGTGGACTCCCCAAGTAGCTCTATTTCATTCAGAGGAATTTTTCACAGTGCAAAGTGCTAGTCCCTTTTATCAAGGTATCATGGCCCAGTCTTGAATGACAACAGGGGCCTTGACTTTACACTTCAATCAAATCTCAGGCCTTCTGTCAGCACAATGACCACTTACACCACACCAAGTCACAGGATCTGTATAGACCAGGGCTGCCGTCTGGCTTACAGGCCATACCAATTTTCAGTGGTCAGGCTGCAATCCCCCGACCCAGCTGTGCCCATAAGTTCTTCATTACTTCACATTTTATCTGCAAAGTGTTCCACTTATATTTTGGGTCAGGAAAAATTCAAAGGTTTTGTTCCCCCTGACCCTCAAATGACTCTGCCTACAGGGGATGTAACAAGCAAAGTTGGCACCCTGGGTAAACCCTGATGGGCATGAGGGGTGTGCATGGATTCCAAGAGCAGGGAGTTGTGGGGGCAACAGTCTTACCCATGCCAGGTACTCCTAAATATTCTGACTGAGCTGCTGCTGCTGCTACTGCTGCTGCATGCTCTATCTGCCCTCACTGCTGCTCTTCAGGCAGCAGGGGCTGTTTTCAGTTCCTGGCATGGGGAAGCCATGAAAGTACTCCTATTATGGGAAACAGATGATGTGGGAGTGGGGGGCAGTTCTGGTGCCCCTCCTAATTTGGTGCTCGGGCCAGGTGCCCCTCTTGCTCACCTCCAGTTCTGCTATTGCTGCTTACCTTCCTCCCAGCTGATCCCAGGAGTATACTGAGAGTGGCTGTTCAGACACCCTAGGTATGGGTGCAGCATCAGTATTTGTACATAACTGCTTTGGCAGAACCAGTACTGCTTTGTAGGGAAGTGCAAACCACTCCATTCATTTCCTGCATGATTTATGAATCAGAAACTGCATCTAAAGAGGCAATGTCCTGGAAATCTCCCATGAGCATACTTCTGCAGGTACTCTTGCATTAACAATAAGGGCACTGGGGTAAATCAGGTCCAACCTCTTTATTACTCTATCACCTAAAGCTGCAATGAGAATGAGTCTGCTAGGGCTACAAGTTCTGTCTCCGTGATCTCTACCACTGCTCCTTCTATTACTGTCCCTGGACCATGTCTAGCCAATGGCTGCTAACTGTAACATTTCTTCTAAGGAGCCTATATATCTGCCTACTTTCAAATCCCCTTATGTTCCCATCTAACAATTCAAGGCTGTTCTATTAGCTCCTTGCCTGTCAGGTGTAACTATACTGTTTCATTTAGAAAAGCATTATCTACCTAAAACAGGGAGTAATAAGAGATGGAAAAGGACTCCTAAGCCATCTACTTCCAAAAACAATGCAGGATAGAATTTCCTCTACATTTTAATCACTCAAGTACTTTATCTAGTTTGTCTTTAAAACTACATTCTCAAGAGAAAAAAAATTATATTAAAACAAAAAAGTTCCTAACCAATACTTCCAAAACTACAGTATTAAAACTTACAGGACATTGGAAGCCCTCTATGGTGATATCATGACACATGCAAAAATGATATGAAGTTGTTCAACATCAGTGTAGAAAGTATGGAGGAGTGTATAGAATGCTGTCCAAACTGGAGGGAACATCTGGCACTGGGTACAGTTCAACATGAAGTGATCCGGAGGATGGAAGCAAAGCAAGAAAGAAGGAAGCAGTGGGCATGTCTAATGAGGTGCTAACTGCTCAGTAGCTTAATTCTATAGCGCAGTAGCATGCAGGGTAAAAACCATGCTAATACGCTACTGCACAGTAGTATTAGGCTACTGCGTAGTTAGTGTCACTAAAAAGCCATGTGCTGGTTTTACTGCACAGTAGTGCCAATTACTGCACATTGATTTAGTACCTGGTTATACAAGTACTAAACTTAATGTACAGTAACTTCAGTGCATTAATGAACGTGTAGATGCGCCCAGTGTGCTGTAAATTTGGACCCAAGCTCTAACACAATGCATGGATCTGTGAAACTTGTCACAAGCTGTGTTATTCTCAAATTGGGTAGAGAACAAGCAGATTCATCAGGCACTTGATTAGACCTCTTACACGTATACCATGATCAAGTGTATTGACCATTGCCTATATATTATTTATTTATTTATTTATTTACTTACTTACTTACTTACTTTTCACCATTTATGCAATTTGCTTACTTCCTGCATTTTCCTTAGCTTGGATATGGACAGGTCTTTTGGAAGCTGGATTTCAATGTTTCCATTCGATCATTTCACACCCAGGTTCCAGTGTCCTGCTTAAAACTTTTGTGTTTTATTTTACAAACCTGCAGGAGATTGTTTAAACAAAAGGGGTTTTATTTAAGCTGTTCTCATTAAAATTTATGGAAAGAATGAGAACATTTCTATTCTCAATGAGTTAGAAAAAATTTGAGGGCTTGATGCACACAAAGCGGTGTAAAGCCATCAGAGCTGGGCCTGAGCGTCTGGATTTTGATATCTACTCTAGACACCTCTTGAGGCAGTGCCAGAAGATAACCATTACATCTAATTGATCCTGCTGTTAAGCAATGTTGGTTTTTTTTAACCTCTAAACTAAATTGAATCTTTAATTTCACATGCATCAGGTAAAGCCAACAGCAGAGTCTTTTAGGGAGAGAAATGTGAGAGTTCCTCTGGGGAATTAAAACTGGACTAATATCCTACTTTGGTATAAACATTTCAGTAGTCTGAGTGTAACACATGACACAGGTTTCTGTACAATATACGAGACCCTGCCTCCCCCAAAATAATTAGAGGCCAAATTAGGGCCATTTGAACTGTGCTGGCAAAACTGAAATCTGAAAGGCCCATTGCTGGATATGACCTAGAACTAGTGCATTACCAGGAATCCATGCTCAAGAGTCCAGAATCATCATCATTAGATGCTCACCACTGCTGAAACAGGCCAGCCAGTCTCACAGTCAGGGGCAAGGGGGAGCACTCTGTGTGTCTAAACAGGCAGCAGTAATGCAAGAGCTTCATTTAGCAGGAAGATAATTCAGTTCCTACTCGGTCCTTAATCTTGCTACCCAGAGATCATCATTCAGCAAAGTCAATTGATGCAAGTCACCATGGAGTTTCTTTGTGATGTCTACGCATTTTTACAAGGAAATGAGGAGTCGGCTATCTACTTCGACATCAGCCGCTGAATTACCATAAAAATGAAATCACTTTTGGTCATTTCCAGCCTGCGCTCAATTTAAATGAGTGACCTTGAACCAGAAGGCTTGCTAACTTATTACCAATACCATGACTCAATTGTAAAATCACTGAGAAAGAGCAACCTTAAGTGACACAGAGGCTGCCCATGTACAAGCATCATCATTCTGCAGCTACATCTATCTCACTCTTCCTCAACAGTCACCAAAATAACTGGGATTTCTGTTATGGACATAATACATTAGGACTACACCAGCCTATCACTCTCTGTGAAGTGGGGTCTAGGTAATACACCAAGCATAAAAAAAGGGTATTTCCTTTCTGAACATATAATTTGCATCTGGTAAGAGCAGATCTGGCCCAGCTCTACCTTCTCTCTCTGGATAAAGATCACACATGCTAAGTAATGTTGAAGTACTCAAGCAACTGTATGGCATTCACAGCTTGGAACAGCTGTGCTACAAAAGTAAGATTGTGACCTCAAAGAGGAAGGAAACAATCTTTCCCTAAAGCTCACCAACTGTTCTGAGTATTTCAGCACTTTCAACAAGCTTTAGATAAAGCGCCACCGCCACCATTTTAAACACTGGTATGCTGATACACAAGACACTACGGGCACTTTAATTAAAGTGCTTCTCCCTTCCCTGCCACTCCTGAAGCACATGTATAAATACCTTTTGAGACTGCTGTACTGCCAGGTTTTACACAGTCCTTTTAACTGCTTTCTAAAGTGAGGCCAGGCAAAGTTCTGAGATCTTTCAGTTCTTGCCAAGCTCAGTGGAAGTCCAGGGCCTTTATAACCTCAGAAGAAGAGCTCAGCTCCTCACAAAATCTGTACAAAGAGCCAAAAAGGCCCAAGAGCCTGACATTAATTTCTTGAGGAGAGCATCATAGAATCCCAGGGCTAGAAAGGATGTCACAAGTCATCTAGTCAGCCCCCTGGCAAATGCAGAATTTGTTGTTCCTAAACCAGCTCAGACAGATGCCTGTCCAACCTCTTCTTGAAAACCTCCAGTAAACAGCACTCCAAATCTTAGATATGAGATCAGTTTTTAGTTTGAAGGAACTCTTCCTAGAGACAAACCTTAAAGCCTTTAAGCAGCCAGCCATTAAACTAAGAGGGAAGGCTGCATTTCATTCTCATTTGCAGAAAACTTATTCCCAGAGGGCTATACTGCCAATTATTAGTCTTTAACACTACGCTGTTCAGCATTAACAAACAACTCGTTTGATTTAGCTTTTCTCCATAATCTCTTTACACATGAAATTCTTCCTATCATTTGAAGAATATAAGCACTCAGTATAACTATCTGAAGTTTTTACATAGGAAAACAGCCAAGAGTTGCTGGGGGATCTGTAAGGGTCTACACAGGATTTTAGGTGGCCTGAATGATAGTGTATGGCTTGATTAGGTGGGGCTAAGTGGTTGGAAGTGAAATGGATGGGGAAAAAGGCAGAGCTTATGCCTGTGTCTTCTGGAGTCAGTGGAACAGGAAGTACAGGCAGCTGTGTGAGCTGCCTACACGTATTTATAAAGGGTGTAAATCACCCAAACCACAAGCTGTTTTATTAAGAACTGTGGCTAATAATAAACAAAGGGATAAATGAATGAGTCTGACCTAGAGGACAAGCACTGCAAGGCACTGGAGCATCCTGACTTCTGCTCAGCCTAGGGCACTGTAGTGAAAGTGGCCTCCTCATTAGTTTTCAATAGTCAGATTTGCCCTTGCATCTACAGAGGGAAGCAAGCACAGCAAGTTATCCTGCTCTGCCCTTTCCTTTGTTTCTTCCCTGGCCTCCTCCAATTCACTCACAGTAGCCATCACATCCATCTCCCTTTTAACTTCTCTCCCTGGTTTTCTTCTCCTTTTTCCTCCCAATCCCACCCGACCTGTCTTTTCCCCTTTACTTTTCTTTTTCACCTCAGTTCCCTCTCTAAGCAATGCTACTCTAAAGTCCCATGTTCAGACTCCCAATCCTAACTATACACATAGTTATACACTTACTGTGCACACTCTCCTATAGCCACAAGCATATACCTTTACAGGCAACACCATTCCAAAGTCCTGGGCTCATGGCCTTTCTGCCTATACTATGTTCAGCTATAAATACCTACTCTTCTCCTGACTGTAATAAGAAAAATATGCAACTGCATTCCATCTGCTCTCTCGAACCTTTCCCCTCCATCTCCAGCTCCCTCACTCCCCTCCCCTCCTCTGCCACCCTGGGAGTGCGTGACAGAAGCTGGGAGGAAAGGGAAACGAAAGCAGTAAACAGTGATTGGATCCAGAATTTACTGCCCTGGCCTTCGTGACTGCGGCCCCCAGCTTCTCAACGGCCAATTTTTTCACACGCAAATTTCAGCTGGAGCTGCCCCTGGGTCAGGTCCCCTTTTCACAGCCAGCTCTGCATGTAATGTTTGGAAAGGGGGAGAAGGGGGGCTCCCAAAATGACTATGCCGTCTCCACCACACAGATGCCAGAGCCTGTGATCCAAAACACACTTTCATTCCCTGCCTTCCCTGCTCCCCAGCTTGCACCAGCAGAGCTGGGAATAATTATGAATGGCAATGTTTTGCGGACTGGAACAGATTGAATTGCACACAGATGGATGGACAGTTTGCAAGCTGCAGTGCTGCTGGAAAACCAGGGATGCTGACTCACATTTGTGAGCTCCACAGGGCAATCCAGCTTCCTGTTTCTGAATAGGTTGGGATCATTCCCATTGCCCAATTCAAACTAATGACCATTCTCTACAACTGCAGTGACACCTCACAGGTCTTCAGGATCTATCTTCTCCAAGGCTCTTAGACACAGAGCTGAACAAGAAGGTTCCAGTGAATCAGGTTTGCAGTAAATGCCAGCTCATCAAAACCAGATGAGTTTGATGAGAATGTATCTGTTTTGACAAAAATGTTCTTAGGAAGAATTTGTAGTCCAGGATGGTAAAGGGAGTAGCCCCATCTCTTAAGCTTAAGGAGGTCACAGGTTTCCCCCAATACAGAGCAAGAATATTCTTTGAAATCCAAAAAATAACCTTCAGGAGAGGAGAACCATTTCCTGCCCAGCTCAGTGCAAAGTGTTTTATCAGTTAGGGGGTACACTGTGCTTGCTCTTCTACATCGGTTGCAAGCCAGAGTTTGCAAGTTCAGTGGTGTAATTGAGGACACAATTTGATACCCATATGGCAGTGCTGAAACTCAGCCCTCCCTACACCAAGAATGGGAAAGTGATAATTAAGCAACCCACAGCATTTTGCACATTAGAGAGAAGAGAAAGTTTGGCTTATAGCTCACAGGAAAAGTCTTACTTAAGAGATGTGTCACAACATGTGCATAGGCCAATTTTCAACTCCAGATGCAGTCAGAGAGAGATGCAAGCCATCAGTACCTATACAAAATTAGACTGGTTGAGTCCCTGTCCAAGGGAGATTTTGAAGTGAAAGACCCCATCCCTTATAACCAGTAGGGCTGTGGAAAACAGCTATGTTTCCTTTCAGTTTCGGATTCGGCTGTTTCAGAGGACAGTGATTCGTTTCAGTGTTTCAGATCACTGTTCTGTATTGATTCGGCCAAATCTGTTTTGGAGTTTCAGCACTGATTTGGAGATTCAGATCAGCTGGGGAGAGGCAGGCACAGCTGGGCAGCTGCAAGTTCTCCCACGGCTCCTCTGGCTGTGCCTGCCTGTGCCCCGGTTGTGGGGAGCCATGGGAGAAACCCCCATGGTTGCCCTGCCTAGCCCCACTCCAGGTCCAGCCCCAGGCTCCCAGCATTTAAAAAAAAAAAGTCCCCATGCACAGTGTGGGGCAGCAGGGATCCCCACCACCACATTTGGCACCCATGCAGCAGCTGTTGCATCACGTGGATGCAGTGTGGCTCAGCAGGGCGCCGTGCTCTGTCTGGGAGCTAGGGCGGCTCCAGCAGTCAGCCGGAGCCTGGCATCACTCAGCCCCAGCAACCCCAGTTCCCAGACAGTGTGCAGCACTCTGCTAAGCCACACTGGACCTGCGCCATGGGGCAGCTGCCATGTGGGTGCCAGGTGGGGGGGGGCCTGCACTGCACAGGAGGGCTCTGCCATGAGCCCTCAGAGGTCCTGATTGCTGCTGCTGCATCCAGTGAGTGCAGGGCTTTTTTTTTTTTTTTTTTTTTAAAGTCTTGGGAGGCTGGGGCCGGGCAGGGGATGGGGCCGGGCAGGGCAACCATGGGGGTTTCTCCCATGGCTCCTCCAGTTGTGCCTGCCCCTACCCCAGTGGGGGGAGCCATGGGAGAAACCCCCATGGCTACCCTGCCCATCCCCATCCGCATCCCCCATGCACCCCCAGCCTCCTAGCACTTTAAAGGGAGGATTGCAGGGCTGGACTATTCCTGGGGGCGCCTTTGAAACATTCCAAAACATTAAAAATATTTCCAGAACGTTTTGGATGGTTTTGTTTTGGATGTTTTGGAGCTTTTCATTTCGTTTCAGATTCAGTGTTTCGGGTGCCAAAACAGGCTGAAACACCTCTGAAATGAAATGGCTGCAGAAATTTTGTACAGCCCTATTACCTGCAAAGCATTTGGTGAAAGAGCTGAGTCACTATTTCCAATATTCAACCCAGTACTTCTGAGGGTGAGTGCACATGTCATATGAAGTCTTCCACAATATAGCAGGGGAAAAAAGTGTGGGGGGTGTAGCATTCTATGTCAAAGATCAATTCACGTCCTCAATTATCAGGATGGGTTTAGAAGAGAAGCTAACTGAGGCGCTCTGGGTTAAAATGCAAGGGGGTGTGTGGGGAAAGGGACTTGACAGTGGGTGTCTACTACAAACCACCTCACCAGGGGGACAAGCTGGACCTGGAATTCCAGGTAAGCTCATGGAGGCAGTAAAGGCAAGGGAGGTTATTGTCATGGGTGACCTAAACTACCCGAACATCTGCTGGGAGGAGCAATCAGCCAGGGCTGACCACTCACATAGGTTCCTAGCCAGGATACAGGACCCCCACCTAACCCAGAAGGTGCATAGTCCCACCTGGGGAAATGTCTTGCTGGACTTGGACCTTGCCACAGGCGATGACCTGGAGAGGGGTCTGTGGGTACTCGACCACCTGAGCAACAGTGATCATCGCCTGCTGGAATTTACTATCCAGCGCAGGGTGATGAAAGCAAGCAGGAAGGCAAAAGTCCTCAACTTCAGGAGGGCCAACTTCAATGAGCTAAGATTTGGAGAGGCATTGGGGTCTCAGAGCTTCAATGAGCTGGGAGTCCAAGACACGTGGTTGCTCCTCAAGGAGACGATCCTCCAAGCTCAAAGGGAGTCAGTTCCAATGCGCACCAAGGGGGCAGAAGTGCTAAAAAGCCCCCATGGCTCGGCAAAAGCATCCAGGAATGCCTGAGGACAAAAAAGGAGGCATACAAACAGTGGATGCAAGAGGCTATCACCTCCGTTACTTGTGACTGCAGGGGGAGGATGTTAGGAAGGCCAAGGCAGAGATGGAGCTAGGGCTAGCGACCAGAATTAGGGAAAACAAAAAGTCCTTTTTCAAATACATAGGGACTAAGAAGAAGGCACCGGGGAAAGTGAGGCCCCCACAGGATAGGCTTGGCAATCTGGTGATTGCAGCTAAGAAAAAGCTGACCTCTTTAACAAATCCTTTGCCTCCATATTTCTGAACTAGGATTACGGACAGTCCCAGGGTAGGCACCACCATGGCTAGGGTCAGGGATGACCTAGTTAAGGAATTGTTGGAGGGGCTGGACGTGTTTAAATCAGTAAGTCCAGATGCTCCTCACCTAAGGGTGCTGAGGGAATTGGTGGGGGTCATAGTGGGGCTCCTGGCACAGCTTTATGAGCACTCATGGAGCTCTGGCCAGGTACAAGAGGATTGGAAAAGGGCCAGTGTGGTCCCCACCGGGGAGAAAGGAGGACCCAGGTAACTATAGGCCAGTTAGTCTCACCTTGGTCCTTGGGAAGACCTTTGAGAAAACTATCAAGGAGCATATCTGCAAGGGCCCAGCAGGGGAGATAATGCTCAGGGGCAACCAACATGGGTTCACTGAGGGCAGATCCTGCCTGACTAACCTGGTTTCCTTTTATGATCAGGTCACAAAGTCCCTGGACGAGGGTGTTGAGGTGGATGTTGTCTTCCTGGACCTTAAGAAGGCCTTTGACACTGTTTCCCACCACATTCTTTAAAAAAAAACTAGGTAACTGTGGCACTGATGCCTACACAGTCAGATGGGTGGGAAATTGGCTAGATGGTCACACCCAGAGAGTGGTGGTAGATGGGTCATTTTTGACCTGGAGGGATGTGGGCAGTGAAATCCTCCAGGGCTCTGTCCTGGGGCCTGTACTGTTCAACATCTTTATCAGTGATCTGGATGTGGGTGCAAGAAAGTACACTGTCCAAATTCGCTGACGGCACCAAGATGTGGGGCCAGGTAGGCATGCTGGAGGGGAGGTGCAGAATCCATCTAGGTCTAGACAGGTTACAGGGGTGGGCAGATGAGAATAGGATGGAATTCAATGCAGACAAGTGCAAGGTGATGCACCTGGGGAGAAAGAACCAGCAACACACCTAGAGGCTGGGGAACACCCTTCTTGTCAACATGGTGGCAGAAAGGGATCTTGGAGTCATTGCTGACTCCAGGATGAACATGAACCGCCAATGTGAGGAAGCAGTCAGGAAGGCTAACCACACCTTGTCGTGCATCTACAGATGCATCACAAGCAGGTCCAGAGTGGTGATCCTTCCCCTCTATGCAGCATCAGGCCACAGTTGGAGTACTGTGTCTAGTTCTGGGCACTGCATTTCAAGAAGGATGTGGCTAGCATTGAGAGGGTCCAGAGGAGGGCCACTCACATGGTGAAGGGGCAACAGGACAGGCCTTGCAAGGAGAGGCCAAAGGGCCTGAACCTATTCAGCCTCCACAAGAGAAGGCAGAGAGGGGATCTGCTGGCCGTTTCCAAACTCACCAGGGGGGACCAGTGGGAATTGGAGGAGGCTCTGTTTCCCCAGGCACCACCTGAGGTTACTAGGAATAATGGCCACAAATTGTTAGAGAGCAGGTTCAGGATGGACATCAGGAGACATAACTTTACAGTTAGGGCTGCCAGGCTCTGGAATGGGCTCCCAGGTGAGGTGGTGCTCTCTCCTACTTTGGAGGTCGTCACGAGGAGACTGGACAGATATTTGGATGGGGTGTTACGACCCTGAACTCATTCCTACTCAGAGTAGGGGGTCAGACCTGATGATCTGTTTAGGTCCCTTCCAACCCTAAGCACCATGAAACTATGAAACTAATATTCCTCTTTCATCCCATGTAATTTGCAAGGCACATTAGGCTGATGTGCAACACTTCACTGGAAGTTAACATCTGTTCTCTCACCTTCTGGAGCACTTTAAAGGCACCTGAAGTCTAAATTTTCTAACACTGGTGCTGGGCCTTCATACTGTTCCCTCTGGAGAGAAGAGATGGCAGGATAGCTCCAAGAAAGTTCAACAATCTCAGAAAAACTCCAACAATTGTCAAACCTTAGACATTTTGGGCATGTCCCCATGAATGGGTATGTGTGTTCCCTGGGGACAAATAACTGTGGCACATATTTGTTCTGTTGCTACTTGTCCCTGGGGAATACCTGTGCACATGCACTCTGGTGCATGGCAAGTTGCTCTGGGTGGGATAGGAGCAGCTGGGGCCAGCACCTGGGCTGGCCCCAGCAGCCCTACCTGGGGTCCTGGGGGACTTCTGGGGCTTCAGCAACAGCAATCTGGGTGTGTGGAGCCTGGCTGGCAGCCAGAGCATGGCCAGCCAGGCTCCAATTCTGGGTGGTGCATGCTACTGACACGTGTGCCATCTTGCTTTTTTCTGGCATGGGGTTTTGTGACACTGAATCTCCCAGTGTCAATAAAAGCCCACCACACTGTTAATTTGCAGTGTGGCGAACATGCCATTTGAGTAGGCTGGAGACGTGCCTTTTGAGTAGGTTGATTTCAGAACAACAACTGAAGAAAAGCTGTGGTGGCCAAGGAATGCTGAAAGGAGGGAGGAAGCGGCCAATGCCAATCAAACCCAAGGCTTGCATGGCTGGTTGGTCACTTTAAACCTGAGAAGTATTTTCAATCCTACTGTCCATATATGCGTGCATTAAATAATCCAATGCCAACACAGAGCCGAACAAAGGAACCAGGCAATTCCTAAATCCCAGTATTTGGCCCTAACTGGTGTCCTTGTTGTCTTCAGAGAGGTTACAGAGTAAATGAACCCTCGACTCTAATCCCTCATGTAACCCTAAGGAAAACCTTTCTAAGTTCAGGGTTGAGGCAAGGTATTGCTTGGGGAGCTGAGGAGAGACAAGACAGCTCATCTGAAAAGCAACCTACATTCAAACTATTGACAGATGGTGCAAACTTAATGTCCCTGCAAGAAAGATTTTTATTTGGAAAGCACCTTGGTTTCTAAAATGGTTAAAACACAGGACAAGGGAGAGAAGGAGACTGGGAACAAGGAATCCCCTCTTCTGTGAGATTTGCAGGAGAGAAGCATCAGCAATGGACACTCCTCCAGGTCCTTACTAAGGCAGCCAATGTCCTATGGACCTCAGGAGTTGCACAGGACAAGGGACCTGTTTAAGTGCATCAGCCTCTTGGAGAATCTTACAAGCCCTGTCAGTGCTCCCCAGAACTTACAGTATTTGTATGTTTGGTTACTCAAAGGAACTACTAAAGCAACAGGGTCTGGCTGGCTGAGAATTCCCATGGGATTAGGGAGCTCCTAGCTAAACGGGCAGAATGCCCAGCTGCTGTGCCACTCCACAGGGCATGTCAAGGACAAGGGAAGCAGAGGCTGCAGTGCACTGCATCCCAGCTACGCTTCGCTGCATGCTGTCTCAGGGACAATAGCCAGCTCTGGTTACATTACAACAAACCCACACAACTCTAATCTATGCAGGATCTACATGTAGTCCACAGCATTACAAAAATAAAGCAGCTTCCCAATGACCCTTCAGTCTCTGTTGAGATTAATAGAAACTAAGAACAGCAGATGCTCTGGGACACTCTGTGCAGCATGGTGAAGATAAAGGGTGCTGTGTAAGCACTAGGTCACAACAGGGGAAGGGCATCAATTCCCCTGTTCCCAGGGACAGCTCCCCTGAAACAGTTCCCCTCAATACTCCAAGAGGTGCTGAGAATGCCCCTTTTCAGAGAGGGTCACCTGCATCATCTTTATCATGATGATTCTGAGATATGATTCATCTGTTTCTCTCATCCTCTCCCTGGGAGTGTGACTCTCTTCTACCCTGCTTACGTCCCTAAAAAGTTAATTCAAGAGCAAAGGGGAAAGTGGAATCTTCCTTGCTGCTTTTCTGCGACTCAGTCTGAAGGACAAGGTGATTCTATGTTACAAAAGTAGATGCACTACTGGATTTCAGTGCTCAAACTAGGTGGAACAAAATTGTGCTTAGATACCAAAGTCCACTTACACACCTAATAGGTAGAATAGACTGTGCCCCCTAGTGCTCAACAGCCTGCAAATATCACACTTGATGAGACGGCCCAATATATTTGGTTGGGTAGGGCTCAGACGTGTATGATTCTGAACACCTCCAAGACCCTTATGACTTGTGACATCCTTTATGAGAACATGGTTAACATTTATTTATCCAGCACTGTTTGTCTGGCAGCAGCTGTCTGACAGAGTTGAAGGCTGCTTCAGATTACGCTTGATAAAATGTTAGCAAGCGACCCTTATTACACCAGTCACAGACTGGTGGCACAACTATCATGTTATGCTGTTCCACATCCTTACATGTGCACTTACTGCTTGAACTAGCAGTTCTCCATTCCATTAAACTGGTTTTACTCTGGTGTCACAGCACTATTTTCAATGAACATACTCTTGACATAAAATTAGTGTCCAGGAGTGAAGCACCAGGCTCAGTGTGTCAAATAACCACTGTTTACAATCCACCCACAAACATACTAGCTGTTGTATAGATGCATAAAAAACAGGCCCTGCTCTCAACAGTTTATAATCGGAATAGACAACAAACAGAGCAAACAAGGACAGGAAACAGACATAACAGAAGATCAGCTTTTCCATCCCTGCTTTCCATGTTCTTCATACCCTTCCTTCCCCTCCCTAGCCAATTCTGTTTATTTCTGTAGCTCTTTAACTCATCCCAATTTGCTCTTTGAGCAACACTGTAGGTGGCCCTTCACTAAAGAGCCTGTGTTACTCTCTTGTATTGAATTTCTAGTTACACAAGATCTAAGACCCCCTACAGTCATGGGAGTCTTTCAAGTTTGACTTTGACTGGCTCTGAATCAAGCCCTTGTTCTTTCATTTGTCAATGATCTAATTCAATTTTTGTCTTTATTTCCTTAACACTTCCTTTTTTTAAAGTTATTTTTTAAAGTACAAACTCAAAAAAATCTTTTTGCCTCTTTTCTGTAGCTTTATAACTATCAATAGTTGTTAAGCACTTAAATTTGCACTGAGCTCTACAGCCATCTTATCTTGAAAAAGCATTGTTTTAACAACTATATATCTAAATCAGCACTCCAGCCCTTTAAAAACCTGTGAAACACAGGTCTCTGCTACATAGGTGGGGTTTTTGTGTGGGGTTTTTTAAATGAATACAAGGAAAGAAAGGCTGATGTTAATTATCCAGCTGTACCATCCTTACTGTCCTTATTGCAGGGAACCCAAATGTCACCAGATTTCTTTGTAGAGAGCCACCTGCTGGAAGAGGCTAGCAATAGCCACAGGCTGCTCAATCTGGACCCCAGTAGCATGGATACACACTGTACTTCCACTGTCAGCTGCACTGTAACTATGCAGAACAGAAGTGACAGGCACTTAGGGTTACAGAGCAGCAATAAGGTCACCCATTGTTTTTCAAATACAGTAGTCTAGTTTCCAAGATCATAATTACACCTGTACTTTAATAACTCCACCTTGGGAGGAAAAACCTGCAGCATCCTTATAGGCTCGGCAGTGCTACGTTGGTTAGCACTACAGAAGAAAAAGACTTGGGGGTCATCATTGACCACAAGATGAACATGAGCCTGCAATGCGATGCTGCGGCTAGTAAAGGGACCAAAATGCTGGCGTGCATCCATAGATGCTTCTCGAGCAAATCCCGGGACGTCATTCTCCCCTTGTACTCGGCCTTGGTGAGGCCGCAGCTGGAGTACTGCGTCCAGTTTTGGGCTCCACAATTCAAAAAGGATGTGGAGAAGCTTGAGAGAGTCCAGAGGAGAGCCACGTGCATGATCAGAGGTCAGGAAAACAGATCTTATGATGACAGGCTGAGAGCCATGGGACTCTTTAGCCTGGAAAAGCGTAGGCTCAGGGGTGATCTGATGGCCACCTATAAGTTTATCAGGGGTGACCACCAGGATCTGGGGGAACGTCTGTTCACCAGAGTGCCCCAAGGGATGACGAGGTCGAACGGTCACAAACTCCTGCAAGACCGTTTCAGGCTGGACATAAGGAAGAATTTCTTTACTGTCTGAGCCCCCAAGGTCTGGAACAGTCTGCCAGCGGAGGTGGTTCAAGCACCTACATTGAACACCTTCAAGAGTAAACTGGATGCTTATCTTGCTGGGATCCTATGGCCCCAGCTGACTTCCTGCCCTTTGGGCAGGGGGCTGGACTCGATGATCTCCCGAGGTCCCTTCCAGCCCTAATGTCTATGAAATCTATGAACTCTTTCCTTCAAGACCAACAACTCACTTTACAGGCAGCATTCACTAGAGTTGATGCTCACAACTTCCTAAGTAGCCCCATTTTACAGATAAGGGAAGTGAGATACAGAGGGCTAAATCTTGCTCTTGCTTAAATCTGTGCAAGTCTAGAGTAACTCTGCAGACTGTAACTAGCTGCACCAGGGTTACATTCAAATACCCATGGGCACGTCTACATGAGACACTACAGTGACAGTGTCAGCAGGCACAAACCGTGATACATTGCTACTGGGCAGTAGGGTTGGAAACGACCCATGTGCCACTGGGACTGTGCAGGAATGGCAGTAACAACGGTGCAGTCGGGGCACACGTAGACGCACTGTGAGTAGGATGTAGCTCAGAGAGCTTAAGCAGTTGCCAAAATTCTATTAGAATGGCACAGCCAGAACAATAAAATGACTCCATTTCCCAAACTACAGGACAGAAAAGAAGCTTTGAGAATCACATGCAGACACACAGGTTTATTTAAAACAAACACACAAACAAACGAACCATACAACAATACTGCTGTTAAAAAGCACACATCCCAATGGTGCAGATTTCTACATCTGAAAACGAGAAAGGAGTATTGTAATCAGCTACTCTGACTCCCTGTATAGCATGGGTTATAGGACTTCTCTGAATAAATCCTGGTTCAAGTCCAAAGTTTTGGCTTAACTTGAGCACCTCTTTTAAAAAAGCTGCCAACCTTGAGTTGAAACTTCCCAGTGATGAATCTGCTGGTAAGTAACTTCAGTGGTTAACTACCAGCACTGCTACAAATATGTACCTCACTTCAGGTCTGAATTTTTCTAATTTCAGCTTCTAGACAACTGGCTCTTCTTATACATTTGTCTGCTAGACTAAAACCTATTGTGAAATGTCTGTTCCCTGTACAGGTCCTTACAGACCATACTCAATTAACTCCACGACCTTCTCTTTGGTTAACTAAATTGACTGAGGTCCTGGAGTTTCTCTCATGCTTTCTAATCCTTTAACCATTTTTATGACAGCAGTCACACCAGGGCCAAATATGAAGCTACATTTCCCTCCTTACTCCTACTTGATAGTCTCCTGCTTATACATCCCAAGACCCCATTAGGCCATGGCATCCCTGTGGCAGCTCATGCTGAGCTGGTTATCCATCAGAACCCCTCAAGATTTTGTCAGAGTCACTGCCTCCTTGAATAAAGTCCCCTTCATCCTCCCCCTCCCCCATCCTATGTATATGGTCTACATTCTTTTTTTCTGGAGGTAAAAGCTTACATTTGGCAGCTTTCAAATGCATACTGTCTGCTTAGCAACATCTGGGTCTCTGCTTGATCCCAGTCTGACAAGCCAGGACTTCTGGAGCTCAATAACCACTTGTGGCTCTGAGATCATATGGCAATTTTACTCTGTTTAACATGTCTAAATTACAGGTATTTGATGAGACAGACAGAAATCATCAGGCTCATAATACATTGGGGTATAACACTGGGAGTGACTGTCACCTCCTATGTGTTCGACTGTGAAGGGATAACTATATTATGAGCATGATCACAGGAAACATCCTGCTAGTGATCCCCACAGAGAAAGCTCCTAGTCCCGTAAAATTACCATGAAATTAGCAGCAATCTAAAAAGAAATAGCCACACAGTCTATGGAACTGGGGATCTGGAAACGCCTCTTTTTAAAAATCTGTCATGCTGCAGTGTGGGGTGGCTCTCAAATAAGATATATGAGATGAAAGGCTTTGAGCACAGCACAGCCCATCGGTTATTAGAAATAAGCTGCACAGAGCCCAAAGGAAGCACATTGACAGCCCACCCACAGAACACAGCAATATTATACCCTTGGAATTTAGTGGGAAATATAGACTTGGATCTATAAATTTCCTCTGAAACCACACTTGTTAGAACAACGTAATCAATTACAGCACAGCAATAAAAACACTAATATAACTGGCGGACTGTGGTGTCAACACCTACACAGTCAATTGGGTCGCCAACTGGCTGGAGGGCCGCATCCAGAGAGTGGTGGTGGATGGGACATTTTCGACCTGGGGGGATGTGAGCAGTGGGGTCCCCCAGGGCTCGGTCCTCGGGCCCGCACTGTTCAACATCTTCATCAGTGGCTTGGACAAGGGGGTAAAAAGCACCCTGTTCAAATTTGCTGATGACACTAAGATGTGGGGGGATGTGGGCATGCTAGAAGGGAGGAATAGGCTGCAGTCGGAGCTAGACAGGTTACAGGGGTGGGCGGATGAGAATAGGATGGGATTTAACAATGGGGATTTAACAGTGGGGTCCCTCAAGGCTCTGTCCTGGGACCCATACTGTTCAACATCTTCATTAACGATGTGGACATTGAAGTCAGGAGTGGACTGGCCAAGTTCGCCGATGACACCAAACTTTGGGGCAAAGCATCCACGCCAGAAGATAGGCAGGTGATCCAGGCTGACCTGGACAAGCTCAGCAAATGGGCAGACGAGAACCTCATGGTGTTTAACACCGAAAAATGCAAGGTTCTCCACCTTGGGAGGAAAAACCTGCAGCATCCTTATAGGCTCGGCCGTGCTACGTTGGTTAGCACTACAGAAGAAAGAGACTTGGGGGTCATCATTGACCATAAGATGAACATGAGCCTGCAATGCGATGCTGCGGCTAGTAAAGCGGACCAAAACGCTGGCTTGCATCCATAGATGCTTCTCGAGCAAATCCCGGGACGTCATTCTCCCCTTGTACTCGGCCTTGGTGAGGCCGCAGCTGGAGTACTGCATCCAGTTTTGGGCTCCACAATTCAAAAAGGATGTGGAGAAGCTTGAGAGAGTCCAGAGGAGAGCCACGCGCATGATCAGAGGTCAGGAAAACAGATCTTACGATGACAGGCTGAGAGCCATGGGACTCTTTAGCCTGGAAAAGCGTAGGCTCAGGGGTGATCTGATGGCCACCTATAAGTTTATCAAGGGTGACCACCAGGATCTGGGGGAACGTTTGTTCACCAGAGCGCTCCAAGGGATGACGAGGTCGAACGGTCACAAACTCCTGCAAGACCGTTTCAGGCTGGACATAAGGAAGAATTTCTTTACTGTCCGAGCCCCCAAGGTCTGGAACAGTCTGCCAGCGGAGGTGGTTCAAGCACCTACATTGAACACCTTCAAGAGTAAATTGGATGCTTATCTTGCTGGGATCCTATGATCCCAGCTGACTTCCTGCCCTTTGGGCAGGGGGCTGGACTCGATGATCTCCCAAGGTCCCTTCCAGCCCTGATGTCTATGAAATCTATGAAATCTATGAAATGACAAGTGCAAGGTGATGCACCTGGGGAGGAAGAACCAGCACCATACCTACAGGCTGGGGAACTCCCTTCTCACCAGTGCAGAGACAGAAAAGGATCTTAGAGTCATCATTGATGCCAAGATGAACATGGGCTGACAGTGTGGGGACGCTGTCATGAAGGCCAACCGTACCTTGTCATGCATCCACAGATGCATCTCAAGTAGGTCCAGGGAGGTGATCCTCCCCCTCTATGCGACACTGGTCAGGCCGCAGCTGGAGTACTGCGTCCAGCTCTGGGCGCCGCACTTCAAGAGGGATGTGGACAGCATGGAGAGGCTCCAGAGGAGGGCCACTTCCATGATCAGGGGCAGCAGGGCAGGCCCTACTAGGAGAGGCTACGGGACCTGAACCTGTTCAGCCTCCATAAGAGAAGCCTGAGGGGGAATCTAGTGGCCTATTACAAACTAGCCAGAGGGGACCAGCAGGCATTGGGGGAGTCCCTGTTTCCCCGAGCACTACCAAGAGTGACTAGAAATAACAGTCACAGGCTGGCAGAGAGTAAATTCAGTTTAGACATCAGAAGGCACTACTTCATGGTCAGGGTGGCTAGGATCTGGAACCAACTTCCAAGGGAAGTGGTGCAGGCTCCTACCCTGGGGATCTTTAAGACAAGGCTTGACAATCACCTCGCTGGGGTCATTTGACCCCAGTACTCTTTCCTGCAATGGCAGGGGGTCGGACTTGATGATCTGTGCTCAGGTCCCTTCCGACCCTCCTAACTATGAAACTATGAAACTGATTGTGTCAGGCAAATTGGCTTGCGCCTACCACAGAATGTACTTTTAACAGGCCTTTTCCCTTAGCCTGAATTAATTTATTTACACCTACACAGAGCAGTATAGCTTGGCACAAAGGTTTTGCTGACAGGAGTTTGGGATGGACACTTTCCTTCAGTGACAGTGCTCTCAACCTTCAAAACCACTCCAGACATGACAGTTGAGAAGGAAAGAAAAATATTTTTTTTCAAATGAGTATGGCTATTTGTCTTCTATTTCTAGATATGAAGCCAATGTTCCTTAGTGCAATGAACCCAATCATCTGAACCTTAGAAAGATGGGGAAAATAGAATTTAATTACTTAAAAATGATTAAATTTACCTAAACAATCCTAATACATACTAGCTTTGTTACAGCACTACCACCCAAGATCAGGACCAAATTGTGATAAGCACTATACAAACAAGCAAGAAGAGAAAGTCCCTGTCCCAAGGAGTTTCAAATCAAAATATGAAACAAAATGAATGGAAAATGTACATACAGCTGCAGGGAACAGGGGTCTAACACTGAGTCCTTTGAAGTTAGTGGAAAGACCCCCACCTGAACAATGCAGTCTACCTTATGATTTCTGCACAGAAGTTAAAAGGATGTGGCAGAAGTAGTTTCGCTATTTGTTTTAAATAAGTATTATATGTATTGTATCAAGTTATGCCTAGCTTGAGTTCTTGGTGCATCTCACACATAAGTCTCTTTCAGTAGGATGGTTCCTTTAGCTAATATCTTCAAAAGGCTCTTTTCTATGTGGACACTTGGTGCTTCAGGGACCATTTGCTATAAATCTTACAAGGTGGTGCTGTTATCATTCCCTATACATGGTTACAGTAGGGAGCTGGGAATAGGGATTTCTGGGTTCTGTTCCTGGCGTTAACTGTAATTCTTCAAGGTGCTTTAGGAGGGTCACTTAACCTCTCCATACCTGATTTGGCTGTAATACTTAGTTTCTTCAGAGAAGTGCTATAAAAACTTTTTGTGGAATTTCCATCATGGAAGGTTTCTAAGTGCAGGGGAGATAAACACTTGGCAGGGATGGTTAGATGAGGATGATCCTGCCTTGAGCAGGGGATTGAACTAAGTTAGCTCCTGAGGTTCCTTCCAACCCCACTTTCTACAGTTCTATGAACACAGTTTGCAGGGGGCTTTGAGATCCTTAGGCTAAGTGAAAGTTAAGGACTTACCACAGAAACTGTGATGAATATTTTGAGCATTATCCTTCTCTGTTCTGTTTGATTTAATGGAACTCCTTTAGAAACCGAGCAGTTACTATTTGTTACAGCTCTCACCAAGCTAATTAGCTCTCTAATCTTTTTTCATTGCACCCAACCCTGAAGCTTTTGCATAGGGAAGTGCCCATTCTGTTCAGTTGAGAGTTCTATGTTAAGGACCAGAGGATCAGACCCTTCGACACTGAATTCTAGTAAAGGACAAAACACCTACGTTTGGCAAGCAGCTGGAGGCCACAGTGCATATAAAGAACATCTCAGATCTTGGCCCGCCAAGGTCCATCTGTTTTTGTTGGTCAAGAGTCTTCATTTTTCATATATTGCTGGATGCGCACATTGCAAAAGTAAGGCATTAAAGTCTTTGGCAAAGCAGGAGGTTGAGAAATCAACAGTATTGCTGATGTTCACCGTGTCCCTTTTGCCATCCTATCTACAAGCAACATCCTGCTGTTTTACGTTCCACTGCACGTAATGCCATGCAACACAGCATTGTAACGGGTGCAAGGTAGGCAATTTGCAGCATGTTGCATTTTGGTCACAGAATTTATTGACCAACAGAAAACACAGGGCCTGATCCAAAGTCCACAGAAGTTAATGTAAGTCTTTCCACAGATTTCAATTAGGTCCTTATGTGATATGCATACACTGTGCCCCTGACGCTTCCAGCATGCCCTGCCCTTCTACAGCTCTTTCATACTAAACTCAGGAATTCATTAGTGAAGGTGCTTTTGAAACCCCTGTCTCTGCCCTCTGTTAGAGTGGTGGTGGGGTGGGAGCTGCTCCTGAAAGCAGCTTTTTGTGTATGTAGGAATAGAAAGTGCTCAACAGCCTGCCTTCCCCATGAGAATTTAGGGTATGATGTAAACATACCTACACACAGGGGAGGAAAGAATCCCATGCAGTCTGAACAAGGGGATGACTGTTTTTGGTGACGTGTTTTTAACAAAAGAAATATAGAGGAAATCTGTTTTTAGGTACATGGGTTTTGAAAAATTCACCAAATGGTAGATACCTGGACTGTCCACATTTGCCCCACAAGAGGTTAACACACAGCCCCCAAACTCCTACCTAGCCACCACTGCCCTTATCACTCCAGCTGCAGCAGCAGTGGGGGCTCAGGGCTTCCCCTGGCTTCTCCTGCAGGCCCCTGCCCCAAGATACAGGATGAGAAGTTGTGGTACCACCTTTCAGTGTTATGGGGGCTGGGGGCCTGAAGCACCCCTGAGGCATGGTGCAGTTTGGAAGCCTATGACCAGGCAGCTGAAGATGAGGTGGGGTGTCTGTCCACCTGCATGCACATACACAGAGTGCAACAGGTTGCATGGGCACATGCAGTGTGGGCTCTGGTTTCCACTAGTGCAGCCTATGGCTTGTGCAGCCCTGGATGCTTAGAGGCTGGACAGCCCAGGTATAGACTGCATTCTAGTTTATTGTTTAAAATTGAATACATATGAATTTCAAATACATGTTCCAATCAGATGGACCCACCACAAACACTACCTCACAACAGGACTTACACTCAGTCCTTCTTGTCTATCAAACAGTTGCCTGGATTAACCCTTATACCTAAGATGCCATTTATTTTATGTATTTATTTATCCTGAACACTAAGGAGATGCTTGGAACCCAAATCTGGACTTGGATCTAAATTCTGAAAGCGTCTCCAACCCCAAATCATAAGTTGCAATTCAAGCCTTTTCACTGCTGCTGTCGCATCAGTTGCTGTACTATCCAACCCCTCAGCCTCATTAAAAAATAAATGAATAATTTTCCTCTGTAACACCCAAGTAAACCGCTTCTGTGACTACTCATTGCCTGTCATCATGTCCCAGCTAATCCAGCCTCATTGCCATACAGATATTCAGCCAAAAAGTCTGACTAACCACATAAGCCTTACATTACGCCCTGAAGGCGGCCAAGCCTAAGCAAACTGTCAGAAAAAGTAAACTCAGTAGCAAAGAGCCCTCTACTGAGAGCATTTGGCTGCATGTCTCAGGACGTTTTATTCTAAACACCAACAGAAGTGCCCCAACCAATCTCCCTTTATATCCCAAAGGAGCAGAGACTCAAATGGCCATGTCCAGGTTATACTTATGCTGAACAATGCTCAAGTTAGCCTGGGTGGAATACCTTGAAGCTAATTAGCTTGGCTGAATGACAGGGTTTATTAATACAGCTCTCCACTCAGGCTAATGTGGCTATGCTGCTTCTGGTGCTGAGCTAGCTTGTTCTAAGTTCTTTGCTCAACACTGAACTGCACTGCATAGATATACTCCCAAACTATTTGGGGTTATAGGTATTATAAAGATACCTTGGATTGGACCTAGAAGTAGGATAGGAATGAAGAATGCCTCCTTTCATTCCATTATCTGGACTTAAAAAATGGACTTTGCATTCCATTTTCTTCCACCCTTATTGAGACAACAGCTCTCTAACAGAATTGTTTCCTTGTTTCACTACAAACAATCTTATCTTCTCCAGACTTCACTGGGCATACTAGTTGTGCGCTCTGCAAACCTGGCTGATGTTAGCAGTGAAAAGCTGTGCATCCTATACTCAAGAGCCTGAGTTTACAGGAAAAAGAATGACACTTCAAGGTCCGTGATGGGGAAAAGAGCATCTGCTAGAGAAACAGGATTGTAAGGTGCAAAATTAAACCCTATCGGCCAGTCTGATCCATCACCTTGTAAAATCCTGGGTTAGGGCAAGTTGCCTTTTTGCACATTATCTGCCAGTTAATAAAAAGTCTAGAGGGAATCCCAGGTCTTTACCCAACACATTCTAAAGTATAACTTGCCTTGCCTAATGTTTTAGAAGATGCTAGCAAAACCAAGCTAGCTAATACTATTTTGTAACACAGCTTTCAGTCCTAGTCCAGGCATGACCTTAGTGAGCCAGAAGCCCTTCTCCTCAGCTAGAATCTAATTCCATGCCACTTCCCCATGGTTTCTTTTACTGTTCATATTTGGACATAAAAGCAGCAGCTTATATGATGTTGAAGTGAGTGATTTCTGGTTTTGAAATAGAAACTGCATCCTGTGTGTTCAGTCACTCCCCTCTCAGCTGAAAGCCTAGGATCCCTCTGCTGCCTGACGTAATTCTGTGCCTCTCTAACCTCTTCTCAAATATCTTTACAGGAATAAACCCAGCTCCAAGACAACTTTGAGAAGACAGGCAAATACTATTATTATTCATCTGTATTGCTCTAGCTCCTGTGATCCCCTCATGCATGAGGACTCCATTGCGCTAGGTGCTGTACAAACAAGCCCTCAGCCCAAAAGCTTGTGATCTAAGTAAAAGACAAAAAACAACTGGTCGATACAAACAAGTAGGGAAAAACAAGGAAACAATATCAGTCAGCATAAAAGGCAGTGGTCTTGAAGAAGTCTCGGGTCTTGGCTTGAGCAGTGCCAAGTATCTTTATCAGAGCAAAAAGGGTGTTTTAAGGAGGGATTTGAAAGAGGACAAGCTGATAGACTATAGAAAAGTTGATATGTATGGAAAATTCTTCTTAACCAGGAAGGGCAGCAGAGAAGAAAATATTAAGGTCTGTTATCTTCATTTTACAGAGGTTGTCACCCATGCCGTATGTCTGCCCAATAAGAATACGTAGGAGAAATCTTGTTACAGCAATAAAACATTTAAAAGCCAGGAGTCCAAAATTAATCTATTAGAATATAGTAGGTTCTAAAATAAGTGTCTTCTTATTTTTGAAAAGCCAGATGATTTATTTAAATTCCTACAGTTAAAGCTTTTTGGATTTTTTACCCCGAGTAGTAAGGATAATTATTCTCAAAAACACTGAGGATCCCCAGTCTATTTTCAAAAGTGACACAAGACACTTAGGAGACACTTTTGAAAATAGGACATGGGCTTCTCTATCATTTAAGTCCTATTAAAAGTGTACCTCAGTTCTTAATTATATTTAAAGGGATAGAGGCAAGAAAAATAATCACATAGAAAAATTCTTAACATATTGTTGCATATATTTTCACACTTATATTAAGTCTTGTAAAACAGATTTAGTTTTTACCCTACAAGCTCTTTGTTTTCAATTTTGTACTTCACTCAGCTTATATGGAAGTGGAGGCTAGTCAGGTTCATACTTGCTCCTCAAATACTTATGGAGCTGTTCTATTTGGATTCCAGTACTGCAAGAAATTATCTCAATGGAAACAAAATGCTTCCATGGGTTTTCTTGTTTTGCTTTGTTTTAATTTAAGGGAAATATTAGATTTTTTGGCTTTGTTCCCTTGCCCCTCCACTCCTTTTCTTTTTTTAATTTAATAAAATTCAAAATGTGGGCCTTGAACTACTTCACGCTCACTATAATAACATCATTGCCAACACATGTAGAATTAAAGAAAGAGTCAGACCTGCCAAGATGATCTGTCACTCTGGGAAATGTCTATCCATAAGATACTTATATTTCCCATGAAGCACCAGCAGCATCACTTCCTGACACTTCCTAGCCTTTGTTCTCAAACATGCCTGAGAGATTTTGAACTTAAAAAAAAAACCTATCACCAATACCTCCACAATTACTGTACTAAAAAAAAAATCCCACAACATACACATGCTATCTGGGCAGAAAGATCTTGAAAATAGGATTTTAAATGGCACCTGGGCCACATCCTCAGCTGATGTAAATCTACACAGTTTCATAGGCATTGTGGGATAAGGGACTAAGGAAGTGCATGGTTCTGCACCTACTGAAGTCAATGACGAACTCTTACAGATGTCTAAAGGATGAAATCCTACCATCACTATACATGTAAAAGAACAAAAAGAGAGAGAATTCTCTTCTCTACCAATGATGTGGTCCTTCCAGCAACTTTCTTAGCTTGAGTTCTTTATTACTTAACACACATAAAGCATAAGGGAGGACATGGTGGCATATCACAGATTAACTCATTCAGAGAGGCATAAGCTTTGCAGGCTACAGCCTACTTCGTCAGATGTTACAAGTGGACTTGCAAAGAGCTAAAAAGAAAGAAAGAAAGAAAGTAATTTAAGAACATAAAAAGATAGCATAAAAATGTCATGCTGGGTCAGACCAATGGTCCATGTAGCTCAGTATCCTGTCCCCAACAATGGCAGAAAGAAAGCACTTAACTAGATGTATATGAGTGACCTATCCTCTGTTCAATACCCTCCCTGGCAGGGATCATTATGGATTTAGTGATGCCAGAGGAACCATCTTCAACCATTCTGTTCAACAGCTATAAATACATCTATTGTCCAAGAATTTGTCTAGTCCCTTTATGTATCAATACAGACCATATCATGACTTGTAACATTTTTTATCTATGCTTAGAAAGTTCCTGTCCTGAGCACTGTGGCAGCCATTTTAGATCCATGGCTGCCTATATAAACAGAACAATTCCCTCCTGGCCCGCCAGGCAGCAACATTGCCTGGCTGCAAGGCTTCATGTATCATCCTGGTGATAAGGGAGGAGTTGTAGGGGATGGCTAGGAGGCTCCTGGCCCTGGGCATGACCTAAAACTGCACCCTGCCGGGAGTGGTTGGCCTGGTGAGGCTCTCAGTGGCACAGGAGCTCCCAGGAAATGCCAGGCCTGTTATCACCCCAGTGAAAAGCAGGTAGAGGCGCCTTAACCCTAGCCCTCACCTTTGGGTGGGTTTAAGTAACACTGGAGGTAGTGGGGGCCAGGCACGGCTGCAGCCACCTGAGCCCTGTGGGGTACAAGACCCCGAGGGGGGAGAGTGGCGGCCAGGCATGGCTGTGGCCACCTGAGTTCACTGGGGAAGGAAGCCTCACGAGCCCAAATGAAATGGGGCAATGTGGAGTCCCAAGTGAAGGGGAGTAGGCCAAGGCATGTTTCTAGACACCTTAGGCCATAATTCAGGCCAGAGGCAGAGTAAAGGGGGCTCAGCCCGAGAGAGGGGTGAGTCCTGACCCCAGTAAGTCCTCCACCGCTGGGAGGCTAAGTGTGGGTCAAAAGCAAGGTCTATAGCGAGCACAATGACATGCTGCTCCAGGGGGGGAGTGAGAGTCCCTGTGAGACACTGGAACACCTGTCATGGTGTGAGTTACCCCAGCTCCCACAACCAGGTGGGTTATACCTAGTAGGGCCAGAAGGCAGACCCAGCAGTGAGAATGGGTCTAGAGGCTCAGAGGTCTGATGTAGAGTACCCTCAACTGGTCAATGCTGGGGCCAGAATAGTCAAAAGGGCCAGGGGCCCCCTACAAGGGATGCCCCAGAGCTGAGGGCCTTGGGTTCTGACTGGCCTTGGAGGTGAGGCCACGGCCTGTGTGGCTGAAGGTCCCAGGGGGACCATGCCCGAGAGGGGAAATAGTTTCAGGGAGCTAGGCAGCCTGAATGAAGGTGGAGTAGGCCGCCTGAATGGAGGGATCTAAGAGGGGTCCTGATTGGAGGATTCTGGGGCCCAGTGTGGGGCTGGTGAGATTAGCATCAGTTGATGCCACCTGCAAGGCATGGTCTGTGGTGTAGGGAAGGTACGGAGCTGGAGATAGCGCCCCCTGGCATTGGGGCAAGAATGGGCAGCCTCCCGCCTTAATTAACATTGTAATTAATTAAGAACAAGGCATGGCATGTGAGTAAGGTGGGTGGCATGCCCAAAGCCAAGTGGGGAACCTAGGCGGGGAGCCCCACTTTGCCACAGTCATACACAGAAGCTACCTATGCCACCTGGCAGACATGCTGCAGTTTGGCCATCTCTGGTCTAGAAGATAAATGCTTATCAATCTACAGTATCAATCTGACTGACAGATGCCCACCCCTACTGCCCAACCCCTGTGTAAGGAGGCAATTACTGTAATATACACATTAAAAAAAAATGGATGCCACTTGATTCTTAAGTCTTGGAAGGGTACCTTGAGTCCAGGGAGGGGTGCCAGAAGTCCAGAAAAGGTTGAGAACCACTGGTCTAGCCTCATCATCCTTCTTGGTTAGTGGACGGCAAATCTTTACCTTTCAATGGACTTGAGTCGGCCTTTGAGCATCTTGCATGCAGATAACAATGTTCTGTCCACTGTCTGGGGTTAACGCTGTAGCTATAGACCTGCAAGCTCAACACAAGAAACCTAAGGAGAGAACCTACAACTTTCTTCTGCTCCTGATGGTCAACTTCCTTCAGGCAACAGCAAAGTGGGTTTAATTAAACTGTCATTGTGAAAATAAATGGTCTCCTAATGAGGACCAGAGATTCATTCTTCTGGCTGTCTATGGGAAAGATCCTGCTCCCCTCCATGAGGTACCTTCACTCTGAGCAGAGGTTCACTCTTAGCATACCTTAAGGCAATAAACAATCTGAGACTACCTCTCTTCTATGGACAGAGCTCCATTGTATCCATCTACATGTGGTACTAGTATTTGGCTTCACAGGATGGAATAGGGAAAACAAAGAAACAGACAGTGCCCCCCCCAAATCTGACCCACTGTGGCTTTCTAGAAAAAAAGAAGTCATAGAAGCAGCTTCCAGTGATGAAGTAATTTCTTTCCCAACATATACTTCTCAGGAGTGTGGTGAAGATTTTACTAATTGAAGTAATGTGGTCTGGGTTCTCCTGAAGCATTTGACATAGAAATATAAGCCATTAGCTCACCATCAGAACCACCAGTGGTTAACAAGTCCTTGTGGACAGGAATCAAGGGATGATTATGGCTTAGAGCAGTGGGCCACAAATGACATCTATACCCTTCCCAGGTGACACTCCAATCCCTTTTCCCAGCCCAATCAGGCACTGTGCTTTCTACACCTTGCCAGATTTGCCACTTTGCTTTCTGCATCCTGTCCAATCTCTGATGTTCTATTTTCGGCTCCCTGCCTTATCTGCTGCTGTGCTGCTTGTCCCCTCCATAGTCTGCCATGTGCCACACACAGAAGCTACCTATGCCACTTCTGGCAGACACACTGCAGTTTGGCTACCCCTGATCTAGAAGGTAAATGTTTGTCAATCAATTTACAGTATCAGTCTGACTGACAGATGCTACAATTCTTTATCAATTATCACTTTATGAAAATTGATAAAGTCACTGAATGTTAACTGAGCACCATAATCAAGGTTGAGCTGGGTTTTGTGCTAAAAGCAAACTAAACCTCTCTGAAATGTACAACATATTGTACATCCCCAAAAAATTATGTTGCTTTTTTGTTAGTACCAAATGAATTTTCCACATAAATTATAAATAAATCAGTAAAATAGCTGGTAAGTTAAATGACCTTCTTCTTAGTTAATTTCAAGACAGCTAGCATCCAACATCAAACTATTTTTTCTCCCAAGAGATCTTAGCTAAGCAATTGGCATAAGGCTACTAAAGAGCTTCTTGAAAGTCATTACACATGTGCAATAGTCCATTTTCAGATGTTTGTAACTTTGGTGCTTTTAATTACAATAAATACCAAAAGGCTTTACAAACTAAATGCATACAACATTGTACACTGGGAAACAAAAGCGTTTTACATTATTAGATTATATTACATTTTTCTGCTCATATAAAGTTCTATTGTTCTGCACTCATAACTGCAAAAATTCTATTTTCCCTTGAACAGTTGCTTTTACAAATGTGCTTGTGGACCAATACTAAGGACACTCTGTCAGACCAGTACAAAACTTGTATTCAATGAATTTGGAAAATCAGGATTTATAATGGCAGTGCTGACAGTTGTAACTATGTAACACTGTTATAATGTGAAATACTGCATAATAATTCCAAAGAACAAGGACAGAGCTGAACCCTGTGAGAAAGCTGGCAAAACTAAATATTGTACACCTAATGCTGTTGAGTGTCTAATTCTGCTGGTCACAACTGTTCTCTTTTGGTGATTCACATTTTTACTCCAATAAATCTGATGGCTGCTTGTCTTTGGCTAAAACCCAAAGCATCAAGTCCAACTTCCTGATTCCCAGGTAGGAAAATTCCCCAGTTTGGTGGCCTCCATAGGTGCCCTTCTATGGTATTTCACACCTCTGAATCAGATCTGGGACTGCCCAAGACTACAGCCACAGAGCAATAACTTACCCATTATTAGTTTTGGTCTGTTGCACACAACAGCTCTTTTAAATCCACATTTTGGTCTTTTGGCTCTGTATGTGTCTATGCCTCAAAGAATATGCAGTCCACAATGAAAGGCAGGGTCAGGGAAAGCATCCAAGCACGGGGCATGGTTTACTTGACTTTCATAATCCACATCACAGGTCCCCAACAACGACTGCTCAACCAAACAGTGACCCAGGGACTCTATCACCTTAAGTATCTTTCCTTTTGCTATCTGATGGAGTCCTTCCTAAAAAAAAAAAGCTACTAACCAAATATAAATCTTCACCAAGACTGTTGACAAGTCATTTGTTTTCCATCCACAAGTTTGCCTAGAGCAGTTATATTTCTTTCTCTCTGCTGATAAAATATAACTTTCAAAAACTACAGTCAGGTCTGCAATTGCAGAAAGGTTGCCATGTAAACTGAAATCTGCAAAATAATCCTTGTTTTCATCAGATACCCTATGGACAAAATCCCCCAGGCAAAAACTCAGTTGCACTCTATAAATGTAACATCACATTGTAACAGTGTTGCAACAATAAGTGATTATTAGCCTGTATCACACAGCATGAGGATGCATAAGAAACCCTAGAATGAGAAGACACAAGCACCCCTAGTTGGAGTTGACTGAGTTTAAAGTGTGTAGCTCAAGATCAGCTTTGACTAGGACTGCAAAAGCCCTGGAATTAGCTCTGCTAATGTAATGGATTTCCTACAGTTTTGGCACCCTTATCTAGTGCAAGAGAACACTGACCAGCTTACTTGGCAGGACAAGCACTTTTGGGGTTTTGAGGTCATGTGCTTCAAGATTATATTGGAATATGCAATTTGTAGTCAGAGGACATTTACATTGGAATTGGTTTCTTTCTGTGGAAGCCATTCAGACATAGCATGAATCACACTTGAAAGAGAAACTGCATTTATATTAACTGTGTCTGGTTTGTATAGAGCAGGCTGTGATGGGACACTGATGGTCAGTGAAGTGTTACATGAAAAGTCTCTGTTAAGTTACCACAAGTCTGATGATGTGACTTCAGAAGATAAATTAATTTTCAATGTCATGTCCGACTATAACCTTCCCTGCAAATATTTATTTGTGCAATCTCTTCCAATCCTGCCCAATATTGTCTTTTTGTTTCCTGATGTTCTCCCATCTGCCACTTATCTGTTGTCTCTTATCTTAGATAGTAGCCACTTCAAGACCATTTTTGTTCTGCATTTGTACAGAACCTGATACAAGGATGTCCTGGTTCATGCCTGGGGCTCTGAGACAATACAGTAATACAGATAATAACTAGAAGGTGTCTGCTTTATACATGGCTGTGCTATTACTTGAGATAAACAAAGCACAATCATCTATGGTGCTTACCTACTGCAGCACTAAGAACTTCTGCCTGAACGGGGAAATTACAAAATAACAGGTGTCTCTGTTTTTTAGGTCATTTAGTATACATTTTAGCATGGAAGACAGTAACATTAAACTTGACATCACAAGTCTGACATGTCTAATTATAACCTAAGAACACATTTGGGAAAGCAATGCAATACGTGTAAACAAGAATATGTGCCAGGACACATACTGGAAGTTAGGGAACTCTGGAACTGAGGTATGCTTTCAGAATGCCAAAATAGTGTTTAGCTCATAGCACTAATAAAATAGTTGAGATTTTTTTTAATAGGTGTGATAGGAGATCGTTTTAACTTCTCTGCTATTGCTCTGAAAAATTGTTTGGCATGTTTAGAAAACTGTAAAGGAAGATGTGTTGGTTGAAGTAGATATCCATAAGCACTACATGCATGTTAGGGGACACCAGGCTTTGACACTCCCGGACCATTCTGGCCCCATTTTTCCTCCCTCTGCTTTTCTCTGCTGTTTCTTCTTTGCAAAGGCATCCCTGCTTGTTGGTGTCTCTAGTCTCCAGCAGTTTCTGAGAATCCCATACTGGTTGATAGTTCAAAGCAGGTGCAACAGGAAACAGGGCAAACGTTTCTAGTACTCATATAATTTGTACACAGCTGAGTAGAACCAAGGACAACTTTAGAAGGCAGGATACACCATGAATATTTTTTACATTTAGCTGGTGAATGAGCAAGCATAGAGATACCTGGGCTAGTCTAACATCCCTTTTGACCTTATAGCCACAGACAGCTATTTACTTAGTTTGTGAATAAGCAAACAGCTTGTTAGTTATTCTACTCTAACTAATGGAATATATGAATAACTACTGCTACCTACACCTTGGACCTGGGAACGATTCTAAATTAGCTGCCAATTCTTCTTTCTTTCTTTCCCTCTCTTTTCTCCACTCTATAAAAGTAATCAGAATACTTGGCACTTTTGAATCACAAATATCAAAATAATTCACAAGGGTGAGTAGGTATCATCATTTCCATTTCACAGGTGGGAAAGGTAAAAGACAACTTCCTCCTCAGATTTTTAGAAGTGGCTTCATTCGAGACACCTATTAGGCTCAGATCCTCAAAATTATTTAGGAACTTTACTCCCATTGCAGGTTAGATACCTAAATACAGCTGAGAACCCAAGTCTTAACACTTGACTTTTCAGAGGTGAAGAGCCTGCTACTCTGGCTGAGGTCACCTTTGAACAATAACTGTAAAATTAATGCACTGCTATCTCTGGAACTTTTCATTAACAGAAACCAGAAAGGGCTCTGTCTTTGGGAGGGGATTGTGCAGAACACACATGAAGCCATCTGTTTAAAATGCTTGCTCCCATGACGGTACCTACAAAGCAATTAGGATCCAAAGGCCAGGAGCTGGGCCCATTTGCACAAGCTGAACACGTGCACAAGATTTCTTTTTTCAACCTCCTATTAATACTTAGCATTTATATACTGCTGTTTCCCTTACAGAAGTCTCACATTCCTCAGACAATCCAAACCTACCTCCTTTGTGGCTTTAAGTCAGATACAGTAGATTTAAAACCCCAGCATGAGGTTTAACCTAAGTTTTTCCCACAACTTTGGCTCTTACCCTGGTTGCCATAGATGCCAATCCCTCCCGTTCTTCTTCAGGAAGAGTCTCCAGCCCCATCTGCCTCCTGACTGGAGCTAACTGAATCCACCTGTCAGTCTTGCTCAGCAAAACTTTTGGCTGCTTGTCTACACTGGATAATGGCACTTTTGTGGAGGGTGTCTTACCAGAGAAGCTGCATTTTAAGACAGGATCCTATAAACTATCCTAGCCCAGGCAGGACTCGGGAATGCCCGCTTCCTAGCCCTAAGCTCAAGCCAATTGCTCTCTTCCCTTCTGCACACAGATGCACCCCATGGAGACCTGCTCTTACCTGACAAGGTGCTGCCCTGGTTTCCCTGGTAGAGAGGGCTCCAGCAGTCAAGAGCCTGGCCCTCCTCCTGCAGCAGGGGCCAGCAGGACACCTGAATACAAAGGAGAGTCACCTTTCTTCCCAGTTCCATTTTACAGTTAACCCTTCTCACTCCCACCCCTCCTTCCCCATGTACCCACACCAGCTTCTCTCTCCTCCCCCTCCTCTGTAGTGACTCTGTAGCCCACCAGGTTTCTTTAAAGTGAACCAAATCAGAACCATGACTTGCTTAATGCAGTCAGCATTCCCCTTGTTGCCGCCCCCCGTCCCCCAGAACTGAGCTGCATGCCAGGCATTGGCTGGCACTCATCAGCCTACAGACATCTCTCCCACATCCCACACACCTCCCTCTGCTGCCCCTATGCCCAAGGCAGCCTCAGCCCTGCAAGCAGCTGCAGCCAGCCCGGGAGGGGCTGGTGGAGCACCCAGAGGGAGGGAGCAAGCAGGATCTTTCTCCAAATATGCCAGCACTGGGTGAAGGGAACTGCTGCTCATCCCTCGGCATCTGCTGGGCTCGTAGTCCATAGCTGGATATAACGGGTACTGGGAGCACACTCAGAGTTGGCTGCACCTGGCTCTTGCAACTGGCTTCTCACTCAGACACCAGGACGCCCTAGGGAAGGGAGGGAGGCTTGCTCTTCCTATTTTACAGGAAGCGAAACTGGCAGGGGGCAGCTGTATGATGGAACAGGGAGGACAACACAAATCCTCAGATTCCTGGTGCATGTAATGAACTTCCAAGCTGGCCACTCTGCTTCCAGCTAGGGAGTAAGTGTATCTGAATGGGAGCAAGAGCAAGCCGGCAAGTCTGTACACCCCCCACACACACACACCCACCAGCATTTCTACACCCCCCGCACCCCAACACCCTCCCCACAGTCCCCAATGCATCCCCACACACATTTACACCTCCCTGCATACATGCCATACATGCACACACCAAGACATACCATTTGCAGGCACATACCATTTACACATACACCATTTACACACCCCAGCACCCCCCCCAACGTCCTCCATGCATACACTCCATTTGCATACACCCCCACACCATTTGCAGGCATAGCTCATTTACACACACCCGCAACACATGCACACCTTTGAACAAACACACATTTGCAGGCACAGCCCATTTACATCCCCCAACACACACAGTTTGGGCACACCCAACACACATTTGAACACACCTGCACCCATCCCCAACACACACATTTGCACACACCCGTGTGCATGCACACAAATGGCACATCCCAACACACACAATTTGCATTCCCCAACACATGCACACATCCACATCTGCACACACATACACACGCTTTGACTTTGCGCACACCAACACACACCCCATCGCACACCTCCTACACCCCATCGTCCACACACCCAATTTGTGCACCCCCTCAACACACCATGTGCACATACCCCCACCCCAAGGCACACACACATGCACTTTGCATACCCAACATGCACACACACGTTTGCACACCTACACCCGGCCCCCCCCGGCCACACACACACACACACCTTGTGTGCGCAGGAGCCCGCGGCGCAGAGGCCGGCGCGGGCTGGAGCTGCCGTCGGGCGGGGGCCGGCACCGCGCGGCCGCGGCGTCGGGCTGGGCAGGGCAGCCCAGGTGCCCCCGCCCCGCCGTCCCCTCAGGGCCCGGCGCGGGCTGTCGGGGGCGCCGGCGGGCGGGCGGGAGGACGGAGGGAGGCGGGAGGGACGGAGGCGCGGCCCGTCCCGAGGCGGCTATAAAGCCGGGCGCCCGCCGCCCCAGCGCAGCCGAGCACGGGCGCCGGACGGGACGGGCTGCAGACGCGGGACGTCTCCTGGCCCTCGGAGGGGCTGCGCGGCGCTATGAGCACTCCCGCAGCCGCCTCGGGCGGGCGCTCCGGCCCCGACGGCCAGCTCCGGCCCGGCGCCGCGCTGCTGCCGCCGCTGCTGCTGGTGCTGGTGCTGGTGCTGCTGCTGTGGCTGTGGGCGCGGGGCCGGGGGCGGCGCGGGGCCGGGGCCGGCCCGCCGGGCCCCTGGGCCTGGCCCGTGGTGGGCAACGCGCTGCAGCTGGGCCCGCTGCCGCACCTGGCCTTCGGCCGCCTGGCGCGGCGCTACGGGGACGTCTTCCAGCTGCGCCTGGGCGGCCGCGCCGTCGTGGTGCTGAACGGCGAGCGCGCCATCCGGCAGGCGCTGGTGAGGCTGGGCGCGCAGTTCGCGGGCCGCCCCGACTTCCCGTCCTTCCGCCTGGTGTCGGGCGGGCGCAGCCTGGCCTTCGGGCCCTACGGCGAGCGCTGGCGGGCGCAGCGGCGCCTGGCCCACGCCGCGCTGCGCGTCTTCTCGGCCGGCGGCGGGCGGCGCCTGCTGGAGCGGCACGTGGCGGCCGAGGCGCGGGAGCTGGCGGCCGAGCTGCTGCGGCGCGGGGCGGCCGGCGCCCGCTTCGACCCCAGCGCCGCCCTGGGCCTGGCCAGCGCCAACGTCATCTGCGCGCTCTGCTTCGGCCGCCGCTACGGCCCCGACGACGCGGAGTTCCGGGCGCTGCTGGGCCGCAACGACCGCTTCGGGCAGACGGTGGGCGCCGGCAGCCTGGTGGACGCGCTGCCCTGGCTGCAGGCCTTCCCCAACCCCGTGCGCAGCGTCTTCCGCGACTTCCAGGCCCTCACACGCGAGGTGCACGCCTTCGTGGCCGACAAGGTGGCGCAGCACCGGCGCAGCTACGACCCGCGCCGGCCCCCGCGCCACATCAGCGACGCTGTGCTGGCAGGTGCCGAGCGGGCCCCCGGCAGGCTGGACCACGCCTACGCTGAGGCCACCATGAGCGACATCTTTGGGGCCGGGCAGGACACCACGGCGACGGCGCTGTGCTGGGTGGTGCTGCTGCTGCTGCGCCACCTGCCCCTGCAGCGCCGCCTGCAAGCTGAGCTGGACCGTGTGGTGGGCCGCGCCCGCCTGCCCACGGCCGATGACCGTGCTGCTCTCCCTCAGCTCGAGGCCTTCCTGTGCGAGGCGCTGCGCTACAGCAGCTTTGTGCCTGTCACCATCCCGCATGCCACCACGGCCGACGTGCAGCTCGATGGCTTCTACATCCCCCGGGGCACCGTGGTCTTCATCAACCAGTGGTCGGTCAACTACGACCCCGCCAAGTGGAAGGACCCACACGTCTTTGACCCGGGGCGCTTCCTGGATGCCGAGCAGCGGCTGGACCGCGACCGCGCCGCCGGCGTTATGATCTTCTCGCTGGGCAAGCGTCGGTGCATTGGCGACCAGCTGGCCAAGCTACAGCTCTTCCTCTTCACCGCCATCCTGCTGCATCAGTGTGCCTTCGAGCCCAACCCAGCTGAGTGCCTCACCATGGACTGTGTCCACGGGTTGGCACTCAAGCCACAGCCCTTCACTGTCTCTGTCAGGCCGAGGGGTGAGCCCGAGGGTGCCCTGTGAGGCGCCAGCTAGCCCAGGGTAGCTCTGCCTGTAGAGCCTGAGGTGAGATTGCCTCTGCGACCAGGGCACATTGGGGCTGCCTTCCTCTTGAACAGCCCTAGCCTGCCCCTCAAGGCAGCGCAGGGAGAGCAGTCCCATGTCCCCACGTGGCAGAGCAGACACAGCGGCAGCTGCAGGCAGAGAGCTAGAAGTGAGCTGAGCCCCTGGCAGCCCTGATGCACCTTCCTCAGCCAGCAGCTTTTGCTGGCTCCAGGAAGAGTGTCCTCCTCCAGCTGTCCTGTTGCTGCCAGGGGCCCCGGAGCTGTCCCTCCCTTACATCCAGGGCACTAATTGTAAGGCACCTGCTCAGATCCAGCCAGGCAGGGCAGCACAGGGACATCTGCTGACACAGCCTTATTCCTTTCACTAAAGCAGCATACATGAGGGTACCCCTCCTCCCCTGCTCATGCTAACCCCACATTGACAAAGCCTTTGGAGGAGGGTGCCTTCAGGCACCGCTCCTGGATCCTGCTGCTGAAGCCGAGACAGTTGGTCCTTGTTCCTGGATGCTGGACAATCACTGGTTAATGAAACTGACCCAGAGAAATCGGGAGCAGGAGTTCCACTTTGCCATTCAACCTGTGCAGCCAGAGATTCAGGGGTCCCTTTCCTACATAAACAGTTTCTCCCAGCCCTCGCTTCCTTATTGTCACTCTCCAGTGAAGAGGGCTTCCCAGTAGACCAAATAAGCGTGGCAGATCCCTTTGGAACAGTCAGTGCTTTACTAAGGAATGAAATCCAAATGTATAGGGTGAAGGGGGCATCACTTTTTCTGAGCCGGACTCTTCCCCCTGCTGTCTGTCCGTGGGGAATAAGCGCAGGTCTCCTGTGTCCTGAGTCACTCTCCCTCAGGGCCAGAAGTCAAAGGGAGTAGCAGTCTCTTCCCAGCAGCTCCCACATCTGCTTGGCAAGTCAAGAACTTGGGGAGAGTTTAACCTACACAACATTGGAGATATAAAGACAAAACCCCCCCAGTTTTTCTCTCTCTCTGCTATTAAGTTTTGTACGCACACATGTTTTTACAGTGCTTTTCTGTGTTCTTTTTGTAATGGGAATGGCTTAAGTCTGAATTCACAACACAATGAAATGTGACATTCTTGTTTCCTTTTTATTTTGCCTTTTCTGAATAAATCTCTGACAAGTGTTTGCACTGCTGGTGGTGGTTTCCTCTCAGAGGGTGGGGAGGATGGTGGAAGTCTATACCTGGGCTGAGGTCCTGTTCTTTGCAAAGACACTGTATACTTGTCTACAGAGGCATCTGGAAGGGAAGTGTTTTAAAGAAGGTACATGTCAGCTCCTGGCCTGAAACCGCTATTACAGGAGTGAAGGATATTAAAGGTGGGAGACTGTCAAAAGTCATGAAAGGTCAGGAAACACATCTGGCTTCTGTGGGCATTACCTGATATTCCCAGCGTCTTTAGGGGTGGGTGAAAAGGCCAGTGGTGAGGGAGGTCTAAGTCCTGCCCTCCTGTGTTCACTGAGGCAGTGCTTCCAAAGCAACCAGGTGATACAGCACCTACTGCAGCACTCACTTCTTACCACTCCATGTGGCTAAGGCCCGGGGCACAAGGTCACCACTAACAAGGTGTGCGCAGTAAATGCTTTCTTTAAGGAGGGATCAGAAGGAAACCAGAGGCTGCTGGATGCACAGTCAGAAAGAGACTTCTCTAAAATCAAGGTGTAGTAATATGGAAGATAACATATAAAGGGGAAGGAAGGATAAAAGGTGAGAGATAAGGTAACACCCTGCCCTGCCCTCTCCTCCCCCGAACAAACAAGCTGAACTCATCACTGTAAGCTGAACATGTTGCTTATGGTGCGGGAAGCTAAATTCTCTGGAGAACTATTAACCAGAGCATTTATGGGATTAAAGTGACAGTGTTTTACTAATGGATGCTAAGGCCTACAGTGTATCAGTTCTCTGGTGGCACTGCTGAATGCTGCCTGCAGGGCATGGGGTCTGTTGTGATAATCAAAGGGGTTGACTGCTGGAGCCCGCAAGACAGCAGGGGTATACAAACAAATAATATGCCCATACAGGCAGTATAGCATACCCCAGCAATTCCAGAGCTGCAGGTATCGGTCTACTTTGGTCACTTACTGGACATGAAAGTAGCCAGTGTAATGTCTTTAAGAAAAAGAAATCTAAGCCAGCACTTGCCTGTCCCTACAACCAGTGTGTCCAATGTGTTCAGTGGCAGGTCCTGCCCCCACCCCCCACCGAATTCCCAACCCCTCAGAAAACCCTGCAAGCCAAGTGAAATGGCTCCATGTGCCACATATGGCCATATGTTTGACACCTCTTATTCAGAGGGATCTGTCCAAATTCCAGTTTTAACCAGGGGACTCCAGTTCCCCCCAGTTCCAGCAGATGTCTTCAAATCCTTTTTAAGTGCCAGGATAGAATGGGTGATGATGACCAGTCCTTCTCTTTCCCTGCCAGTACCTTTGGCACCATTATCTCCTTCAGCGATACAGGCAACAAGGAGAGCTGAGAGAGGGATGTAGGGGACAGAGGAAATCTGAGCACTAAGTGCCCTCATCTTCTGTTTAGGAACTTAAGAACTAGAGGAGCGAAACAGCGGAGGGAGCTGGCTGGTGAAAAGAAGATCTAGAGCTAGAGGCAGGGAAATAGAATCCATGCAAGATGGGGAGCAAGAGTGAGACAGGAACAGCAGGAAAACAGACTGGAGTGGGAAGCACAAAAGGTGGACGGCATTCAGAGATGGGAGGGGCAGCAGAAAGGAAAAAACTTAGAGTCTGCAGTTCCAAAGAAGGAGAAGCTGTTCCTGGGACAGCTGCAGGGGAAAGAGACCTGACACGAACCCTCTGAAAGGATGCATGTTTTAAACCTTCCATAGTCTGTCAGACAAAAAGATTCTGCAGATTTCGCCTCAACTTTTTGATGGCTGGAGTTAGGCAGGTGTTCCTACTTCGCTACACCGTAGCAGTTGTTACACCAACCACTTGCCCAGGGCAGGCTATGGTCTATCCTGAGGTAGTATTATAATGGGAAAGAAATTCTACTTCTGAGTTGTAATAAAACCTGAAACCTGTGACAATTTGATTTTTGTCAAGCAATCTAAAGGTTAAAAGGGTGCCATAAAATTAATTGATACATGGCCAACCAACCCCTCCATCCCTGTAATGGCACATGCCCCTTCCCATGTAGCCAGGGAGAGACTGCAGAACTATATAGCATACATAGTTATTGCATATTTTTTACTTCCTTTGCACACTGATCTATTTGCACCTGGCATCATTCTTACGTTCCAAGCCCCTTAAAGCAGCTTCAAAGGACTTCCATGTTTTCAGGAGAATCAGACTGGTGCAGATGTTCTTGCTTTCTCCTTTTCCTTTTCCTTTCCCCTTCCCCTAGTCACATGTGCCCAAGGGCAATAGCCAAGACTCTGTCCCGGACCAGCAAGCATTTGAAGTACAATATATCACAACTCTGCAGGAAAGCCTGCTTAACTTCTGGCTATGACAAGCCAAGAGAAAACAATGTCAGCTCCTTTTCATACAAACGCTGAAGAATAAATAGCAGCAATTTCAGTGGGGGAAAAAGGTGCCTTGGTGTAGCAGGGAACCCTCACCCTGTTACTGGGGAGAGCTATGAAGCCAGTAGAGCCACTGAGGGTCCTTTAAGAGAAAGGTTTTTGTGGCCTGGTCTAAGGCAGCTGGCAGGGCTGGGACTAATGAGCAGCCCCCATGCCCAGACCAGCTAACAGGCCAGGCTGGCCAGAAGGGGCAGGGCTCAGGGGGTAAATAGGCTTGCCCTCAAGGTGCAGGGGCAGTCTAGCCCTGACTGGGGAAGGGGCAGCACCCCCTAGTTGGGCTGCAATGAGGCCTGGAAACAAAAAGGGGAGTCCTGGTGAGTAAGGGCTGAGAGGAGGGTTTGGTTTGTAGCTTTTTCCTTTTTCCCTGTGCAGGACCCGGAAGGGAGAGGAGACTGCTATTCAGGGAGTACTTGCTTATGGTTGAAAGCAGTTGTTTGCATTTTTTTTGTTTTAGTTTGTGGAGACTAGTGACTGTGAGGGGGAAGCAGAGGTCTCACTGCAGGTGACTTAAAGTGCCCTGGGAGATTCACCCCTTGTGGATGAGGAGGGGTCATGTGGGGGCAAAACAGGAGAGAGCATTTAACCCCCTCTAAGGCTGGGGAACTTGGGGGGGCTACAGCCCTACTGTGGAACCTAATTCTCAGCTGTGCCACTCTTACAAAGAGCCCAAGCTGAACTAAGTGGGTGAAACTAGGGCTGCAGGGATCAGCTAGAGGAAAACAGACCCTGACGAAGAGGGATGGAGCCTGGACAAATATAAAAAGGTTAAGCCAAGTGGCCCAAAGGAAGCTTCACTTTAAGTCCCAGGGTGCCCCCTGCATAATTAGTTCCATCACCATGCGGCAGGAAAGACGTAGGGCAGTAGTTCAGAAGCACTAGAGAAGAATGGGGGGACAAGCTACTTGGGTACTTTATGACCTCCTAGCAGGGCTAGACCTGCCACACTTGGTCAGAAAAATGATTTATAAAATAGGACCTTGCTGAACCCACCTGCTGCTTGCACATCTTGGCAATGCAAAGAAATGCATTCTGGGAAGAAGTAGAGGATTTCTAGTGTATGCCAGGGACTCCACTTTTTTAGACTCAAGGAACCCCTCTCATTAGCATCAAAGTACCCTCTGAAAAATTCCAGCTCTTGGCTTCTGTTTCTTTTGAGCAATCTTTCTGTTGCAATGAACTCAGAAAGCCCACAGTAGCTTAGAACGTTTTTAACACCAAGTTTCTATTCGAATCTCCTGTTTGCACAGCTAACAGTACTAACATTGGGCGGTACCCTTGAAAAGAGTACAAGGCATCCCAGGGTGCCATTGCTCCTGGTTGAGAATCACTGGTCTAGGCCTAGCTGACACTGTTCTGAGGAACAATTTTTTTCCTCATTTAAAAAACAAAACAACCCTTCCTCCCCCACTGGCAACAAATTCCTGCTGTAACAACTCCACCAGAGGGGATTCTCTCAGTTAAAGTACTTCAGCTATCTGCTGCTATCCATGTCAGTACACAGCTGCAAAATGTAGTTATGCTTGCTTGTGGGGGAGGCAGGAAACTACTTGTCTTCATGTAGTTGCTACAGCTATGGCACTTGGTAACAAAGAGAAAGCAACTTAAGATGGGTGGTATTAGCAACAAGGTGGAAAGAGCATAGGTTGGAGGAGATGCACTTAGGAATTGCAGTACAATCTATCTCTGCCATGACCTTAGCAATGGCCTGTTAAGCTTGTAGATTTGGAAGCAACCAGCCAATGCTCCTTAACAGCCAGCAATCTATGATGGGACACTGATGCCTCACACTGGTGCCGATTCTCCCAATAGTTAGACAAGCTGCTGACATGAATAAGCTCCACAGCCAACCCCATACAGATACACATGAGAGAACATCTGTGCCCTTTCCACCACTAGAGAGATGTGTTCTGTTTATCCAAAATGCTAGTTACTTTGTGAAGGCTTTTGGGGGAAAAGTTTCTCCCAGCCAGTTTGAAAACATGTACAGAAGTTTAATGAAGCTGAAGGGGCTTACCCATTGGAAGATATAGGGTGAAATTGCTTAGAGCCTGACTGGGACCATCTGCCCTGAATGCACAGAGCTGAAACCATTTCAATGGATACTTGCTAGCTGCAGCTCTTAAATTCTGTTGTGGAGGGGTAAACATACCATACCACATAAGCACATTCTGTAGGGAACTACCAGCATGCATCAAAACCACTTAATTGGTTTATTTGTAAAATTTAAACAGATATCTTGTTCATGTTCTTAAACACATTGGCACTTGCAAGCACTAGAGAATGTTTAAAGAAGTTCCATGGGGCTAGGTGCTAGATTTTGTTCTCAGTTTTAGCACCAACTTGCTGTATGAGCTTACCTACAAGTCACTTCATCTCTGTGCTTGTTTATCATAGAATGATAGAAAGTAGGGCTGGAAAGGACTGAGTGCTCATCTAGTCTCTTCCCCATTGTCTGCAGGAAGGATCAACTATACCCATCTTAAATCATTCCTAAGAGGTAATGGTGTAAATTCATTAGGTAGTCTAGGTATACTATAACACCCCCTCACCCCTGTGAAGTGGTACATGGAAATAAGGTACATGGAGATAAAGTACATTGCGATCCTTAGGTGTGAGGTTCTGTAAGAAATGTGTGAGAAATGTAAGAGTATTATCTGCTTGGACCCACTATGGTCATCAGATGCCTAGAAAAAAAGCCATCCTCAAACTTGCACCCTTTTTGTTTCATCGTGCCGTCCTGGTCCAAAGAGGGTATATATTTCTATGGTGGGTTTTCTAGCAACACAAAGACTTATTGCATCTCTCTCATTTCTTAGTATTGAAACACTCTCAAAGTGGGGAAGAAAAGGAGGGAATAACCCAGAAGAACTTATCTCTTTGTTTATAAACCTTCAGCACAATTGGAGAAAGTCTTTAGAAAACCTCTGCTGAAGTCTCAAATCTTCTGTACAACTGCCATACTGGAAATATTATAGCATACAGATCTTACAGTTATGTTCTCTTCCCAGCATTTAGTTTCTTAATTACATCTGGCAAAGTGATTTACTTTTTTTTAAATGTTCCTTCCCCCTTGATGCAAAGAATTAAAATCCCAGAAGCAATGAGCAAGTAAATAAAGCATTAGTTTTGTGTCTGTTGTGTTAACTCCTTTTTGACAGATTTCTTGGTACCACTTTAAAATGCATCACTAAATTGCACTGGTGGACATACGTCTACTGTATTTACTAATGTAACACACACCCTTGTCTAAGACGTGAACCTAGTTTTCAGAAGGCAGTAAAAAAAAATGCTTGCAGTGGCATAAGATGGGGATGGAGGGAGAAAAGGTGAAGAAGCCCTGAGCATGCCTCAAGCTGGTGTTGGAATACACCCTGCTGCTGAAGGAAGAATTGCCCACAGCCAGCCAGCAACTTGGGGGTTAAAGGAGCAGCAACAGGTTGTTGCTGCCTCCTATTGCAGCTCCTAATGTTTCTTATGTTACTGGTAAGCAAGGAAATACAGTAGAGCCAAGCTCTAGGCCACCCTCCTGCCCAGAGCAACTCAGGTGACATGAAGCCATTTTTATGCTATTCACACCCTTAGCAAATCTAGGGCTGAAGAGGGTAAATTAGAACACATCCAAGTGAGTTAGTGCAACTTCCTTGTACTATTGGATTTTTGGTTGTAGCTGTAGCTTTCCTTGTGCTGTAGCACTGTCCAGAAACTTAGCAATACCATAGCCCCATTCCATATCCCTCTCACTCTCAGCAGGTCTCTTATATTAAAGTATATACAGGGGTATGCTTTGTGCAATAGAAGACTGCTGCTTGCATTAGAGGAATGGTCTTCTGGCTGAACCTGAGGCTTTTAGGTTTATATCACTCTTACCATTTTTGCCCACTGCAAAGGGGCTCAGAGAGCCTGGGCATGGTACCAGGACATGCTTTCAAGACTGTCTATTGTTCATACTGCAAATTTGCAAGCTCAGGCAAGAGCAGGTAGGGCTTATCCCTTCAGCAACATGCCTGTGATGGCTAGAGAATTATATTTAGAAATTTGCTTTTAGAAATTGGCTTGTTGGTAGAATAAATCATAGAAAATGAGGGTAGGAAGGGACCTCAGGAGATCATCTAATCCAACCCCCTGCTCAAAGCAGGACCATCTCAGCCAAAGCTCTGTCTAGCTGGGTCTTAAAAACCTCTAAGGATGGAGATTTCACAACCTCTTGGGGTAACCTGTTCCAGTGTTTTACTACCCTCCTAGTGAGAAAATTCTTCTTAATATCTAACCTAAACTTCCCTTGCTGTAACTTGAGACCGTTGCTCCTTGTTCTGTCATCTGCCACCACTGAGAACAGTCTAGCTCCATCCTCTTTTAACGTCCCCCCCCCCTTTATGTAGATGAAGGCTGCTATTAAATTCCCCGTGTTTTCTTCTCCAGACTAAATAAGCCCAGTTCCCTCAGGCTCTCCTCAGAAGTCATGCCCCAGACACCTCACTATTTTTGTTGCCCTCCACTGGACACACTCCAATTTGTCCATATTCTTTCTATAGTGGTGTGGGAGGGGCAGGGAGGCAAAACTTAACACAGTATCCCATTGTTGAATAGAGGGGAATAATCACTTCCCTTGACCTGCTGTCAACACTCCTTTCAATGCAGTCCAGTATGCCATTAGCCTTCTTGGCAATAAGGGCACACTGTTGGCTCATATTCAGCTTATTGTCCACTGTAACCCCTAGGTTCTTTTCTGCAGAGCTGCTACCCAGCTACTCAGCACCCAGCCTGTACTAGTACACAAGATAGTTCCATCCCAAGTGCAGGACTTTGCACTTGTCCTTGTTGAACCTCATTAGATTCTTTTTGGCCCAGTCCTCCAATTTGTCTAGGTCACTCTGAAACCTAGCCCTACCCTCCAGAGTATCTACTACTCCCCACAGCTTGGTGTCATCTGCAAACTCTGTGCCATCTTCCAGGTCGTGATGAAGACATTGAGCAAAACTGACCATAGGACCAACCCCTGGGGCACTCCACTTGATATCAGCTGCCAACTAGACATTGAGCCAATGATTACTACCCTTTAAGCCTGATGCTCCAGCCAGTTTTCTATCTACCTTACAGTCCATTCATCTAGCCTGTACTTCCTTAGCTTGTCTACAAGTATGTTGTGGGAGACTGTATTAAAAGCCTTGATAAAATGAAGGTATACTACATTGACTGGTTTTCCCTGCATCCACAGAGCCAGTCATCTCATCGTAGAAGGCAATCAGGTTGGTCAGGCATGACTTGCCCTTGGTGAATCCATACCGATTGTTCCTAATCACCATCTCCAAGTGCTTAGAAATGGATTCCTTGAGGATCTGCTCCATGATTTTTCCAGGGTCTGAGGTGAGGCTGGCTGGTCTGTAGTTCCCTGGATACTCTCCCCCCCTTCTTAATATGGGCACTGTATTTGCCCTTTTCCAATCATGTGGGACCTCTTCTGAGTGACCTGAGTTTTCAAAGATGATGTCCCGTGGCTCTGCAGTCACATCAGCCAACTTCCTCAGCATCCTTGTGTGCATCTCATCCAGCCCCATGAACTTGTATATGTCCCATTTTTCTAAATAGTCCCTAACCTGTTCTTTCGCCACTGTTGGCTGCTCTCCTCCTCCCCAAACTGTGCTGCCAGGTGCAGCAGTTTGGGAGCTGACCTTGCCTGTGAAGAAGGAATGAAAAGGCATTGAGCATTTCAGCCTTTTCTGCATTCTCTGTCACAAGATTGCCTCCCTATTCAGTAAGGGACCCACACTTCCCCTAATCCTCCTCTTGCTACCAACATACTTGTAGAAACCCTTCTTGTTACCTTTCACATCCCTTGCTAGCTGCAACTCCAGCTGTGCTTTGGCCTTCCTGACTTTATCCCTCCATGACTGAGCAATGCTCTTATACTCCTCCTTAATTATTTATCCAAGTTTCCATTTCTTATAAGCTTCCTTTTTGTGATTTAGTTTACTGAAGAGTTCCCTGCTAAGCCCAACTGGTCTCCTGCCATACTTGCTAGTCTTCCTGCACATTGGGATAGTTTGTTCCTGGACTCTCAGTAAGACTTCTTTAAAATACAGTCAGCTCTCCTGGACTCTTCTCCCCCTCAAACTGGCTTCCCAGGGGATCCTGCCCATGAGTTCCTTAGCAAGTAGAAGTCTGCTTTTTTCAAGTCCAGGATCCTTATTCTGCTGCTTTCCATCCATCCTTTCCTCAGGATCCTGAACTCAATCATCTCATGCTCACTGCTGCCCAAGTTGCCATCCACTTGTACATTCCCCACCAATTCTTTCTCGTTTGTAAGTAGCAGGTCAAGAACAGCACAGCCCCTAGTTGGCTGCTCCGGCACTTGCACCAGGAAGTTGTCCCCAACACTTTCCAAAACTTCCTGAATTTCCTGTGCACCGCTGTATTGGCCTCCCAGCAGATGTCAGGGTGATTGAAAGCCCCCATGAGAACCAGGGCCTGTGATCTGGAAATGTCCACTAGCTGTTTAAAGAAAATCTCATCATCCACTAAGAAAGTCTTAGTTTGGTGCTCTATAGCAGACCCCCACCACAACATTACCCTTGTTGCTCTCTCCTCTGCCCCTAACCCAGAGACTTCCAACAGGCCTATCTCCAGTTTCATACTGGAGCTACAAGCAATCATATAGCTCTTTTACATAAAGTGAAACTCTTCTTCCTCCTCCTCTCCTGCACACGAACAATGTGTGCAGCCTCAGGCTGGGGGGGCACGGCGATCACCTGCAGGTGGTGGTGGAGTCAGTAACAGGACCGTGGGAGCGGTGAGTGCCCACAGCCAGCTGCAGTGATGTCTGTGGCAAGGGCAGGCTGAGCAGGGACCACCTGCAGGTGGCCGCAGAGGTGTTGGGGCGGGGTGGTGATGAGCAGTGAGCGGGGACCACCTGCCATCCACACTGTTGGTGGTGGCAAGCAGGGACTGCCTACAGCCACTAGCGGTCACGTTGGTAGCGAGGGGAGGGTGCCAACTGCCCACAGAAGCCGCCGGCAGTCAATCTCGGGGGGGGAGCATATGCCCCTCTGTGCCCCCCCGCGTTGCCTATGCCCCTGCCCCTGCCTGTCTTTCCTGAACTGTTTATACCCATTCATGACAGTGCTTCAGTCATGCGAGCTCCCACCAAGTCTCTGTTATTCCAGTCACGTCATGGTTCCGTAATTGCACAAGGACTTCCAGTTCTTCCTGTTCATTTCCCAGGCTCTGTGCATTCATGTACAGGCACAGGGGGCAGAGTCGATTGCTCTGATTTCTTGGGAAAAATAAGAACACCTCCCCTGTTGCCCCTTGTTTTCTCTTCCTCCAGGTCACCAATGTCCCCACTTACCCCAGGGCTTTGGTCTCCATCCCCCTACAAATCTAGTTTAAAGCCCTCTTCACTAGGTTAGAGAGCCAGTCTGTGAAGATGCTCTTACCTCTCCAACAGGTAGATCCCATGCCTTCCCAGCAATCCTTCTTAGAGCATCATCCTGTGATCAAAGCAGCCAGAGCCCTGCTGGCAACATCACCTGTGCAGCCAGGCACTGATCTGCATTAGAATAATGGTCTAGAGCAATTACAAGGGTTAATCGGTTTCTAAAGCCTGTTTGTAGCAAAGATTCAGTTTCATTACTGTGTTAAATAAACAGACAAATACCTTCTGGGAAATTGAAAACATGTAGCAACAAAAAGCAACTAAAGCACTATGTTCCCTTAAAACCCATAAGAAAGAAGGAACATGCAGATTTAGCATCGGGTCACAATGACCAATTGTAACTTGTTCAGAAATCCCCAGTTTTGGTGGAATGACCAAATTGGTAGAATGGGAATGCCCAAATTAAGATAATACACATGTGATAGGTTTAGGAAAACAAGGGATTAGGCTGACAGGGCAGAACATGGACAGCATGACAACCACAGGGAAACCAATCAATGGTACCTGTAAATGAAGAGTCATCAGGATAAAAAGAATAAAAAAGGAGGGGTTTTCACAGAAGCGAGTGGGCATCAGCCCCAGACTTCCAAGACTATTGACATTCAACACTGAAGCAAAAACTATTGGGTGGCATTTGCGTACTGGCCAGATGTACCATCCCCTCGTGAAGCCCTAGAACTGGTAAATTGATACTATTCATGTAGTCATTTTGCTTGATTTGCTCACATTTAGTCTTATCTGCTATCTCTGTATATCAATAATATTTTCCTATTATCAAACTGAGGGGTTGTGGTCAGTCAAATTCAGAAAGGTTGGGCCTGCCCAGAGCAAGTAACAGGACTAGGTTGTAAATTCAGTGCCAACGGCCTGATCTCACTCAGAACCCGATGTAGATATAACCTTAAAAGACTAAGGGAAGCCAGACTCTTTCCCTTCCTTAGGCTGTAAAACAAACCACATAATAGCAGAAATATCCTGTTTATTGTTATTAGGGGTGCACTGATAGAGATCTTTGGGTCTGATGCTAATAGCTGACTTTTAAGGAGGCATATCTGCCGATTACTGTTCCAATTTCCAATAGGTAGCCCTGCACCTTGAAGAGCAGTGTCTGGCTGGTAAGTCTGTTGTGGTGGAAGGGGAGGGAGAAGGGGAGGGGCATTGGGGGAGGGGCAGATCAACGCCCCCATGGTGAGGGAGGGAGTGGGGCTCGGGCAGGCACTGCCCAGCTGGGGTAGGGTGGGGCACAGGATGGAGCTGTGGTTCATCTGGGGGGTGCAGGAGGGGTGTGGCTCCCACCACTGCACACACCCCAGGAAGGAATGGGGGTGCGTGTGCCCCCCAGATCTGCATGAGGCAGGGCGGGGTGGGCTGCAGCTGTGGGCTGGAGTGGCACCAAGCTCTTCCCAGCAGGAGCTGGGCCAGGATGCACTTGGGGTGGGCAGCAGCGGCACTGGGAGGTGGGGTTGCTCCCCCAATCCTCCTTCCCAGTGTTGCGGCCACTGCGTGCCCCGAGTGTAGCCCGGCCTAGTCCCCTCTGCTAAGAAGAGCCTAGCGCAGCCCTGGCCCCAGTCCGCAGCAGCAGCCCACCCCACCCAGATCTGGAGGACACATACCCCCCCATGACCTCTCGGGGTGCACGCAGTAGCAGGAGACACCCCCTTCCATCCCCTGGATGAGCCATGGCTCCGTCCCATACCCCACCCTGGCTGGGAAGCACCTGCTGCAGCCCCAGCCCCATTCCCTCCCTCATTGCGGGAGGTGTTGATCTGCCCCCCATGCCCCTTCCCTCCCCTCCACCACAGCAGACTTACCAGCTAGAAGAAACTCTGCAAGCTGTCGGGCTGTGCTCCTTGCCACCTATGTGCTGGGCTGCAGCTGTGCACACATATTGGCCATTTATCGGCCACATGATTGGGTACATCAGGCCAATTTCCAATACCGAAATTTTCCAATGTTTTAGACTAGGGTGTTTTTTTTTTTTTTTTTTAACTTGAGATGCATGTCAGCTGTTTTCTATATCTGTAGTGAGGCTTGAAGTAGATGCAAGTAAATATATCAGATCAAACAGACAACAGCACACACGAAGAATGGCTGTTTCTTTCACAAAAATAATCCATAAATTTAAGCACCAAACACCCCTCAACATTCAGTCTTCAAGGCTGATTCATGTACTGAAAGAGAGCACAGCAACAACAAAAGGGATAGTTCTGTTATCTGGTCAGTTTTTAAGGCAGAGCCGATTTTATGTTTCTTCTTCTGAAAGAGAGAGACAATTAAAAATAATTACTTCTGGAAAGGAAGACATTTCCCCACACATGCCCTGACACTGCAAGGAGTTCTACATGGGCAGACAAGTAAACCCTTGTGCCCTACCAAATTTAATAACAGTCTTGTTGTGTGAAGCGGCAGGATCAGGGCTTAAACTAAAATCCCGGATAACAGAAGGGCCACAGCCTCCAAACATGCAAGTTATTGGTGCCATTAGGTGGCATTTATGTTGCCTAATAACCCTTTGGACCATGAGCACTATGTGTTCAAGTCAACTTCTATGCTTGCCTTCAATGGATTTAAGCTGCTTTCTGCATAGTTGGTATGAGTAAATTGGATTATTTCTTTGGTGGCAGACACCTTTTATCTCACCTACACTAGGACTTGTACCTATCCTACTTTATAAGGACAAACCTATACTTCTTACTAAGGAATATTATTTCAATCTGATTATTGGACTATACTGTAAGTACCATCACAAATGAACAGGACAAAGCTTTTTTTTAATTAAAAATTCAAATAAACAATGACCGTAAGAGATGGTGTTCAGTGTTCATTTTAAAATACCGGTTTTGAAAATCATTACATTTAAATTTTTCTCCTATTTTCCATGCCAGATTTTTGTCCACGCCCGAAACACTGGCAGACAAAATGTCACTAGAGATGTCATAAAACAAAAAAGACAGCAGCATTCCAGCACTGTGTTTATTGCACAGTTCAGTTTTACAGACCATTTTCCACAGCTCTGGTTTTACAATCCAGCTGGTGACTTACTATTTGACACCTAAATGCATCATTGACAGACTGATATGCTACCTCTCAGCCTGTTTGACTTAGGGAAAACCAGCATAAAGTTGCAAACTGTCATGGAGGGACAGATGTGGGGAAATGCAAAGTCTTTCATTGTCATATTTGAATGCTGTCAGTGAATAAGGACTCAGGTACTACTTTCAAAACCATCTCTCTCTGCCCCTCTTCAACACCACTATAATCAAATAAGACCATAATGCCCACAAAACCTACTAGGAAAGCTACTAGGAGCTAGAGGCATCGGTTCTTTGGCTGTAAATCTCCCCACTGCCAGTGCTGTTATGTTTGCAATTTGGACTCAAAGCATTTACCTCCATGGCTAAGCACAGACATTCAAAAAGCCCAGCCTGAATTGATTCAATCTTTCCAGGTTAGTCTAACCTGCATAGATTGAACAAATTTGCAAGTGAATAGACATTCACTTTTGAGTCTGGAAATGCACCCACATGCCTGCAGTAGCTCAGGCTAGAAGGTGGGCAGGATGAGCACTAGAGTGAGGCGGGCAGGATGAGCACTAGAGTGAGCTGTGCTGGGAGGGAGAGGGGGTGTGGCCAAGCCCTGGCAGGCTGGGTATGATTGTGGAGGGCTTTAAAGCCTTACCCTGGCCTGCAGGGACCCCAACCATGGTGTGCCTGGAGGGGGAAGGGGGAAGCAGTCTTGGCCAGACATTTCCCAGCCCTGCCCTCACCATTTGAGTGTCAGGAGGCTTGGCCAGCCCCAGCAGCAGCGTAAAGCAGAGATGGGGGTCCCTCCCTGCCCTGTTCCACCAGCACAGACCTGAGCCAGGGTCTGCCTCGCTGGGGTGGAGCAGCCCATGTCAGGGTCACTCCCTGATCACTGCTGCAGCAGTAGAGATGGGGATGTGGCCAGGTGCCAGCCCAGCATGGCTCCTTTGGCAAAGGGGGCAGGGAGGGGGTTTATTCTTGGGGCTGGCAGACCCCACCTGTGGTCCCTGGGTGGGGAAAGGGGAGGGAGGAGGAAATAACCCCCTTTCCTGACCCTTCTCTTCAGGGGGCCATGCCATACATGCCCCACCCCCGTCAATCCAGCAGTGAGCATGGAGCAACCCTGACATGGGCTGCTGCATCCCAGCCAGGCAAACCCCAGCTTAGGTCCATGCTGGTGGAACAGGGGGTGGAGGCAGAAATTAACCCCCCTGTCTCTGTGCACTTCACACTGCTGCCAGGGCTTGCCATGGCCCCTGCCACTCAAGCAGCAAGCAGGACAAAATACCTGACAGGGGCTACTGTGCCCCTGCCTGGCACCTGGCTGGGTACTGGTGGGATAGGGGAGTGATGGGGGGAATAAACTTTTTCCCTGTCCTTTGCCTTAGGGGGGCCGGCGTCTAGCCACACCCCCACTTCTGCTCCAGCTAGAAAGCAGAGCGGCAGGGCCATCCCTCCTCCACTGAAGCAGATATAGCCCAGCCCAGGGCTGTAGAGCATCCTGGGATGCTGGGGGACTCTGGTTTAACTTAAACCAGGAAGGATTCTGGGACAGAAATTTCATAAACTGGTTTGACCTCAAATAGTTAAGTCTGATAGGTTAATTCAGTTAGGTTTATCTCAGGTTTTAGCCATTTTGAAACTGGTTTACATGCACTGAACTTCTGTTGTTACAGATTTTAACCAGTTTCTCATCACTTAAACCGGTTTATGTGTAACTTCTCTACCTAGCCCTTGTGAGCAGGCCTTCTATGGTAGAATCTAAGCGATCCAGCATCATTTGTAAACTCTGCACATCACAAAGCAGAGAAAAATGCTCTCAGCTAAATTTAAATAATGCTCCTCATCCTTTTTTCTGTTTGGCCCTTAGGTCTTGCAGTGCCTTGGAAATTCACAGATAAAGCAATGGAAGTTCAATGATTAAAGGATTATCTACCTGTGCTTGGAGAACTGGGTTTCTGAATCCAAGTCTTTTCTTTTTTTGAGTAAAATATCTCTTCCTTATAAAAGTGAAGAAAGACTTCCAATGCACCTCACTCCCCAGTTCTTACAGTTGTGGGCCCTAAAACATATTTAAAGCCTAAATGGTTGCATACAAATAAAACAGCAAATTCTTTCTTCACAACACCAGATTGCAGCACACTTTGCAAAGCATGTTGGCCACAGTTCTTTTTTCCACAGGGGAGAAACTGCTGAAGGCAGTTATTTGAACAATGTTGCAATGCTTTTGACCAGTCTAATTTCTCAAGCACAAGGGAAGAGTTGTTGGCAGGAAATAAGGGGGCTTTTTTTTTTCAGAAAGTGGGGAAAGATTGAGGAGGGAAAGCTGGGAAACATATTGTATGCTTTTGGTCCCTTGTGTCTGATCACATTCCCAACTCTTCATCTAAGATTTCAGTATTATTTGCGAATAGCCAGGTATTTCACAGACTTTGCTGTAGTGGTTTCAGCTCAGAGCTCTGGAGACATGATACTAACATTTCAGACGACACGCAACAGAATGGTTCCAAAGAAAACTAAGATACAGAGGCTGGGTGAGAGGGGAGGGGAAGTATGAACCATTACTTACCCATAGAAGAAAGCCATTTGACAAACAGACCTTCTTTGATGACATTCAAGCAGGTCTGAAACACAGAAAAGTCTTTTGGGAAAGTCTCCTTCATTTTTGAATGAATAAACTATCCAGTGACTAGAACTTGATCTGTGGGGGTGTATTTAAACATACTGTCCATGATCAAGTGCATCCTGCACATGAAAGTTTTATCACTGACACGCAATTGCAGTAGTGCGGACTCTCTCCATAACACAGGGTTTTTTTCCTTTTAGGCATTAACTTCCATAAGGAATGGAAAACTTGAGCCTCATTCTGATTTTCACTGTGTAAAAGGAAAATAAAGTTGGAAACTTGTTTCTGATAGACATGCATTCCACTTTACTAAGCTAGATCTTTTGCCCTTTCCTGCTCTAGGCAGCATAGCCATCATGAGCTTGTGAGCGACCAATAAAATTCAACTGCACAATGGAAAAAAAGCGTATGTCTGTTTCAAAGAAAATGCGCAGGAAACCTAGATACAGCATCCATAAGGTATTAGCACAACTGTCCAAGCACCACAAATTGTGATAATTTTCTTAATGTTCACTTTCAGATATGTTGTATCAGGGCATGCATAATAATGCAGATGTCAACACTGCTCACTTTTCAGAGGTGGCAAGGAAGAGAGAGGGGCTTGGATTGCACAGATCTGCACAATGTACAAGGAGTTAACAGCCAATTTTGAAAGCACCACTGAGTGGGTCTGGGAGGACTCTTGGTTGCACAGAAAGAGAATAAAATAAAAAAGAGTAGCAGAGTCAAGCAGAACCCCAAGGGGACATCTGATCTCCTACAGGGGGTGCACCGTGCGCAAGAGGCACAACCTGAGCCCAAAGCTGGTTCATATCCCACTGACAGGAAACAGAGCTCTGAGAGTGCATATGGGCCTATTGTGAACACCTGCATGATAGTTCTGTGAATCGTCTCTCATTGGAGTGGGTCATGAAAGAGTGCCACTAACTCACCCTGGCTCCACAACCTCCCTGCCCCCAAATTTCCCCCAACAGTGAAAGTATGACTTCCTAAGGTCAATTTCCCCTCTTACCCTGAGCAGCAATTACTTTGCAGATGAAAACAAAATATAAGCAAAAACAAGCTGCACATACTTGATTCTAACAGTGTTTCCAGCTGGAGAAACATTTACTTGTAATGACAGTTCAGTCTTTGAAGTGAACCAGTGACCACTTTAACTGTTTAGTTATTTCAGCTCAAAGGAAAAGTCTGTGTTATCAGCAGCAGCGATTGCTGTTGAAAAAGAGCGTGCAGTACACAGTAGGAAATTGCACCATGTCATCTTTGGCTATGCATCAGGTCATCTCTCGAATTACATGGGTCATACCATGTCATCATTTATCAAGGAACTTCCAGGGAATAGTCAGATGTTAAATTGTGAACAAACGCAGTCTCGGGGTGCGTGATAACTCTGGCTCATTTCTTTCCAAACTTCAATGAGTCAGAGCTTTCCCAGAATGACTTTAGGAGTCATACCTCTGGGTACATGCCATGCTGACTGGGCACTCACCACATTGTTGTGTCTGGATCCCATATAATGGACTTGTGTGTTTTTTTGAGAGTGGTTCTTAACCTTTTTAGACCTCAGGCACCCCTGGATAGACTTAAGCTGTCCTTAGAAAATACCAGCTCTTACATTTTCACTTTTTCCACTATAGAAAAATAGCATAGTTTTTTTTCTGTTGCAAAGAACTCAGAAAGATCACAACTATGGATTTGTATTTGAAACCTTTGGGCTTACCCTGTGAATCATGTTTGCACATCTACAATGCTAATGTTGTGTGGTACCCCATGGCATCCTTGAAAGGATCTCAGAGCACCCTGAGAATCAATATTTTAACTGCTTCCACTGACTCTACTCAAGTGCAGCCCTAGGTGCATCTATACATGCAATTAATTTGAAGCAATAAACTCTGGAGCAGTTTGAGCCAAAGTAAACTACTCCCGGGTACAGCATCTACATGTGCATCTGGGACAGCAGCAATTTAAGCTGAGGCAGAGCAGTTTACACCAGGACTGCTCAGCCCTGGGCTCTGGGTGGTGGTGGTGGTGTCAGGTTGTGGAAGGGTTGGCTGGGATTTAAGAGTGCTAAAAAAAACAAAACTGCAGAGCTGTGAGGCTAGGCAGCAGGCAGGAGTCTGGCTTCCTGCTGCCTAGGTGCAATTTCCACCTGTGGTTAGCATCTACACATGTATTTAATCGCAGTAAATTGCCCTGGCCTAAGATCTGACAGTACTATCTTACTGTAGCATAAATTTGTTCACTGTGGCCTAAAACTGTCATGTGTAGATGGTGATGCTTTACTTCTCAGCTAATTAGTCTACTCCACAGTAAAGCACACGTCTAGACACAGCTGCTCTTTCCTTGGTTTCTCTGGCACACTTTTAGGTTGATATGCCACTGAAGAAGTAGGACCTTATGACCTAAATGCCCAAAGCAAAAATGATGGCACATTCTCTCAAGAAACCCCAACCACATAAGCAGTCTCAGTGCTTCAACCTTGCAGGAGTTCAGGAAGGGAATTCTTTCCACCAATGCCACCTGAGAAAGGAAGCATGCAACACCAAGACAAGATATTCCATCTCTTTGCTACAGTCAAACAAATGTAGGCAAAAGGAAAAGACATCCTACCTTATTTTCCTAAGTACTCCAGGGATTCTTTGGCTTAGATCAGAGTCCCTTGGGGTTTTCAGGCTCTCCCACTTGCCCTGTAATAGCCTTGCTGTTTCAGGTCTCTTCTCTCTAAAGTGACTGAGAAGAGCCTTAAGAGAACTTCTGGAACCAACTTCCAAGAGAAGTGGTGCTGGCTCCTACCCTGGGGGTCTTTAAGAGGAGGCTAGATGTACACCTTGCTGGGGTCGTTTGACCCCAGTACTCTTCCCTGCCATGGCAGGGGGTCGGACTCGATGATCTGCTCAGGTCCCTTCTGACCCTAGAAACTATGAAACTATGAACTGCAATTTTCCAAGCAAGGTGACCCCCTCTAGCAGCTTCATCAGGTGATCAAAATTTACAATCATATGATCCATTGCTTACTTAACAAGTCTGCCTAGATAGACTGGGAGTATTTTAGTCAAGTTAATTCATCTCCCTTAGGATCCAAGGGTATCATCATTTAAGTAAAGACTGCCAAATTTTATCTATACTCCACTGTTAGCCCAATGTCCATCTTATGGCATTTCAACCCAAGACAGAGATGAGAGAGAAGGCAAATAAGCTCAGCATTTGAAACTGAGTTTTTACACAGAGGCTCCCAATATAAAATATAATTCATACACCGGGCATTAGAAATATTTTCCAGATTATCACAAGGGGTCTCACTGATGCTTCAGGTTGGTTTGTCTGGCTCAGCAAATCAAATTTGTGGTGACTGATGATACTGTGGCACTTTTCCAAGAATACAATACAGGACATTTACAAGTGAGAACTTTTCTTCCTTAGATTCTTAAAATACTTTATTTTGAACAAAACAATGCAATACAACAAAGTGAAAGCAGTTAGGCGATTTCAGTTACTCTTTAATACAATATTAGCTTGACCACACAGATTCACTTTAAAAATCACACAAAATGAGTTGCAGGAAAATTCTCATTTCTGATCCCTGCAAGAAATCCTTGGAAAAAGCGTCTCAAATCAGAGCGAAGAGTTCATCAACTAACATATTATCCAACCACACCTCCAGCTTTCTGTGGCCCTGGAATGTTTATAGGGCAACCACCTTTATGAAATTCACATTAAAATCCAGGACAGGTCAGTAAAGCATGTACAAATGTAAACATTCTTAAAATCTATGCACGCCTGAGCCAGTTAAAAGTGCATCTCCTAAAAGGTGCAAATAGCCTACCCTGTCCCTCCATGTGTATAAAGGACACTGTTTGCCAAGGTAACTTGACTTTACCAAGCACCTCACCTTCTCTCAAGAAACCCCCCCCCAACATTTTAAATTACTTAAAACAAAGCCACAGATGGCGCTGCTAGAATTTTCTTTTTAAACTAAAGTTTGGACAACCTGGCTGTGTCAGAATGGACTGCACTGCTGAGTCAAATCTATCTTTCATAACATGCAAGAAAAACTAAAAATGTAAATGTAATTTGTTCCCCATGTTGTAATGGACTGCAGATCCTTGTTGATTAGTGATTAAGGAAAAAGCAAAATATTGCCTTTATCAGGGATTGAAAGGAACTGTAGATTTTACCATTCCCTTTCCCTATGTTAACTAGGCTCCAGTAAATATATCTAACTAGAAAATGTCAGCTAAGTTAAAGTCAGCATCTGAGACATTAAGTATTTCAAGGGAAACTCAACAGAAAATTACATGTCTGAATCTCAGAGTTCCTAATGGAACAAGGGTACCACAACAAACACACAAATTAGAATATCAGAGCCTAAAATCCTTTTTTAAAACCAACCAGCTAGAGTCCATTTTTTTTTTAAAAAGCAACTGAAGCAGGAAACCAAATGCACAGAAAGTCCAGAGTAAGCATTTACACAATAAAGGTAGAGAGAAAACATGATAAGAGACCATTAATATTAAGTAACCTGAGAAACAGACACCATCAGAATACGAAAAAGAAGAATGAACACACACTTGTCTTAATTTTCTCCCTCTTCCCCAATAAATGCAAGGGCTTTCTTCAAGCAGCTAAAAGAAGTTTTGGACATGGTTCAATATTCTTTAAGGCTTTTCTTCAGTATTTCAAGGCATTTCACCAAGTATGTCTACATCCAAAAAACAATTCCTCAGCCTTCAGCAATGGAAAGAGACAAAACAGACTGATAGGAATATCAGTTCCAAAGCTGCACTTGTACAGTGGTCTTCTCATGAGCTGCAACTTTTCCCAGAAGCACAAAAGCTGATCTGCTCTGCGGACACTTTAGAATCTGCAGAGGGGTTTTGTTGACAAGGGAGCAGCAGAGAGGAATCCTTTGGAAGGAGCCTAGTTCTACTTTCAGGAAAGTTAGTGGGAGTTTTGCCATCAGGTGCGAGTGGGAGCATGACTGGGGCCCAACAGAAAAGAAGATTCATGTTCAATCTATGCAAAATGGATGCCCAGATAATATATGGCAAAAGGAACCATGAATGAAAGATGTCCATTAAATCTCATTTGACCTAAAATAGTCTGCAGCCTTTAATGATATTTGTTTGTAAGTAGACATTAGCAGAAGAATATCCAAAATCTGAACTAGAATTCATTCTTTGGAAATGTAGAAAGGAAGCTGGTAAGTCCAAACCTCCAAATTCTGAATAAATATGACATCTCCAAACAGTTTAATATTTTGACAAGTTTTAGAAGAGGCAGCAGCCTTGCTGAAGACCTGTACTCAAAAGTTTCAAAAACCAATACCAGTAGTTACCAGTTCCCTTCCCCCTCCCCTGTCTTTCATTTTGAATCCATTTACTTTATAATGAGAAGGCACATTTAAACGTAATGTATAAGTAAAGTTGTACCAATACCATTCAAACACTTTGCTGGCAACAGAAGACAGATGAAATAAGCCCAGTTAATTGATTGCTTTACTCTGCAAACTCCTCAATATTCCTTCACAGATGCATCTATAAACCTCTCACAGAAGAGTTAAGTAGTTTAGAGCAACCTTCTGGTAAATGGAATTGAAGTCACTAAAGCTAGAATTCTCAGGCTTTAACCAAAGAGAAAATAATTTAGGCTGTAGTGGAACCTATTTAAAAATTCGGTGTTGGAAAGGCAAAGGTTATTTATTGGGGAAATATCTGACACCAAACTGTTTCCTTTCATAAATACACATTCAAGTAAAGACAAGGCAGCTGTTTTTTTCTCCTTGGCCATTTCCACAAAATAAACAGAAGGAAACTTGCATTGAACATTTAAAGTCAAATGATTCCCTTAGACAGGGTTGGGGCTCCCACAGAACAGAGGGAACTAGCCACACTCATGGAAAGAGTAATGTTTGGCCCTTCAGATTCACTGCTGCATTTGCAATAGTATAAGGGTCTGGGTTTGTAACCCAAAATCAACAGAAAAGTTAATCTGGCATTCATTTGGATCTTCCAAAGAAGGAAGCCTCATTTAAGACAACAATTTAGACTGAAGAGAGTTAACAAACAGCAGGTCTATACAAGGGGAAGTTTCTGAAACAGGTTTTTCTATACACTTTCCCTCTAATTTTACTTTCACAATGGAAAAGAGCAGAAACTGTTATTTTACTGTGTATATGTGATTAAGAAGGTAATTTAATATACTCCTGAATTATATGTTATCATCTTAAATGTTTGCTTTTGTTAATCACACTTTGTAGCAAAGTCAAATATGGAACTACAGAATATATAATTAAGACAAATGAGCTCTCAGCTAAAACAAGAAAAGGTAGAGAGAAACCCAGTTAGATTACTGTGCCTGGAAGAAGGTGAGTTGTGCTGTGCATTGGAAAAATGTAATAGTTTGCTTTCTAACATGGAATTAACCAGAACAAACAGCTGTCAGCCTGATGTAAATTGGGTGACATCTTCTAATTGTTCAGTAGTAGAACCGGGTGCAAAAACACTGTGCTGAGCTATCAATTTTGCCATATGATTCCCCTCTCTCCACAGCAACTGGCTAACTTGAGAATTTCTAAACTGCATCATTTACATAACATAGCACAGATACAATTTAGATGAGTGTAGAAAGCTTTCACTTAAGGAATCTGAAATAATCTACTTGGATGAACCGAGTAGCATCCTTGACAGATGCAAGAAATCCAGCAGGGTACCAACTTTAAGTTTTTATCCCTGCTTGCTTATAGAAGTGATTTGATTCTGTAAAATAAGAGTTAATTTTAAAAGAAAATGTTTAAGAAATGTGTCATGAAGGGACATATGCAAGTCTCCTGACATAAATCTCCTGGATTCACGCAGATGACCAGGGTTCCTGGTTTCCCGTTTCCCACAGAAAAACAGAGAAAACCACAGATTTCCCCTTTTTATCAGAGAAAACATGGATTTCTCTTTTTAGCAGAGAAACCTGTGGATTCTCTGCTTTTGCAAACAGCTCTGCAGGCTGGTTGAGCACCAGCCTGCAAAAGCTGTATGCAAACAGGGCGGGAAACCCCCAGCCCTGCCTGGAGAGGAAGGGAAGGGCAGGGCCTGAGGCTGTTGGTCAGCCACAGCTCTGCTCAGCTCAGCTTTACTCTTCGCTCCTGGAGCCTGAGGTAAGTGGGGTTTGCAGGGGGCTGGGGACCCCTTTGGCAGGGATGGGGGTTTGCAGGTCATGGCTGGGGGGCACTGGAAGGGGGGGGGGCCAGGAGACGGCCCTGCCTCCACCCGAGCAAGCAGGGCAGCTGGGGAGCTGGCTCCATGCTGCTTCTGCTGCAGCTGCCTGCTGATGGGGGCAGGGAACGGCAGACTTGGGTCCCTGGCCCCATAGTCCTAGCAGCTGGAGGCCCCCTCCAGCAGGGCCATGGGGCAGGGGCTGTGGATGAGGGCAAGAGGTACAAGTAGGGTGGGGGGCTGTTGTGGGGGCAATGAGGGGCACCAGCAGGGCTGGGATGACTGGGGGTGCGTGAGGGGCACCAGCAGGGCTAGAGGGGCTTTTAATTTTAATAATGGATTTTGGGGTTTTTAATCAGAGAATTTGTGATTTTTTTAAATCAGAGAAAACCAGAATCCCTGCTGATGACTGTTGCTGGCTTCTCCTTGAAGACGCATTACAAAGCATCTAGGTGAACTTGCAAAGGAACAATAAAATATGCTCTGGACATCAAAATAAATGTTTTTATAGGGAAATGAATAGAAGCAGAGTAGAATTTTTTATGGAATTCCAAGCTCTTTGTAATGGGCTTTCTTATAACCTAACATCTCCACCCACTTCAAGCAATATGTTTAATGGAATGAAAATACCTCTTTGTCTTAAGTGCATCAGCCTGATATAATTAATGGAAAACTGAACATAACAAACACAGTGGCTTTGCCCTTTACCTTGCTGGAACCTCTGTAAATATCAGACCTGTATTTTATCAGAGCCATCAAGCATCCAGTGTGGCTGCAGGCCATGCTAACACAGTTTATGAAGAAAAAGAAAAAATGGTCTGATACATAGCACCTGGACTCTAGAGAGAAACATTTACACAGTCTATTAAGAAAGCTAGCAGCAAGGTAGAACTGAAGTGTTCAACTCTACACATTTTTAATGGTCGTTACTAAATACATAGAGATAACAGGCATAGTTCTGGTTAGCTATTGCCTTCTCACTTCCATGATTCCCTAAAACTAGTCTGAAAATATTTTAAAGGAAGAACAGGTTACAATTCCAATTCATACCTTACATGTTAATATTCTCTCTGTGCAATAAGTTGTGCAAGAAATATTTCAGAGTGGATAACTATGAAAACAATCAAGAGGTATGTAGGACAACTGAAATCCAAATCAGGCTGATGGTTGCTGATCAAGCCGTGGAACCAAAATCAAATAAACATATATAGCGTCACAGGTAAAGAGACTATCAAAATCTGAATTTAGTTCTGTTGGTCTGTGCCAAGATCTGGCTCCCCAGAAAAGAGCTGATGAAGGCAGTTTTACTTGTTTCCTGTAAACTTTGTATTTTGACCATGAACCTTAATTCAAGGTTATCAGAATTGTGCAGGGGGAAAAAACAACTCTTTAGGTCGGAATGTTACTGTCCACACAGTTATTAAATGATGGGGCTTATTCTTCAGGAATTGCCTGCATGTCCTCAAGCTCTCTCTTGCTTTCTTCATCCTAGGAAAAGCAGAGAAAGACATGGTAAAGACCACAACTGCCGGCTGGTTTAATACCGAGCCATCTACAAAATAAAATATGGTTCATTTGTTTCCTTTTTTCTTTCAACCCTGTACTTTCTTCCCTGCCTCTCACATCCCTCCTCTTCCTGCCTCTTGTCACAGTCCTGTTGGGAGGAATGTGAAAAGCTATTCGGGTTTTCCAAACAATGAAAAAAGAGCTCCTTGTATATTTCCTTTGAACTTCTGAGCATGGAGGACTGAGAGCTAGGGACACTGATCTTCCAGCTGTGGCTCTCACCCCGGGGCCTCACTGCTTTTCCTATCAAGTATTCTTTTTCCAATTAACAAGTAAGCATCCTAGCTCTGTCTAGAGGCTCACCCTAAGATGAGGAAGCTATTCATTTGTTCCCTGGAACATGCAGATTTTCTGCTTAAAGAATGGAACGTGTGGGTTTGATACCCCGGTTTTCCTGGATTAGGCAGTGTGCCCAAGTACTTGGTGCAATACTGGACCATGTGCTGCAGGTGGCAGTGCAGTAGAGTCAGCAGACTGCTGGCAGAGACTCCTTGCATACTTGTGGCCTGAACCCAGCAGAACAATTTTGCTACAGGAACACAAGGTCTCATTAAGATTTTAAAATGCTGTGTGCATGATAAGAAGTAGATCAGTGGTTCTCACTTTTCTTTTTCTGTGGACCACTTGAAAATTGCTGAGGGTCTCAGCGGTCTACTTAATAAACTTTTTTTTTGTTCTACAAATCAAAGCACACAACTCATATTTTAATATCAGTAGTCTTACCTTACAAGTACAGATACTCTCAACTGTTCCACAACCTTTCTGTGGACCACCTGAATGGAGCTTGCGGACCACAGTTTAAGAACCTCTTAAGTACACTATACCTATAATACTGCTTTGCATCTCAGTGTTTATTCACACCACAGAGCCTGAAGGGAGAAAATTAGGGTGACTCGTTTAGACTTCACTGACATTTGTGATAATGGTGATGTAAATCATATCCGACTAAAAGTAAAAGTTGGTGGGTTTCCAATCTGTCTGCAACTGACAGCAACCCCATGGCAGCCCCTTCCTCACACCTCAGCTGATTTCTTTATTAAGCAAAACTATTATACAATTTCCAGCTGGGAAACACTAACATGATGCCTCTGGGACAAAATGCTCCCTGGACCCTTGGGAGCCACTAAGTAAAAGTGACACAGTTCTTGTGCTTCACAACTGCCCAGTGAGACAGTTTTCCCATCGCTGTTCAGTGGTGGGCAGCAGTAACACTGTCAAGAATCGTGTTAGTTTTATTTAGAAGCTGGTTAGGCCTTGCAGGGTCTGCAGGTTTGGACTAGGGACCATAGGATTCCCAGATTTCCTAGCTATCTGATTGTGCGAGCTGGCCAGGCTGTCTTAGGAGCCTGGAAAGCTGCCCCAGGATCCACAGGGCTTGTTGATACCAAGGCAGCAGTGTGTCACAGCATGCATGGGGCTAAGCAGGCCCCATGTGCTCCATAGCTAAAAGTTTGCCAGCAAGACTGCTCTGGGATAGTTCTTCCCAATTTCGATACTCACACTGGCATAGGCAGGCCCCAGACTCCTGGCTCCCTAGCAGAGAGCCTAGAATAGCTTCCAAATTCCCTGTTAAGGCCCAGGAACCAGACCCTGATGCATGTCAGAGCTCCCCATTCTCTTGGTGTGGCTGCACAGAGTCCCCAATTTAGGGCAGTCTGTGTAATGAAGCTGCTGCTGCAGAACTACAGATTGTGGAAGCCTGAGCTCTATAGCACCCTGCCAAGCACCTAGTCTCCTGCCAGCTCAAGACTGTTGGAAACCTTCATGTGGGACATCAGAAGTTTAAATCAGAGATGGTTTCACAGAATTGTGCTTTACTAGGAAGCTTCCAACTGTTTTACTGTTGATACAGCAAGAGAAACAATCCAGGGTTTAAGTTTTGGATTCCAAATTCAATTTGCAGCACTTTGACAAATAGGCTTGAGGGCTTTTGGATTAGTATTTTTTAAAAGCTGGTAAACTGGTGAACTTGATATTTAAAGCATTAATATATCAGTAAGGAACTCCACAAAGCCACTCTTACAGTCACTTTTGGGTTAACACAATTAAAAGATGAGAGGGAGAATCAATCCCAAAGATTCAAAAGCCTGCTTACATCTGAGCAATGTAAAAGCTACAGAAATCTTTTTGTGTCTGAAATACTGAACACATCCTACATTTCAGATACTATTAGAAACCATGGGGACTTTCATAAGATTACTAAACTCTTTCAGTGAATATTTTACCATTCAATATTTTTTATTATGCTGTTCGACTGCTTGGTGCATTGCAATAGCGTATGCAGAGGAAAGGCAAAAGTCCCTGCTAAGAACTTGAGCTCATTGCTTAATCCAGAAACACTTTACCAAACTAAGTTTTTTTTAACAGAAAAGGAAATATCTTGATGGTCTCAGCCCATTTACTAGTAGATAAATGTCACATATTGGAGGTGTGACTGACAAACTTCTCTGAACTATCTGGAGAAAATTCAAAGAATAAAGGAGCTTGGAGACCTCAAACAGAAATGCAGAACTTGAATAGTTCACTTACAGACTACTGCATATAGCAATTACAGCCTAGATTGAAGACACTAGAAAAGAACTGCTGAAAGAGCTCTGACTAATGTTACCACATTACTAACTTAACTGAACAGAACACTTATACAATATCAGCCATTTGATTTCAAAGACAAATGCATATGAATACAACTACATTTGGATCCAAATTTTATTTTAAAAGATATTCTTGGTAAATGGTTATAATTAAACAGCAGTAAGGTAAAGAACTGAGATTACGACCTCCTTTGTGATGACCGGCAGCTCAGAAGCCAGGTTCAGCCAGTGAGTCGCTGCAGAGTTATTCCCCAGATCTCTATAGCACTGTAAAGCAAATTGGCAATAGTAAGAAATGTCAAGAAGACAGACTGCAGAAAATAACATGTGGTCAAGAAAGCAGTCTTGCTACTGATGAAGAGAAGGGCTTCTCCCACCTTTCCAATATCTATAAAGAGATATCCCTGAAGTGCCTTTCACTGGCAAAGCATTATAAACAATGCCTTGTACCAGGATAGCAAATAATTTAATTGTGGCACAAGAAAGTTTTAGGACCCTTCTCCATGTTTTTTCTAGAACAGATGGCAGTTTCCTGGATTTATTCTCCCATTTATATTCTTATTATTCCTTAAGTGACATAGAGGACCAGTTGGCAGTACGGATCCCATCCTTCAAGAGTAACTATCATGTTGTGAAGTTCTTTGTCTCCAGGAAATGAGTCGTGAACCCAATTCCAAGGTCTAAAAAGTTTAATATTTAGAAGACAGTCAGGTCTGACAATGGATCTACAAAGAAAAGTAAAAGAAATCCTATTGATATAGACAGACCCAACTATGTTCTCTTATAACAGAAGTTGAACTCCTTTGACCTGAGTAGGACAACTATTCCTACCATCAAGTGCAAAAGAAGCCATGCTCAGGAATGTGCGTATTATACAGCAAGCTAGAACTGAATTTCAAGCTGAGCTCCCAGGTACTGCAGTAGCCTAGTGCTCTAATCGAAACATTTTGGAGCAGCTTCAGGTAAACTAAAAACTGGATTTACTTTATCTAAAATAAAGACAAAAATATATCACATACTGCAGGTTTCCCCATTAAGCTCTTTTATTTTTATGCAGAGCCATAACTTTTATTTTTCACATATTGCAGAGTTACACCTGCAATTTCTCATTGTCTTGTAAACTGTCATGGGGAAAAGAAGATATGATTGAAACTTGGAAAATGTATGTTTCCTTCTTTGGTTTTCAGAAAACCATGGTAGGTAGCTTAGGACTATGAGACAAGCAAGTTAACCACTAAAAGCAATCAGCAGTGAAACAGGCAATGCTCACTTTTATTGCCACTAGGTTCAAGGGCAGACACTCAATGGGGCTACTCTCACCTCTCAGAGCTACTGTTTCTGGCTCCATTTTTGAAGTTCCCTCTCTATTCTTTAACCATATTAAAGCAGAGATTGAAAATACATAATCAGCTGAAAGCAAAACACAAGATTCTCCAGTTACAGAACTGTGCAATACCACGTTTAATTAAAACCACTCCCCTATTACTTTAATGCTCTACTTTTAGAAGTGGAAGACTTTGGAGCTGCATAGGAGCAGGCTGGATTATGCATTTCCCCCATGTACTGACAAAAAGAACATTTGCAACAGTACATACAAGGAGGTTTTAGAGACTGAAAGTAATGCTCATTTACGGAGGTAGAATTTAAGCTGTTGTGGCACACAGTAGTTTTACTGGTACGCAGACGTAACCATCCATGGCATATCAATGATGGAATCGTGGTAGGTTCAGAGGCTCATGCACCTTTAAGTTGGTTTCCTTCGTGGCTTGATATTACTTTCTGTTTTTCAATAAACTTAGACCCTTTCCTTTCAAGTAAACTCTTCACCTTGGTTCACATACTAATACATTCCAGACCAGGAACAGAACCTAAAACTCGCACGCTACCCAGATAAAATTGACACTCTTTGGGGCTTTGGGAATAAAGTGATTTCACAGAGCATGACTAAAGCTACACTTTGCTACTAAAGCTGTTTGGGTTTTAAACATTTCTAGACTTTAACAGGAGGCCAAAAGAACTAACCGTACATATCTATTTAAGGATACAAAAGAATTCTCTTAACAAAAAACCCCCCAAAAAACAAGAGTCTTGGCTTTAGTGAAGCCAGCACATTCATGGCATGCTTAATTCCTATTTAGGACTGCCTTCTGTATGAGGAAAAGAGGGGGTTATGTTGAATATTCCCCCAGTCCTCTTCTTGCATACATCTTACAACTGGACGTGTCAGTTGAGAGACTGTGGCTTACAAGTTTAGCAACATGCATTTTTAATCAGAACTTTAATCTGCTAAATTAACATAAGCATCCCTATAAAGGCAAAATCTCCAAAGAAAGAACAGTTATTCGGAATGCCCCATCTTCCTGCATGAGATGAATTATTATTTTTGCCCATTTAAAAATAAGTTGCAATTCATTAACTTATAAGTTAACTACCCACATACAAACACACCATACTGCATTTCCACATCAACAATTCAGGGAGCTCCAAATACTTTACAAACCTGAATTATTTTTAACACGTACACTTCATGCTGCACATGGCCTGAATAAAATCAACTGACTCAGTACATGGCCTTACCTTGGCAATGTAGACTCTTCCTGCTTTGGAAAATCCTGGACTCAGCTCCTCAACCTAAAGTGCAAGACAAAGGGAAAATAACAGCAGATGCTAGGATTTACAAGGGGCCCATTTTGAACAGTTCGGCCTAACCTATGCAACACCCATATTTCAAATCAAGGTGTAAACATTGCTTTTAATGTTCAGGGCTGTCCTTAAACTGTGTCAATTTAACTTCTGTTTAGAAGTTAATTTAATTTAAATCAGTGCAACCCATTGTGCAAGCATTTTTAAGGTAAATGAAGAGTACCTTCATATACTATCTTTCCAGCTCCTTGTTAGACTTGGTGTCCTCCTTCAAATACCCTAGTTGCTTCCCTGCCTCATTCTCTCTCAATCTAGTTTCTCCTCATCTCATCTTACTAGCCCCATTTCCTTCTCTCTACACCACCACCTTGTCTTCACTTCCCTTGGCTTCTTGTTTCAATTTAATTCTAACCCAACCAAGCCTGACCTTTGTACATCTGCATTCAAATCAAGCTGCCTCCTCTTCATTCACTCTGGGCTCCACAGGGGAAGCACCAAGACAGCAAGATAGAAGCCACTGGTACCTGGACTCAGAACTGGGTCAGGCTGCAACTGTCCAGAATTTCAGCTGCAAGGGAAGCCCTGTTCAGCTGATGCACAGACAGGGCACATGCTTTTAGCTGCACAGCTCTAGCAAGTCTCTATTGAGCCTGTATGATCTGCAAAGTTTCAAAGGCTTATAACTTGCTGTTAAGCATATACTATGTGCCATTTGCCACTTCCATAACAAATCTGGCCAAATCTGACCAACGTTAGCTGCCTGCAGAATATACTGCTCTAAAGGTGGGAAAGGGGGAAAGATGGGAGTAAGGCTTCACAGAAAATGGTGTCATCAGATTTTTTTTAATGCATAAGCAAAACATTCTCTGAAATGATTGAACCCTTTGGGCTGAAATTTCCCAGAAAGATTCATGTCAAAGGCAAACACTTCAATAGATAAATCCTGGCAAAGTTGCAAGCAAGTGAGACATGTCCAAAGCATTCCTGACACTTCCTATTGTAACAGGCAAAGTGAGAAGCTTATCTATATAATTTAGAGAGCAATGGGACTATGCATGTCTGTAACAGATTTCATTAAAGAATTTAGTAACAGCTTTTATCAACCTAGGCCAAACTACAATATTGTTTAACTCATTCATGTATAGAGCATTTTGTCACAAAAAAATTGTGTGTTTAATAGTGTGGACCCTGTTCACATTAAAAGTGAACTATTAATGATCAGAAAAGAATGGCACCTAGTAGGTGAGGTTTCTATAGCAAAAAAGTGCTTTCCAAGGGACATAAGCAATATACTTCCAAAAGCTTCAAGTATATCCCATGAGACCCATGTATTATAATTAAAGAGCCTCCTCATGAAATATTCTGCAATGTTAAAATGACTGTTGTTCCAGATATGAATGGAAGTGTTTCAAGATTCAAGTTCAAACACTCGTAATACAAACCATATCCTTAACATAAAACACTGAGTGTCCTTCACTGCAGTTTTGAAATCAAGTTCATTTCCACACCAGAAATCATTTAATGGTTCCCTTCTTCTTCTGATTTTAGTACCTTTAAAAAGTTTTGCAGTGCATCCTGGACAGTGGCATTAGGGGGTGTTTCAAACAAGGCAGAAGCGGTCTTTTTTTCAAGCCATCCCAGGTGAGAGACCTATGATGAAACAGTAACATAAGACTATCACCAAAGACTATCACCATGAAAATCAGGAGTAAGCTCATGTCACCTGGAATTCAGCAACACTTAAAACCAAGAGCATGCAGGACACTTGCACATCCACAGAACTCACACACTAAAACTATCCATTAACTTCTGCTCAAGCACACAGATAAATTTATCAATACAATCGAACCCCACCCCTCCTTCCACCCCCTTTCCTATCTTATAGTAGAAGTCAAACTTTGCAGCTTCGGCTGCTGGTTGCAACAGGTGTATGGATATGTAAACTGTGCATCTTTGTAACAAGATTTATGGCGGTGCAGCTGCCCAGGGAGTTTTAAATTCTACTATCATCTTATAATCACATCAGTTTCTTGCACCTTTAACCTACATACAAGAGCAGGCCAAATATATTTACCCCCCTTCTCCAGTCCACAAATAGCAGAATATTGAGAATTGAGTCCTGTACCAGAACGTGTCCCCAGTGCCCCCCACCCCCACGCCAAAAAAGGAAGGTTAAAATTGGCTCAACAACATACTTTCTCTTTAAGAAACATGTAGTTACAGTAACTGCTCACTGAAATCTCATTGTCATGGCCCCAACTCTTTTATTAATCTCAAATGAATCTCCAGAGCTGTTCACTTCTCTGGACTTACAGTGGAGAGCATGGAATTGCTATTTCTGAAAACACCTCAGAACCTCTTCACTTACTACTATATACTTCTATAATCAATTACAGACTTCTAATTTGGTGTCAGTAAAGGTATCAGATCTTTGTAGAACAGAAGCTTCAGGCAGATTCACAGGCAGTAAAGAACAGAACTAAATTATTATATAGGGCCTGGGTTTATTATATAGGGACAGGAAAAAGGATAACGACAGGCTGCTCAGATCTGTAGACAGCACTTCCCTGGAAAACTAGAGGTACACAAAGCAATGTCTAATTGGAACTACATTTCAAGATGTGGACAGTTAACAAGTAACACAGCTGCATACAAAGATCGGTATAGACAGGATAAGGGCCTTGGAACTGAACTTTCATCTCGATATAAATTTAAACTACATTACGCATACTTCAGCAGTCTTTTGCTGCAAGTAACTCAGCTAGAAGCACTTCTAACTTGTATAAATCAAGAAGTGGATAGTCTCACCAAACCCTTATTTATTTTTATAGGCACTAAAACTGACTGATGGTATTTGACTTCCAGCTTTTCCCTGTCAAGGGCCATAAAGCAGCCGGCACGCTTCCCCTAATATCACCAATACTCTGTGTAGCAAACACAAAGGAAACGCACGCAAAGGATTATACAGATATATTGTACACGGGAGCCCTGGCCAGCTTTGAGATATCTTTGATCACATCCATATGTGCTCAAAAGACTGAAGATGGTTTGTTTTTACTGGAGTATAGCATGGGAAAAAGTAAGAACATGAGCAAATCTGTAAACAGTAATCTTTTCTCATTGTTCTTTTTACCGACCACTTCCCATACCCTTGGCAATGAATACAGAGCTAAATCAGAAGCAAAAACTATCCAAAACCTCTGATTTTCAGCAGCTCAGAAGTGTGACTTTTAGCAGGTTTGAAGAGATGTAACGAAGAGGGAAAAATGGGAGTAAAATGGTAGTAATGAGTAAATGAAAAAGTCAACAGCCTTTATTCCATTCTGGGTAAGAAAGTAAAAGGTATGGGAAGTATTTACTGACACAAGGCAAAAGTATATTACATAAGTAAGAGCAAATGGTTTTGTCAAACTGAATTATTATTATGCAGACTGGAAATTTAAAAAATACATCTAGCTCCATGTGTTTCAATACCTCACATTGTTCTCTATCCCAGGCTTTGATCACTATCTGAGAACCAGTGCACAGAAAATGTATACTAGACCTGAAAACATTTACACTTATTACAGAGTGCATTTGTAACATTCTCTCTCTGCTGTGGGAATGGAACTCTCCTGAATTGTAGAAGTTGCTAGAAAAAAACATTTTACCATTTCAAAGGTGGGACTGCAAGTCATAAAGCAAAATAAATATTAATTTTAGCTGTAGTTGATATTTGGAGTGTATGTAGACTAGGGTTAGATTAGATAAATCATATATTCATATCATATATCATGGATATTCAAGTGTAAAGATAATAAAGGCCACAGGCTCAGCACCAGATCTCTGAAGTGAACAGTGACATTACAGTGTCTCCACCATGTGGTAGGGAAGCCAGTTTGCACTGAGTAAATGACCACCCTAGGATGACGATGCCTTTGAGAGCAGACAGATGACCCATACATCTATCCAACCTACACTACTAACTTTCTAAATAGTAACTTTACCATGAAGCAGGGTGCCCTACATTGATGTAAGACTGCATCATGGTGACATGTCACTTCTACCATGGAATAAAATTATTATACACCATAATAAGTGTGTCCACAACTTAGGATGGGAATCTGAATAATAAAAATTAGAGTCTAGGAGAGGGAAGTCCAGTGGCTGCACCAGCACGAATCATGCCCCCACATCCTGAGGCTGTATGTTGTACAGGCACCTCCTGCACAACACACATGGCATGCCCTCCCCTCCATTCCCTGCTACACCCAGTGTGGGGCCAGAAAGCAGAAGCCAGAGGAGGGAGGGGGAGGCCTGGGAGACCCTGGCTGCTGCTGCAGCCAAAGCAATGGGGGAGTGGAGGCCACACGCAACCCATGGGCTGCAAATAGTGTGTCATGAGAGGCATAAAAATTAAAGCTTTGTAGTCTTTGTAAACTGAAGTGAAAGGAATGAGAACATTTGTTTCTAGATCTTGCACTGCAAAAGATTTTTTTCATGTGTCAAACATCTTTATCAGTGCTCTTCTGATACCAGTTTAGAGTTGAAAATATAAGCTGTGGACCCCAGGCAACATTCAATTTCTATGTATGAATAGGGAACTTCAGTAGGTAGGGGATTTCCGTGTTGCTCTATAAGGATTTTCTAACACAGCATTCAGCTTCCACTACTGAATAGAATTCAACTAAGGCTTATGCCTGATGGACTGTATCTGCCATCTCCTCCATCCAAATGGAGGATCAGCTTCCAGAGAAAAACACTTGGAACATCCCAACTGCTGCCCATTATGCATGGTAACAGGCCAAAAAAGCTATTTACCTGGTAGCACCACCTGCCCAAAAGATAGTAAGACTTGGGGTCATCCGGTTTCAGACTGATTGCTTTATCAATGTGTTCCTAAAAAAAAAACAAACCACAGCCAAAACAAAGAATGAATGAATGATAAAATCATTTTACTACATAAGAGTGGAGTGGTTTTATTTCAGGGATATGAGTTTAAATCATTAAACTGGATTGCTGAAATCCTCTTCAACATTTCAGACTGTATCACCCATACACTGTCCGAATGACCGAATCCCTCCCTCCACTACAGTCCAACAACTTATCACATAAAATTTTAAGTCAATCTTTATACTCTAGAAACAAGCATTTCAGACATAAAGCAGCATCAGTTTTTACTCACCTTAAAAATAAACCCAGTTTGAATACGCTTCTGAATATTCTCATGTTCTGACAACTGGCCACAAAGAATAGCATACCTACAAGACAAACCTTCAGTAAGAAATCATACATATTCTGTCGCAAACTCCAAACATTTTCCATCAGAGCATAACTTCTCTTCACAATTGCAATGTGAACCTCATCTTCCCTGTGTGATTGGGAAGTAGCCTATATATGCCACAAATGGAGAAATTAAGGCAGCAAAAGATACTGGACTTGCCCCAAGGCATATTAGCAAGCCTGCAGCACAGCACTGGCTAGATCTCAGGGGTCTTAACATAAGAAAGCCCTGTAATAGATAGCATTCCCTGTAATTAAAAAAAAGTTATAGAATGTTTGTTAAACATCTTCATTCTCTTCATCTGTCAACTAAACAACATCAAAATACAAACACTACAGGCAGCAAAGACTGCATCCAAAGGCAGCAAGAGCCTAGAAGGGAAAACAGCAACTAAACATCAAAATACAAACACTACAGGCAGGAAAGACTGCATCCAAAGTCAGCAAGAGCCTAGAAGGGCAAACAGCAACACTAGTGCATCACAGGCTAGGTAACTGTCCATAGATAATGCAGGACTGATACTGTTTTTGAAGGGGTTTGAAACTCTACTTTGAAGAGAAGTGTTGTGAAACTGTCCAACTCCCTCCTCCCGTAATCACCACCAACAATGAACAGCAGCTAACACAGCAAACATCTTTTATGTTGCAAACTCAATCTGGTTTATAATTGAGCATCTTGCACCACAACTGTCCCACAAAGAAACTCCTAATAAGGCAAACAAAATTCTACTTTGCTGCATCCATTTTTTAAACATCTAAAGTTCTAGTACACACCTGTGCACTGATATCCCTTGAGCTACCTTTGGGCTTTTAGTCACAGCAGATGTTCATAAAGTATTTCATAAAAAAAAAAAAAACCTTTTTGAGGTTCTGCTCAAAAACATGACACAAGATCATAAAATGCTGAATCCTTTATTCCTCTTCTCATTTCTAAATGTCTGAACCTGTCTTTCACGGTGTCAAAATTATAATATTAAAAACCTGCCTCTTGCTTTTCTCTTCCACTTCTTCCTTTCTCTAACTCCATTCATCCACTCCCAACTATATATTATATTTTCCTCTACATAAATTGTTCTCCTCCCCCACCCTTCAAAGAAGCTTTTAAAGTAAGGTGTGATTTATACATCAAAGCTGTGGAATTAAAAACACAGGGTAACTGGAACTAGATACCAGTACCTTGAAGAGCAGCCTAGAAACACAAGTGAGAGTCTGCAGGTCCAGACAGGGAAAAGTATGCAGGGGCAGATGTAGCAACATCCATCTCCAGAAGTCAGGCTGTTCTGCTGTGTCCTGTGTTACCATGCTGCCACCATGAAAAGCATGTGCTGTAAGGAGGGTGGAGAGGGAGTTTGTAACAGCCCACTGCCATGAGTGTGGGGACTTGTAGGAGTCAGCTATAGCAGTTTACTGCTGTCTTCCCCATGTGCACCACAGACAGATCCTCAGGGAAATGCCCCATGTGGGTTACTGAAAAAAATTAGGTTGCTGTAAAAGCAAAATTTTATCCTTTTATTGAAGGGAGTGCACTTCATACACTGGGCAATGTAGAACACTGGAGCAGTAGCAATACAGACTAAAATGCTATGCACATGCTAGAGGTGTTACTGCTAGATGAGCATGCCAGACTCTACCTAGGTCAATAGAAGGGTGAATTGAGAGAAAGACTGCATATCTAGAATATGGGACTAAGATGACACTTTCTGCTGCAGGTGCTAAAAGATGTTGCATCAGATACAACTCTGTCCTTTGAAACTTATAAAACCTTGTAAGCAGGTTTCAACATGCTTTTAAAAATCTTCATCTGATATTAAAGATCTGATTTTCATTGGTAATTACAGGCATCAATAGAATAATGCCTCACCTGACGGATTTCTGGCCCAGAAAGTAGTGACACTGCCACGATCTGCTTACTTGACAGGTGGCTTGCAAAGTGTTCAAAATACAATTGGTACATGTTATGCTAGACTCCTTGGGGCTTGGATCGCACACAGTGGCATTTAGCTAAATCCACACGTAGGTGGGATTAAAGGTTAGAAACAGAAGACACACATATGGATCCCTGGCTTCTGAAGAAACCACGTATTTCTAATCCTAGCAACTTGCAAAAAACAGCTCCAAAATATTACTTTTATACACGAGCTGGAAGATAGCTAGGGACAGAGGGAGAACTTAGCAACTACAGCAACCGGGAAAAGCCATTTAAGACCCCACAACTGTCACCAGAAGACACTATGCTTTCCTGGTATAGGGTAGGACACTAGATGCGTCACTGGTCAGCATTCCTTTCCTCTGGCCTTTTGGCTTCATAGGTTATAAGAAGAAAGGATGAACAAGTGGTGGACAACCTCTTCAATGCAAGAGAATGCTGTATTTACTTACTTACCATATGCTCCTTTCCCCCAAAAAAGTCACCACTCCAAAATTGGGGTGCAAGTCTTAAATAAGAAAGCTGCTGTTCTTCACCTGAATAAAAGCATGGAGACACTGTGTTGCAAAATGACTGCCAGCTGCTCTCTCAGCAAGCAACAGAAAGGGTGGAAGCCAGTTGCTTTCACAGCTGCTCTTAGCTCTCTGGCCGAGAGAGAAACAGACAGTCATTTTGCAAAAGTTTCTCCACAGAAAAGCCAATGCTAGACCATGTCTGGAAAGACCATGTCTTTCTTTCTACCATTCTGCCTTCCAAAAACAAGGTATGCATCTCATTTGGGGGCAAGTTGTATGGGGAAGAAATATGGGAGATTGCAGAGATCATTACAGAAAAAGAGCAGACACCCTTTCTTTCACATCTTGATCAAGAATGAAACAGTTTTGGTTTTTTTGCTTCATTTTATTCTTCACTGTGCATCTGAATAAGCATCCCACTGAGATGAAGAGCTATTATTTAGGCTGTCTGTAACTTTGGGCACATATTTCTAGTACCTTAAACTTGACCTGAGTGAATCCGTACAGCAGTCAAAAGGTCTAGAGACTTCCTCTGCTTTTTAGCATGACAATATACTCACCTTCATATTATTGGGTACTACATACTAACCTGGCCCAATAGGAGCCTCTGATAAGAAAGCCATGCAGCCTTTAAGTCATACAATATTCAGCTCCTAATAATGCTACCCGTATCAGACGTTTTCATCATAGTTTCATAGTAGCTAGAGTCGGAAGGGACCTAGGTAGATCATCTAGTCCGACCCCCTGCCTTGGCAGGAAAGAGCACCGGGGTCAGATGACCCCGGCAAGGTGCTCATCTAACTTCCTTTTAAAAATCCCCAGGCTAGGAGCCTGCACCACTTCCCCTGGAAGCCAGTTCCAGGCCCTAGCCGCCCTGACTGTGAAGTAGCGCCTCCTAATATCTAATCTAAACCTACCCTCCGCCAGCTTGTGACCGTTATTCCTGGTCACTCCTGGCAGCGCACAGGGGAACAGGGACTCCCCCAATACCTGCTGATCCCCCCTGACCAGTTTGTAGCAGGCCACAAGGTCCCCCCTTAACCTTCTCTTGTGGAGGCTAAACAGGTTCAGGTCCCGTAGCCTCTCCTCATAAGGCCTGCCCTGCTGACCCCTGATCATACGAGTGGCCCTCCTCTGAACTCTTTCCATATCGTCCACGTCCCTCTTGAAGTGTGGCGTCCAGAACTGGACGCAGTACTCCAGCTGCGGCCTGACCAGTGCCGCATAGAGGGGGAGGATCACTTCCCTGGACCTGCTCGAGATGCATCTGTGGATGCATGACAGGGTACGGTTGGCCTTCTTGACTGCCTCCCCACACTGCTGGCCCATGTTCATCGTGGAGTCAATGACGACTCCAAGATCCTTTTCCGTCTCCGTGCTGGCAAGAGGGGAGTTCCCCAACCTGTAAGTGTGGTGCCGGTTCTTCCTCCCCATGTGCAACACCTTGCACTTATCAGTGTTAAACCCCATCCTATTCTCATCCGCCCACCATTGCAACCTGTCAAGGTCAGCTTGTAGCCTATTGCACCCCTCTAGTGCACCCACATCCCCCCACATCTTAGTGTCATCAGCAAACTTGAACAGGGTGCTTTCTACCCCCTCATCCAAGTCACTGATGAAGATGTTGAACAGTGCGGGCCCGAGGACCGAGCCCTGCGGAACCCCACTGCCCACGTCCTTCCAGGTCGAGAAGGACCCATCCACCACCACCCTCTGGGTGCGGCCCTCCAACCAGCTGGCGACCCATTTGACTGTGTGGGCATCGACACCACAGTCTCCCAGCTTTTTGATGAGGACAGGGTGAGAGACAGTGTCGAAAGCCTTCCGGAAGTCCAGAAAGACTACATCCACAGCAACCCCTGCGTCTAATGATTTGGTGACCTGATCGTAAAAGGCCACCAGGTTGGTCTGACAAGACCTGCCACTGATGAACCCATGTTGGTTGCCCCTGAGCATGCATTCCCCCGCAAGGCCCTCCTGGATGTGTGCCAGGATAATTTTTTCAAAGAGCTTACCCGGGATTGAGGTAAGACTAACTGGCCTGTAATTTCCCGGGTCCTCTTTTTTTCCCTTTTTGAAGATAGGGACCACATTGGCCCTCTTCCAGTCCTCCGGCACCTCACCAGAGCACCACGAGTGCTCATAGAGCCACGCCAGGGGTCCCGCAATGACCTCGGCCAGTTCCTGTAGAACCCTAGGGTGAAGATCGTCCGGACCAGCGGACTTGAACACGTCCAGCCTCTCCAGAAGTACCCTAACTAACTCCTCGCTAACCCCTGGCCCAGGCGTGTCTCTCCCGGGGCCCGAGGGGGGCCCAGCAGGGAGGTGGCTGAACTGGTCCCTACTTAGGAAGACAGAGGCAAAGAAATCGTTAAATATGTTAGCTTTGTCATCTGGCGTGATGACTAAGTTGCCCATCGTGTCCTGCAGGGGCCCCACATTACCCGGGACCCTCTTTTTACCCCCTATGTATTTGAAGAAGGACTTCTTATTGTCCTTAATCCGGGAAGCTAGTCCTATCTCCATCTCTGCCTTGGCTGTAATATTTCATATTTCAGCTGGCCTTAAAAGCTGTAAGTGCTGTAGCTGTAATATTGCTACATGTCATGAAATGAATAGATAATATATGAAGAGATCTCTGAACTGGCTCAGCTCAAGTCCTGATCTATGAGACACTGTGCAAGCTACTTTTGGCCTCAGTCTTATACTTGTATCTCCTGTCTCCTGCCTTGAGGTGCAGGATGTCAGCTGTTGGTGTCTGAGACTTTTTAATTTCCTAGCCTTGTGCCCTTTAGACCTGCAAATCCCCTCCAAAGCCAGTTTGCAATGCTATTATGGTTTCTGCTTCCCTCTTTCATTTGTTTAGCTTGGCTAATTCTTCAACAGCTGAGCAGTTCACCTTAATTCATTTTCTGAAGTGCCTTCAGATACATTTTACAGAATTGAAAGACTATTAATAATAGATGGAAAATAAAAGGTCAGGAGAGGGGATTTTCATCTCCTTTAAACATAAGGAAAGAAACATAAGAAGCATTATGTAATCTCTGAAACACAGTATGGGGTTAGAAAGTCCCTTTTCAGAAAGATGCTGAAGCAATTCCTGAAACTTTGCAGTATGCCACTTACAAAATTAATTATTAACCAGAACTGTTCATTTAGCTATTGACCTGGGTTAAACCACAAGCTCCCACTGGAATCTCAACTCAGTTGTGGGGTCTCCATTTTGATGAAAAATGAGCCCAGCAGAGTAGGAATGACTTCTACCACAGACAAGAAACTGTGTCTGCCTTCCCTACTCAAGTCCCAGAGCTCAGATCACACGGCAGGCAGAAACCTCATTCCCAGCACTGAACTCTGTCTGGCTCCAGTTTGAGCACGACTTTTGGTCTATAGGCTGACAATGTAAAACATGCAGGTGCTCATTAGACCAGCACCTCCAATTTACTAGTAAGGGGATTTTGCCAACATACAGAGTCCCTTGGCCTCCACAGTTGGTGGTCTCTGAAATAACAAGGCTGTTGGTGGTGCCTTCCTACAGAGTACAGCTGTTAAATTAAAAAAACCCCCAAAAAACAAAAAACACCCACCAAGCAAGGGTTGGCGGTGGGTAAAGAAAGCAAGAAAAGCAGATGGAAACATGGCCATTTCTAATCAAATGATAAGAAAAATGAAGTAGGCCATTTAATAATGCCAATGGAAACAAAGTCCAAAACTCAGATAGGTGAGCACTTCAGCAAAGATGGGAGAGACTGTTCATTTAATTTATTTGAACTAGAAGATCTATTTTGTGTACATTCAGAATCATGTAGAAATAATTTTATTTCTGTCAATATTATATGAGTCAATACAACTATGAACGAGAACGAGAAGGACTGATAGTTAAAATCAGCACTCTCTGTCATATTTCAAGTACAAGGCCAGCCAGTTACACACGCAAACCCATTCAGAAAATATGCTAGCCAAGATGTTAGTCAGGCGAGGTGCTTTATTCCTAGAACTGGCGCACAAACCAAAAAACCCATGCCACATCTTAACTTTCAGATGCCATAACTAGCAGTTTGGAGCAGTTAGAGTAGAAAAAATACAGCTTTTTTAAACCAAGCAAGTCAGTCATTGAGACACTAAACCCAATGTGCCATTTTAACAATCTGCTGAGTATGTGGACACATCTGTAATATTTTTTATAAATCATATGCATGAATTTTCCCTCTTTCCTTTCTACTATTACCTACCAGGCACAGGGATTAACTCCTCCTCTGGACTGGCAAGAGTGCAATAGGGATAAAGAATATGTAGCTGTCTGGATCAGTAGGAAACAGGTCATCCAGAACTAAACAGAGCTATTCACCTGTGAATAACCTATCTTGGTGAAGACCATGGAAACCTGAACGGCTGGACAAAACAGCTGGAAAAAATGGGAACAAAGGGGCCAAGTGTGAAGAAACTAAGCTGTACTGAAATCTAAGAACACAAGAACAGCAGAGTAGATGAACCTCAAGACGTGCTGGGTTACATGGAGCCATCTGCACAAAGAAGAATTCTGAGGGCTTGTCTACAAAGGGGAGTTATTATGAAGGAGGCCAGAGTATGAATTTACAGTACATTATGACTTCTTTAATTCCCCATGGAGACACACGGCATACTCTAGCTTACCCTACTTCGGAAGTGGAAGAAGTTAAAACACACAAACAAAACTCATTCTTCATACAAACCAAAAGTATCCATACAAGAAATGCAGAGTACCTAATGTGCTGTAAATTCATATCCTATCTTACTACACATTCTCTTTCCTACAGATAAGCCCCGAGTCAGGCCATAGTTTGGCCACACTAGCCTAAAGACCCCACATACAATATACCAATTGCGTAATAAACACTACTTAGTTTGAAGACTATCTAACATCACTATAATTATTACTGGTTATCCTTCTTCTTACAAGGAAGACCCCAACATAAGATTATTAAGATTTGCTAGACAGACAATGGGAGACAAACAGTGGTCTTAAGAGCTGAAAAAGATGTGGGATTTGCCCTTTTAAAAGAAGTATTAACATAAAAAGGAAGATTCAAAAGGAGACTGCCTGAATACTGAGAATTTAAACAGCCTCTAAACCTGTGACATCTTCCAGATTAGAAGATGGATAACACTTTGGGCTGTTATTATTATTCTTACTTCTTACTCTTCCATGAAGACTCAATTAAACACACATATATTTTCACTATAGACTATTTCATTTCTGGAAAAAAACCCCCCATAAACTGAACACAACCCTGCAGTTTACCAGTTTCTCTCAGGATTTAGAAACAGATTTTATTCTTTCTATAATAATTTTCTAGAGTTTGAGAGTAATCCCTTTTGGAAAAGTGTGTTCTCCTTTCCTTTTTAAAGGTAATTTGATAATTATGATTTGAAAGTTGGCTCCAGCTCAACCCACAGTAACTTTTTTCTAACATATACTGCTTTTAAACACTGACATCTGTCTTAGGATTCAGCGCCAGGACACCTCATAAAATACTCCAAGTTGGGAAATTGTGTGTGAGATTCATTTGATACTATCAACATCCTACAGCTAAGTATAACAAAAAGGGATAACAATTCTTCTCAGAGGACATGATAAGTAAATGAAATAACCCCAATCCTGTGTTAGTCAACTGATACCACTTAATATAAAAATCAGTTTTTGAAATCTTGGGTAGGTGAAATGATTCATTTTACCCGGGGAGCTATATTACATTTTGTAACAGATGTTTAAATATTTGATCCCTTAACCCATTCATATAGTTTGCAATATTTGATACGCCCAAGTTTTTTGAGTAGAAGCCTTAAAAGTCAGAAGTGCCATAGTTACCAAAAATGTTTTAATGACAGATATTCCATACTCCAACATCCATTCCTATTGATTGGAATTCTTACTAAGGGGGTTTTCACTTTGGAGCTGGGACATAAATCCCCAAATCTGCAAAATGTTCCGGAGTCTTTTAGTTTATGGAGAGCAAGTTCTGCACCACCATTAGTTTGCTTCCTTGACTGCAGCCTCGAGAACTCTTTGTAACCATAGCCAACAGCTTGGCTGCTATACCAGATCTATCAAGAACTGTCTGGAGAGCGAGGGCCTAAAAGTCATGTGGAAGAGTAGCTGCTTCGAACCTGCCACTCTCCTCTGAAGGCTGAATAGTACACCTTCCTCCTGAAGAGATTTAGCATCCCCGCCTCCCACAAGGGATAGGCTTAGCCTAGCGTTACTACTTCAACATCTCACAAGCCTTTTGGTACCAGGGGAAGAACAGACAGAAATAGCCACACCATTTAGGTGGAATCAGCTATCTCTTGTCGACCCTTTCTGAAGCCATTGAATTTGAAGCAGCTGTATGCCACATCCATTTTGGTTTAAGCAGTACATCAATAAATAGGCCTGGCTAGTCACCCTCAAGAAAAATATTTCAGGATATCCATCAGCTTAATTAGCTTTTTCTGGGTAACCTCCAAGGACTAATCCAGCATCTATACCTAGAAAACGGTTGGTTCTTCCACAGAGGAAACGGATGGAGTTTTATCTGGGGAGGAAAACAATATGACAAGAGATTGGTGATCTCTTGGGAAGTGATCATCCACGCTATATTCCTTCTCTCTCTCTATGATCTGCAGTTTGAATCAACTATAGTTTGTAGGGGTATGTCAGACATTAAACTGTCTGAGGTACGGGGCATGTCCAGTAGGACTGCTACAGTCACTGCTGGTATGGACAGTGAGCAGGATACACAGAGAGGCCCTGAGTGGGCTGTTCATAGATTTCACAGACATTAGGGCTGGAAGGGACCTCAGAAGATCGAGTCCAGCCCCCAGCACAAAGGGCAGGAAGTCAGCTGGGGTCATAGGATCCCAGCAAGATAAGCATCCAATTTACTTTTGAAGGTGTTCAATGTAGGTGCTTGAACCACCTCCGATGGCAGACTGTTCCAGACCTTGGGGGCTCGGACAGTAAAGAAATTCTTCCTTATGTCCAGCCTGAAACGGTCTCGCAGTAGTTTATGACCATTCGACCTTGTCATCCCTTGGGGCGCTCTGGTGAACAAATGTTTCCCCAGATCCTGATCGTCACCCCGTTCCCTGAAGCCCTAGTGACCATCTCATTCTCCTCAGGGACCTTTCTCTGCACTGTCTGGCTCTGGGAGACATACCAGCTGTGTAATTCTTGATGGCAAGGAGAGAGTAAACCTACAGTGAAGGAAATTACTCTGTCTGTTCAGAGTACTGTTATTATTAGTTCCAACAGGGTTCAGCCATGACCTCCTGTAGTCTTACAGGGAGACAAAAGGCCCAACTGAAGGACTTCAGGGCACCATATACAACAGTGCCCACAAAGAGTCCATGTGCCACCATAGAGGACTGCAATGCTTCTGGGAAGCTCAATGCCATGATGTTTGAGGTTGAGCGCTGCAACTGCCCAATTAAAATAAAGCAGACTATAACATGACCTTGCCCTTGGGAGGGGAGCCAGGTGTCCAAGGAGAGTGGTCGCTCCTTAAGGAGACGATCCTCCAAGCCCAAAGGAAGGTAATCCCAACGAGGATCAAAGGGAGCAGGAGAGCACACATGCTCACCAAAAGCATCCGGGAATGTCTCCTTGCTAAAAAGGAGGCTTACACCCAATGGAAAGAAGGGGTCATCACCAGGGAGGACTATTCTGTAGTTGCTCAGGGATGTAGGGGGGTAGTTAGGAAGGCCAAGGCAGAGATGGAACTGGGACTAGCTTCCCGGATTAAGGACAATAAGAAGTCCTTTTTTAAATACGTAGGGGGTAAAAAGAAGGTCCTGGGTAATGTGGGGCCCTTGCAGGATGCGTTGGGAAACTTGGTCGTCACACCAGACGGCAAAGCTAACATGTTTAACGATTTCTTTGCCTCCGTCTTCCTAAGTAGGGACCAGAACACCCACCTCCCTGCTGGGCCCCCCTCAGGCCCCGGGGGAGGCACACCTGGGCCACGGGTTAGCGAGGATTTAATTAGGGAGCTTCTGGAGGGGTTGGACGTATTCAAGTCAGCCGGTCCGGATGATCTCCACCCTAGAGTTCTAAAGGAACTGGGCGAGGTCATTCCAAGTCCCCTGGCACGGCTTTACGAGCACTCGTGGTGCTCTGGTGAGGTACCGGAGGACTGGAAGAGGGCCAACGTGGTCCCCGCCATCTTCAAAAAAAGGCAGGAAGGAGGACCCGGGAAACTATAGGCCGGTTAGTCCTACCTCGATCCTAGGCAAGCTGTTTGAGAAAATTATGCCGGCACACATCCAGGAGGGGCCAGAAGGGGACTGCATGCTTGGAAGGGGCAACCAACAGAGGTTCATCAGTGGCAGGTCCTGGTCAACCTGGTGGCCTTTTACGATCAGATCACCAGATCATTAGATACAGGGATAGCAGTGGATATAGTCTTCCTGGACTTCTGGAAGGCTTTGACACTGTCTCTCACCCCATTCTCATTAAGAGCTGGGGGGCTGTGGTATAGACACCCACACAGTCAAATGGGTCGCCAACTGGCTGGAGGGCTGCACCCAGAGGGTGGTAGTGGATGGGTCCTTCTCAACCTGGAAGGACGTGGGCAGTGGGGTTCCGCAGGGCTCGGTCCTTGGGCCCGCACTGTTCAACATCTTCATCAGTGATTTGGATGAGGGGGTAAAAAGCACCCTGTTCAAATTTGCTGATGACACTAAGATGTGGGGGGACGTGGGCACACTGGAAGGATGCAACAGGCTACAATCAGACCTAGACAGGTTACAAGGGTGCGCAGACGAGAATAGGATGGGTTTCAACACAGACAAGTGCAAGGTGATGCACCTCGGGAGGAACAACCGGCACCACACCTACAGGTTAGGGAACTCCCCTTTTGTCAGCAGGGAGGCAGAAAGGGATCTTGGGGTCATCACTGACTCCAAGATGAACACGGGCCAGCAGTGTGGGGAGGCAGTTAGGAAGGTCAACTGCACCTTGTTATGCATCCACAGATGGATCTCAAGCAGGTCCAAAGAGGTGATCCTCCCTCTCTATGCGGCACTGGTCAGGCCACAGCTGGAGTACTGCATCCAGTTCTGGGCGCCACACTTCAAGAGGGATGTCGACAGCATGGAGAGGGTCCAGAGGAGGGCCACTCGTATGATCGGGGGAAAACAGGGCAGGCCCTATGAGGAGAGGCTACGGGAACTGAACCTGTTCAGCCTCCAAAAGAGAAGGCTGAGGGGGGATCTTATGGCCTGTTATAAACTAGTCAGGGGGGATCAGTAGGCATTGGGGGAGTCACTGTTCCCCCGAGCACCGCCAGGAGTGACCAGGAATAATGGTCACAAGCTGGCAGAGGGTAGGTTTAGGTTAGATATCAGAAGGAGCTATTTCATGGTCAGGGTGGCTAGGGTCTGGAACCAACTTCCAAGAGAAGTGGTGCAGGCTCCTACCTTGGGGTTTTTAAGAGGAGGCTAGATGAACATCTTGCTGGGGTCGTTTGACCCCAGTATTCTTTCCTGCCATGGCAGGGGGTCGGACTAGATGATCTGCTCAGGTCCCTTCCAACCCTAGAAACTATGAAACTTCTCTGGAGGTGTTCCCAGATCAGACTCAACTTGCATGGATCTTTCAAAGAGTTTCAGCTTTGCTTTTCTTGACCTCAAGTTCTTTTTGACGGAGAGCCTTTAAAACCTCCAAATTCACTACTTTAAAAACCCCCAAATCAGCATTTTTCTATAATTAAAATGAAACACCATCATATATATAGGTATCAGCTCAACACAATGTTTTATTGATATATTTACAATTTTAAAGCAATTTGGAAGCCCCCCAGTGCCTCAATCATTGTAATAAAATAAATTCTAAATACCTATATATTTTGAAGTTTGACGGTTTTTTATCATAGAAAAATCAGAGCTCCTCCTGCCCTCTTTGCCCATAGGATATGGGTCCAGCTGCAGTTGCTTCTCCCTTTAAGGGAGAATATCTGCACTTTCATTCTTAAAGAGAGAAAAATCTGCATTTTTCTCCTTAAAGGGGACAGTCATGGCATAGGAGTGACTCTGATCTTGTGAAACAGAGGAAACACATACCCAACCAGAAGACACTAATTTTCTCCAAGTGGTCTAGAGCAGTATTTCTCAAGCTGTGGGTTGTGACCCAATAGTGGGTCGCAAGAATATCTGAAAGGGTCACAAACAAACTTTAAAAATGGATTCTTCTTTAACGGAGAAGAACATGAGAAACCGTGGCTTTTCCTGTGCAGGTGGCAGCGTGCCATGCCCCACACACACCCCTCTCTGCAACACCCAACCCCTGCTTCCACACTGGGGATCTGGTGTCTGGATACAGCAGGGGGCTGCAGGTCAGGACTGAAGGGCACTGTGTTGGGACTGGCCATTGATCTTTACAAATAGATCCTGGTACAAAAAAAAAAGTTGTGAACCACTGGTCTAGAGACCCCCAGCTCTTTCCTGGGATTAAACACCTTGTTGTTACCAATGTCCCACAGAACTTCCAATTATGTCCTTATTAAGTACCCTCCCGGGGAAAAAAATCAAAATGTTATGAGCTCAGCTCCCCAGTGAATCTCTATATACAATAAAATATCCCTAGTTTAAATGGTAGTCAAGGATGATGTTGAGGGTTTTTTTATATACCATCAAAACCACTAAAATAAAAGTCAATTACTCTTAAAAAATAATATAAGTCTCCTGAAGTCTCATACTACAGGGTTGAAGGAAAAAAGACAGAAGAGATCATTTACTGCATTTCTCCTTACACTGTTGAAGCTAAAGAAATTCTAGAAGTTAAGATCACAGTTCAGCTAACACCCAATGTTCAGTTACATGCAGCCTCAGGGTCACAGGAACTACTACAGTAAATTGTTCCCATGATCCACCTAATTGGGTATAATACATTTGTTAACAACCAGCAACAGAAAGGTCCAAAATCTTTTTGCAGTTCATTCTAATCCTCAAGCATTAGAAATTGACTTCAGTCCTGAACCATGGCATCTTCCGTCTTCTAAAAGCTATTTTTGCATTAGCTCCGACAACAGTGGCTACCACTGTTTGTTACTCATACTAATGTCCAGTTTCTCTTCAAATATTAAGTTCATGACCCCTGCAACATCCTGTAGCAATTAGTTCCGGCAGATCTTTTACATGTTTGTCATGGTACTTTCCCCTCATTAAATTAAAAAAAAACAACAACAACCTTCCTTTGCAGTTTTACTTGAAAACAATATTCTTTACTTGCTCGCCAACCACTGCCAAAGAGTGTTACTGTAGACTAGGGGTGGGCAACCTATTGCCCTCATGCTGGATTCAGACTGGTAAGCAGTGTCACCTGGTTCTCAAAGCTAGGGTATTGGTGGCAATTCAGCAACAGGGTGGAGTGGCTAGAGGCCGGGACCTCAGTGTGAGCAAGGAGAGAGCTAAGCTAATTTGGCATTCTGTTCCCAAAAAGCTGCAAATCCCTGCTACAGCCTAGGGGTTGGTAACCTATGGCCCACAGGCTGGATCTAACCTGTAGAGCCACTGAACACAGCCAATTTCAAGGGTTAAATAGGGATGCATAAAATCTATGTCTGAACACAGCATCCTCTGGATGAGACAATTACGATATTTTGACTGTGGCTGAAAATCATAATTTAAAATGTGGTTTTAAAACACTGCTTAATGAGACAGTTTTATAAATCCCTCTTGAACTCTAACAGACCTTTTAATAATAATAATAAAAAACCCCAACTTTCCAGCCTGCTCACATTTGCCCTAAAGCCAGGCATTAGTAAGGAATGAAACCCTAGAGAGATGTTGTATTACTCAGCATATGTGCCTGTAAATCTTACCAGACTTTTGGGAGACTGGGCCTCCACTTCCCAGTACTGCTGGTTACACATGGAATTTGAATAGCTAGTAATTAGTGGTGAGGTTTGTAACTCTGGCTCCAGTTAAGACCATACTGCTTCATCTTTCTCTTGTTGCTACGCTGGTTATTTAAAACAAAAAACTCATGCTGGAACACTGCCAAGTTTGTGAATGTTCATATGCTCCTCTCAGTATCAAGAGAAAACATCAAAGACAGGAAAATTAATCAGCTAAGTGTGGGGTGAGAAATGGAAGACGGAGCAACAACTTTTATGGGGTTGTAAGAGTTTTTCGACTTGCAAACAAATCAGATACTTCAAGAGCTTTTTCTCCCTTTCTCTCCCTGGTCCATTTTCAACTCTTGCAAAAGGGAGATTTTATCACTATGCTGCAAACTGAAGATTGTAGAGAATGATGGCTGAGACACCTTAAGGCAAAGCTGTGGATCTAAAACCAAAGAACATACTCATAGCCTTGATCAGAAGAAGAAATAGGGCCAAAGTATGTAGGAAGAGAGACTTACATTCTAGAGATTGAATCCAAGAGACAAATGGAGTAGAGCATGGTCCAGATTTACTCCCATGTTAAACCTAACATAACATCAATCATGGGTACCCTGTCCTTGACCCTAACAACATCCAATGACAATTAGTTAGTTCCACAGCCATGAGCTGTTTTACATATTTGTCACAGTACTTCCCCCCACCCTTTAACTAAACAGAAAATATTCTCTGATGTTTCAGTTGGAAATAATATCCTTCACTTGCTGTTTACAGCAGTCAAATAGCATTGCTGTAGCCTTTTAAAAGTTGCCTTATTTCACGTCAGAGATAGGTGTATATAGATGTACATTGGTGGCGTATACTATCAGTACAGCTACTGATATAAATACTTAAAGATAGCCTTTCTGTCTCCAAAACAGAGAGGCATAAAGGGGCCAGAGGGCAAGGAGCCCCTCACACAAAACATGTTGCAGGGTTGTTGGTTGTAGCTGTGATGGTCTAAGGACATAGGCAGGCAAGGTTCTTTGGGGAGATGTGATATCTTCTATTAGACCAACTACATAGTTTGAAAAAGTTCTTTGCAAGCTTTTGGGCTACCCTTCTTCAGGCACTGGGAGACTCTGCTGCTATGTGTTCTCCAAACTCAAAATCACCATTCACATAATTTCCATCTGAATGACAAGAAAAACTTCAGACCTTGATCCCTCCACTACCCAATCCAGGGACATTTTACATGCTCCCTAAAATCCACAAACAAAGAAACCCCAGCAGACCCATAATTTCCAACAGTGGAACCTTAACTGAAGAAATATCAGGTTTCATCGAATCCATCCTAAAACTTCTTGCCACCCAAAGACCGAGTTTTATTCAAGATGACAAACTTTCCGTGAAAAACTGTAAAACATAGACCACCTTCTCAGCAATACCTTCCTAGCCACCGTGGATGTTACCAGTTTATATACTAACATCCCACACCAGGATGGCATCCAAGCCTGGCTCAAACATCTATAAGAGCAAGATTACAACTCAGAGTACAGACCTCAAGATATTACTGAACTTATACACTTTATCCTCACACACAATAAATTCAGTTTCAACAACCAACACTTCCTCCAGACCATGTGCATAGCTATGGGCACCAAAATGGCCCCACAATATGCCAAACTTTTTATGGCCCACCTGGAAGAAGAATTCCTCAAGAACTGCACCATCAAACCCATGCTATACCCGAGATACATAGATGACATCTTCATTATCTGGACCGAAAACCTGCAGTCTCCGATTGATTTCCATCAGAAATTCAACAATCACCACCCCTGCATCAGACTATATCTCTTGAATACTCTAACACCAACATTTCCTCTTCAGACACCATGATCAGTATGCAAAATGGTAAAATACAAACCACCATATACAAGAAACCCACGGACCAACATATATATCTACACAGAACCAACAATCACCCTAAACACACCAAAAAAAGCTGTAAATTTACAGCCAAGCTTTCTGATGCCACCAAATTTGCACTGAGAAGAATACCTACAATTGTCACCTCACAAATCTCAAAAGGGCTTTCCTCCAACAAGGACACCCCTCCAGAAAGAGAGATCACACTTTTGAAAGAGCCACCCAGCTACTATGTAAAGAATTGCTGCAGTACAAAAAAAATCCCCATGAATCGTACACCATTAGTTATGACATACCATGCTTCCCTGGAACCTATATGGAAAATTCTCAAACAACTGCAACCCACAGTAGAAGAAGACCTAATTCTTAAAGAGATCTTTCCAGAACCACTCATCCTAGCCTTTAAACAAATATCAAACCTTGCTAAACTCATCACCAGAAGCAAACTTTCTATGCCTCAAACCACACCAATGGATCCAGACCACACCAGAACAAGAGTTGTAAAACCTGCCAACACATCCCACAACAGAGCCATCACCATTCCTGGATCTTACACCTGCACCTCCAGAAATGTAATACAGCTCATCCAGTGCACCAACTGCCCTGATGGAAAATATGTAAGAGAAACCAAACAACTGTGCATCAGAATGAACGCACACCAAAAATCCATTAAAGACAAAAATATCCAATTACCTGTGGGTGACCAATTCTCACAAGACTATCACTCCCTCTCTGAGTTTTAATCCTCAAAGGGAACTTACAAAACACCTTTCATAGATGAGCTCATGATCTTCACTTCATAAATCTACTGGATACAAAGAATCATGGACTTAATATAGACATTGGATTTATGACACAATACAACCTGCCTGACATAAGACACAACAGATAACGTCAAGCTAACCACCTGCATTTCTTCACACATTTCCCTCCCCTTCCCCCCATCTCTACCCATTATCTTCCAAGCTTTCATTCATTTGCGCTTTCACAGACTTCTTCAGCTTCTTTTCTACCTTGAAGAACACATAACAGCAGCAGAGTCTGCCAGTGCCTGAAGAAGGGTGTGTGTGCCCAAAAGCTTGCAAAGAATTTTTTTGCAACTATTTGACTGATCTAATAAAAGATATCACATCTAGCCAAAGATCCTTGCCTCACAAAGAACATGGCCTGCAAAAGAGGGATGTACTTCAACAGCATAGGATGAACTCAGCAACCTTCCAGCTCCAGTTACCAGCCCCCATTTAGGGAACATGGCTGACACCCAAACAAATTCTAACTGTATTGTCTTCTCTAGCCAAGAAGGCCATAAAACCAAAGCATAAATTATAGCAGGTCTGAGACTGCTGTAAACAACACAGCCAGTGGCCTTAGAGTACCAGAGATAGGGTGTCTCAAAGCCAATCAGTCTCTTTCCCCAGATCCCATTTCTGCACCAAATGCAGGGAGGGCTTCAAACTGAGACTATCATGTCTCAACTGAAATGTTCAGGGACTCCCTTGGCCCTTTAATATCCCTTAAACCAGGAATAATTCAGGTCTTTGGCAGGTGTCCATTCTGTTATACTAGCTTGTTGTTTTCCAGCAAGGGTGCACAACCCATACTCTGAGGACCACTTGCAAGGTGCACTTTCCAATGGAGGGTCACTATCAACTGGATCCACTCTGATCAGATGCACACCTCAGCATGTTTGTAAGTCGGAAGCAGGAGTAACATGAAGAATGTGCAGATTAATGAACTTCCACACAAAGAGACCTTACTGCTACACCTTTAAATCCTCTTCTGCTTAAAAAGTTGTTAAATTAATTATAGTGGGTCTTGCTTTTCAGCAATGTTTCTAACTCCATTTTCCCCCTACAATTCTGACTTTTTCACATTCTCAGGATAACATGAAACCAGTCAGCATTTTAACATAGGAAACTAATAGCAAGTCCTAAGGCCAGCCAGTATCCCTCCATCAATACAAACCATCCTGTTTTTGGTTGCTGAGACACAGGAGAAAGGACATTTAAATGAACAGGTGTTCATTTCACTTCCCCTTCTCCACTCTTAAAAACTAGATGAAATCCAAGAGACAGTGAAACTATGTATTTAATTCTATTCAATTTAACATGCTTAAAGCTAACTCTAGTTGAAGAAATTTCAATTCAAGGGAAAACAAAATAGGAGATTGTGCTGTGTGGCATGTAGCCACAGATAAAGAAAATACCTAAACATTCCTCCTAGTCAGATCAAAATATATTTAACCTCTCCTTTCAGCACTATCACCCAACAGAGGTAATCTCTTGTCACCAATTGCGTAAACTTCCTCACATTGCCCCTGTCTTGACTCTTTAAACTGAGAGATGATCCAATCACCTTTAAGGATGAGGACAGAATTCAGTCTTTTGCTCCATTAAAGATTTAGCTATTTTCAGATGCTGCAAAAATGGGGTTAAATTCACACCATTTACTGCTGTCAGGGGAAACCTTCCCTGATCTTACGGGGTTTTTCATTCAAGTATGCTTTTCTTTTGAGTGCAATGGTGCAGAAGCTGCAGTTTGCAGAAGTACAGCTTTGGAGAGATGGTTTTTGCTAAGACAATATGTACATTTGGAGGGGGTGTGTTACTTTCATACTTACTATCTATCCCAGGTTATCAAGGTCTAGCCTATACTTTTATACACGTAAAAAGAATAAGAACACCCAGAATGCCATTCCAGAAAAGGGGCACATGTTGAGGTATGTGTATGCGGAGCTAGAGGACTGGATATCTCCAGAGGCTTAGCTCATAAATAAATCACAAATCTTTTAAAAGGTCTTGAAACAGAATCTAAAATTCTACAAAATGCATCTCTGGTTGTTAAGCAATACCCAGGTAAATCTAAAGATAGTTTTTAGGAAAACACTTCACATACAGTGCTTTATCTCCAGAATTCTCCTCCTGGCAATTAAACTTATTCTAGGGTGGTAATTAAAAAAGCAATGATGATGTTCATCAGTCACACTTAGCTTTACATTAATTACAAAGACAGTAGCAGAACAAGTAAAACTTTGCTGAAACAACAGCTCCACAGCCCGGCACTTTGATAATACATCGGTATACAATAAATTTTCAAGCTCTGAAGTAAACAAGTGAAACCGTAAGTTAGACAAAGTTCACATTATAATCCATTTCCTTAATTTTCTAGATTCATTACACCCTACATCCACTAGCTCTGTTGGTTTTCATGTCACTAGAGGCAACACACCGCACAAGAAACAAGTGTAGCTTTGCTCTCTCTGTCTCTCTTGGTCCAACACAATTTCACTAACATAACATAACCTGAAGCTTTTCCACTGTGGTCTGCAAGCCTTTCAGCCCACATAAGTGAAGTAGTCAGATCAATATTGGAACAGAAAATAAAATGCTCAAACTATTTTTTATAAGTGGTGTTAGCAATTAAATAGATGGCAATATTCCATCCAATTAAATACTGAGTGCTAGTTTCTGAAAGAGACTGAGACTTAAGTCATGATGATTTGTGGTCAGAGAAATGTTTTGACACTTTTAGAAGATGCAACAATTAATATTCCTGCTTTCAGCCAAGTTCCATTTCACATTAAAGTTTCAGATGCTCAGATCCTCTCGCTATAGTCTCAGCTAGATAAGAAGTGGAGAACCCCTTCCCCCCCAAACAAACCCCCAAACCAACTAATCTTAAATATTACAATGGAATGACCTATCCAGACAAAAGAAAACCACAAACACATTTTTCCTCCTAAAATACAAAACTAACATGTTTTTAAACAACACTTGGGCCCAACAGAGACAGTTTAAAAGTTAAAAACCCTTTTAGCAGCTCATGATCAGACCTAGGATTTACCACAACCAATTACCAAGATTTTTTTAATCTGTTAATCATGATCCACACTGAAGGCTAAGTGGTGTTGCAGACCACACAATAATTAACAATATGCAAATCAACCTTCTTTTTCTCATCTAGACAGAACCAATGTCTGGTCTATGCTGTATCTGCCCTGGAGTAGCCTTTTCTGTTAGGGGTGAAATAAAAAATAATATTACTATACAGGCCCTAATGTGGGATGCAGCTATATTAATGCCAATCTGCCTTATGCCAGTATAAGGTGCACTTTTATCACCATAACTCTACCCATGCTAAGGGAACATTGCTCTGCTTTAGCTATAGTGGGACAGCCAACTCTAGGACTTGGCTAAATAAAAAAGTTGCACTAAAAGTTGCAATGTATTAGCAATACTGCTACTGCTAACACATCACAACTTTCAGTACAACTTCTGAATTTAGCTGCGTTCTGGAGTTACATTCCAGAAATGGTGACCCACGTCATCATAGCTGATAACAGTTTTCAAATAGCTGAAGTGTGATTACAGAGAGGGGCTTTTTTCTGTGGCCGTAAGTGTCAGGACAAGGAGCAACGGCCTCAAGCTGCAGCAGAGAAAATTTAGGTTCGAGATAAGGAAGAACTTTCTGACTATGAGGGTGGTGAAGCATTCAAACAGGTTACCTAGAGAAGCTGTGGAATCTCTGTCCCTGGAAATTTTCAGGAGCACATTGAACAGATGCTTGGCTAGGATAGTATAGTAAGGATGATCCTGCTTTGAGCTGGGGGGCTGGACTAGGTGACCTTGCGAGGTTTCTTCCAGCCCTACTTCCCTATAATCACATAAGGGAGCTCTATAAGCAGCCTTACAGTGCAGCGCTTTCTTAGAAATTTCCATGGACCACCTGGCCTGCCATTCACAACATCTGTATACTATTTGGCGGCATATCTACTAGAGTACGGGTGTCAAAGATGTAGTGCAAGGGCAAGATCCAGCCCATGAAGCACTGTGATCTAGTCCAAAGGGCTTCCCATGGGGCCAGAGATTTGGCAGCTGGACAAATGGCAGCACCATTAACTGCATTGCTTCTGGAGCCACAGCAATTAATACTGTCACCATTTTTCCAATCACCAAATTTCTGACCCCATGAGAAGCCCCACAAACAGAGCCAGATCCTGAAGCCATGTCATCTAGCTCACAGGGCTGGAAATTTGGCAATGGGAGGAAGGGCATCTGCCATGGCTCTGAATTCAGCAGCAGTTAATCCTGCCACCAAATTTCCAGCCCTGAGGGCAGATCTACAGGCCAAGTGACATAGCTCTGCACTCCAGATCTATGGAGACTAGTAGTATGCTCTAGATCTGGCCCACTGGAAGAGTCTGACATCCCTATATTACAGCAATAATATTCATGGAAGAGTAACATAAGGATATGTATAGTTAACTTATTTTGTGTGATATAGCTACTAGGAATAAACTCATCTGATCAGACAGCCCTTGAGGAAATACCGCAATTGTTTTGGGCCATTGTTTGGGACCCATTGTAATGTTATTTACAAATATGTGAGTCTGCTAATATGCTACTCAAATTTGTTTTCAATATCCTTCTCCAAAATGTCATAAGTGAAAAGATACCAATTATTCTATTTCCAGCCTATACAGCTCTGATTTTTCACCAAACATTTGAAAGCATTTATAAGAAAGTATTCACTGCCCTTTACAAAAAGGTCATTTAAGTTTTAGATTAGCAAGACAATACTCTGTTTCTCTCTTTGAATATTCCATGCAGACCATGGTTCACATCTGCCGAACTACAGGCTTTCCATCTTTGTACTAATGGAACCAACAAGGTCACTCAACAAATAAAGTAATTCAAGATAACTTGAAAGTAAGTGAACCTCCTCCTCAGTCATGAGCAGTGGAAACCTGCTGTGTAAGCAAAGCTGGGTCCTTTACAAAAGGCTCCCATCTGGACGAACTAGAAACCAGGGAAGTGTTTTATTTGATCAAGATCTACAAAGATTAAAGAAATAACCAAGCCCCCCCACCCCCCAAAAACAAATCTACAAAACCTCATGATTCTTAAACCACATTAGAGGCTTGCTGTGCAGAATTATGGCTTAAAAGGATAAGTTCATCTCAATTCAGAAGACTGGAATAATACAGCTGTAAACAACTCAGCATGAATATCTGGGTAAGGAAAATATTGCCCGAGTTATTATTTTAACCAGCACTTCTTCTCATCTATGTGCTCAGGATTTTTTCCATTTTCCCCATCAACTTGGGGAAATGGAGTGATTCTCAACTAGGATGTCACAGCACACTGGGGTGCTATGCAATATTAGCACTATTATCTCATGGATTATGGTTGGATGCCTAAACCCAGAGATTTCAAATAGGAATCCACAGTGTTAAAAATATTCTGACCTGCTCCGGTCTTTCCAAGTTCTTTACAACAGAAAAACTGCTCTACAGTTTTTCCGCAGCCAAAAAGTAAGTGAAAGCTAAGAGCTGGCATTTTCTGAGGGGGGGGAGAGGAGGCTTGAAGCTAACAAGGTTAAAAATCACTGGTGTAACTAAAACAGCCAAACCTTGTATGCCAGCCTCATCTAGCACATGGGTCTGCCTCATCTAGCCTGCTGGGCTCCCCATGGGTTCAGAAATTTGGAGACAGGGAAGCAATGGCAACATTAATTGCCATGACTCTGGAAGCTGTAACAATGAATGCTGCTACAGCTCCCCCACCCTCATATTTCTGGATCTATGCGGATCCCCTCTGGCATGTGCACAAACACACACTCAAAGAATTGTCACTAGCTTGCTCTCAAACTAGAAAGCCACTTCAGGCAGCACTGCACAGAAGTCTGTTCTGGATGCAATGTTATGTAGCAGTTTTTATTAGCTTTTTGGGTTATGGAACTGAAACTACATTTATTATGCTTGCAAATTATACCAGCCTGGGAGGGGCTACAAACACTTTGATGGGTACTATAAGAATTCTAAATTATCTTGATAAACTTCAGAAGAGAAGTGCAAAGTACAGTACTACATTTAGCCATGAGAAGGCCCAAGCACAAGTACAACATGGAGAATAATTTTATAAGCAGCACTTCAGAAGATAAAGATATGAAGGAAAAGAGATCACACATGAAACAAAACAACATGATACTCTTGCAAAAAAAGAAGAGACAAATCTCACTCTTGGTGTACCAGCACAGTGTTGGAGGCATCAGCTAATGTGTCCATTTTGGGAACCACAATTTGAAAAAGGTGATGATAGACTTAAAAGAATCCAGAAGGGCAACAAAAAAATTCAGAGGTTTGTAAGTCAGATTTTTCCATCAAAAAAAAAAAAAAAAAGATTAGACAATTTTCAAGGATTGGGTTTGTTTTCTTTAGAAAAAGAAAGTCTCAGGGAACATGACAACAGTACTTAAGTATTAAAAGTTTATTAAGAGAGCAAAGTTAAGTTGCTCTGCATATTCATTTGGGATAGACTGAAAAGCAGTTGGCTTATTTTGCAGCAAGGAGGATTTAGGTTGGATATTAGGAAAACCTCATAATTATACATTTATACAGGGAGTTAAGTACTAGAACAGACTACCTAGAGAAGTTGTAGCATCTCTGTCTTGAGAGGTATTTAAGTACAGGTTAGACCAAAATCTGGCCCATGGATCTGATGAGGGGAGGGAGAGAGCCCTTGACAGGCCCTCAAAACTCATTAAGTGGCCCTCCAGCCGAAATAATTTCCCACCTCTGGGTTAGACAGACACCTGCAAATGGACTACATTTCAGCCTTTACCCATCTTTACTTTCAATGTACACCTAAGTGCCTATTGAAATTAATTTTAGTAGCTTGCATGCTTTTACAGTTTTCATTTTAAAATACGCAAATGAGGTTAATATTTGAATATTCAAATTAGAAATTGTACCATTTTTATATAATCTCTACGTTGCATATAATCTCTGCAGTTCTGGACCTCCAATCTTACTGTAGCTTCTCATATCAGTTACCACTCCTAGTAAGGCAAACCAGAATCAAGTTTTCCATGCCCAAAAAGCACCAAAAGTACCTACCTTGCAATGGCAAGCCCCAGAGTCTGTGTTATCTACAAGCTTCTCACTGAACAGACATTTCACGCCCCTTGCTGAAATATGTAGGCGGTTCTGAGAGGAGGAAGGAGAGAGATGCACGCGCCAGGAGGAGAGAGACCAAGGTGTAGAGATTGTGAGAAAGAAGAGTAGAACAAAAAGCAAACAGAGCTAAGAACACTTGTTCAGAACTGCAGAGAACATTCTGACATCAGCCTCCACTGGCTTCTGTCAAGGCTCCTTTTGTTTCTGTTCCTACTTGACTTCAGTGTCCTTTGCTGGGAGTTGGGCCCCTCTATGGATTTTCCTACTCCTTAAGCTCACATGAAATAGGGGTTGAGGACATTTCATATCTGCTAATGTATCCGAAAGGGAAAGGGTGGGTGTCACTTGTGCACAATTCTGGATCAAGAGATTGCCAAGTAGGAGGAAAGGCTCAGGCTGAGTATCCCACTACCATGACGCATCACTCCTAATACTGAAACATTTTCCAAGACTATTTCTGTGCCTACTCCTACCAGCTATGATTCTTTGACCCCTGATTTTACATGCTGCTTCCCTGATTCACCTTCATGTGAAGATGGAGTATTCAGCACACAGAACTAGGCTTAGCTGAAAATCAATCAGTTTTATGCAATACTTTGTGAAGAGCAAGACACTACCAACCAAACTGGCTTCTGGCCTAATCTTTAGCTCAAAATTGTACCCAGAATGCTCTCATTACCTGGCAAGGAAAACATCTGCCTGCAGCAAGCAGGCATGACAAATGCAGTCAAAGTTAATAAACAATTTACTGTTAATAAACAGTTAATAAACAATTTACCGCTTTGCTCAAAGATGAGCATGGTCTTATGACTTACTTTACAACAAGAACGCTCAGAAGTCAGCAAATACCATTTAGTTTTCAGAAGAAGAAATATTCAGATTGAATAAAGGGCCAAAAATGCAACACCTGCAAAATCTGCCCCAGACGAATCCATAAAATCCCTTATTGCTCTAGTTGTACTTCCAATATTTCTTTTAACAACAGGAGTTGATGCCAAGGCAAACACACAGTTCTCTCACTTCCTAATCCTTGAAGCTGGTGTTCTGTGGTTGAAATTGCACAACAAACAGACACATTGACATGGACAGGGAATTAAAACAAGGACTCAATTGTTTCAGTTTCATGGCATTCTCAGCAATTTTTCATATTCGTGCCCAGAGTAGCTTAACATTCATGCTTGTGCAATATGCAACACTCCTGTTTTTTTAATTACGTATTTGTTCTCTCCTCTTTTCCAAGATTTCCGAATTAGTTAATGAAGCAGTAATCATGTGGTTTAACATCTGCAAGAGACACTATTAAAAAAAAAAAAAAAAAAAAAAAAAAGATTACCACCATTACCAGCAGAGAGCAACAAAAATGATTAGAAGCCTGGGAAATATGTCTTATAAGGACAGGCTGAAAAAACTAGGATTATTTAGTCTGCAGAAGAGAAGACTTTGGGGGTGGGGAGGGTAGAAGAGAAGGGATGTGGGGGATTTGATAATAGTCTTCAAATTCCTGAAGGGAGATTATAAAGAGGATGGAGATAGACTTTTCTCTGTGACTGTAAGGGCCAGGGCTAGGGGCAATGCCTCAAACTGCAGCAGAGGAAATTTAGGTTGGAGATGAGGAAGAGGGTGTTCAAGCACTGAAGCAGACTACCTAGAGAAGTTGTGGAATCTTCATCCCTGGAAATTAAGAGCAGGTTAGAAAAACATTTGATTGAGCTGGTTTGGTCAGGAGTGATCCTGTCCTGAAAAGGGGACTGGACTAGATGACCTTATGAGGTCCCTTCCAGCCCTACTTGCAAAATATACATATTGCTTTCAAAGCTCTTTTTAACTATGGCACGGGTTACTTTTGATGCAAAGGCATGGTTCATGTAAATAAGGCCAAGGCCACACAAAGAATAAGAATGTGTCAAATCCTTCCCTAGTATCATGCCAATGGAATTAATGACACACTATTTTGGTCATTCAAGAGAAGCATCAAATAGCCAAAACAGCTCCCACATCTCATACATTCCTAAAGGAATGCAAGGTGACTGCAATCAGGAATTGAAAGATTATGTTATTTCTGCTACACAAGGGCTCTCTAGTTCGTGGGTCAGGACTAACAGCCTGCAGGCCAAATCCAGCCCACTGAGCGATTTTATCCAGTCCATGAAGGCTGGCAGAGTGGGGAAAGATGGGGAGGGGCACAAGTCAAGTGATTTGGCAGCAGGGGTGTTACCAATCATGGCTGTCGCAGCTACATTGGAACCACCAGCTCACCTAGGACAGAACTGCAGTATTTCATCCTACTGCTTCTAAAAGGTTGCTGACCCCTCCTTTAGTCTATTCAGCACTGTGATCAAAACCACTTATTTCTACCATGTGAAACAGCTTTTCTTACGATCTACTAGGATCCATGAGCAAACAGTTATAAAATAGCAGCTTTGTACTAATCTCATGTGAAAAGGAGCCCAGGGATCCATGGAAGGGCTCCTCTTCATGTTTGGTACCAGCCCAAGCCAGAGCAAATACAATCTTGTCCCAAAACATTCTTGAGAAAACAACAGAACCTGGATTCTTCACAGGATTCAGTTCCTTAGCAGCAGCAACACACCCCCCACCCCGGGAAGGTGAGGGTTTGTGAACTAACAGGGTGGAAGTGAGGAGATAGGGAGATATTGCAGCCACAGCAAGGAGTTGCATAGAAATACTGAAGTGCTACAGGTATTACTTTAAAGGGATGAAGTGGATCATTCAAGAACTAACTGCACATTAAATGGATACAAAATGATCCAGGTGCTATCATACTCAGGTTGTCAAAGCCTTCCAAACCATCCAACCACAAAGGCATCGTCCAAAACTGTGATTAAGATCACTTTCCTGTTCAGCATTTTTCAACTGGCCCTCATGGGATAATTTTTTTTTTTAATCAGTATGGAACATAAAGTAACTCTACCGTAAGTACCAGAGATAAATATAGAAAAAGCAGTAATCTCACTCACACCTGTTTCTAGATCATATATAGAATATACATGACTACAGACAAACACTACCACAGTACACTGCTAGCAACACTACACTGCACTAGAACAATATTTTTACCTTGCTGACTTATCATCCACACCCAAGGGTCAATAAAGAAAGTAAAGGCTAGAGAATATGCATCTCAGACAGGAATGCACAGTGAAGCAAACAAACAGAGGTAAAGGAGCATAGTGAAAAATCACTACATCCAAGATAATACATGGGCATCAAACTGTGAAGAAACTGGAAAAATGCTTAATAATGTCTTGTGTTATTATGTCACATGACACCCAATTTTTTGATTTTCATGTACTGAGTTACAGGGTTTGAATTACATTCTGACTCTTGGGGGGGGGTGTCTGCGGTGGCAGTAGCTAGAAGCTGGAAGAAGCTGCTGCTGCCTGAGGTGCAGGGTAGGCCGAGGGGGCTCTTATCTCTTATGGGGTGGGGGGTTCAGCCTCTCTGAGCTCCTGCATAATTCAAACCCTGCTGAGTTACACTTGGTAATGGGTAAGCTGTTTCTTAAGGGGACAATTAGTATGAACAGACGCTGGAACCAGAAAAAGCTTGCAACTGTCATGACCCAGACAGTGCTGAGAAGGGAACAATTTCCTGTTATATTCATGATAAAGAACAGCTATTTCTTTGAGTGATAAAGATAGTTAGTTATTCATTTCCAATAAATCCCGAGCCTCCCACATGCTGTGCTATTTCCTTTCCATGGCTGCCTTCTTGGCTTTCTGCAGCTGTTCTCAAGAAGTAATAGCACGATCTGGGTGTACATGAACAGCCTTGCCCCTCTTCAGCAAAAAGACAAGTCTATAGAGACAATTCAAGCCTGAATACCCTTCCACTGATGACACTCATGGAAGAGGTGGGCACAGATTAGAAAATACATCCTTCTAGTGCATACTACACTGGAGATGTGATTAAGCAACACACTAATACAGAACAATGACAAACAGTTTATCTTTACAGAAAGTTCTTATCAATGGTCTATTAGAAAGCATGCAGGAAAGGTGTACCTAGCTCTACCAGCCTCTTTGGACAGCATGTAACCATAACGGTGGACGAGTCTCACATAGTATCATTGCATAATCAGATTTCACTCCAGCTCCAAAATTCTCTGATCAAAAATTGTTGGATCAGTTGTTTTTGCACACAATAAGCCTCTGAATCACAAAGCCAATCAATCATTGTACAGCTCAGAAGCAGTCTTGCTCTGTAAAATGTCCAAAGCTCAAGAGTCAAAGCTGTTTAAAACTTTAATTGGCAAGTTGGTGGTTCAACAACATTCCAGAAATTAAACATGCAGAGAGAGCCAAACACCTGACTCCACTAGAGAGATCAAGTCTCATGGACTACCCCATTATTCTTCCCTTGCATCAACATGGGAAACATTTGCAACAGAAGCAACTAGTTACTAACTAATCTGATGTGGGAGTTTTCTCTAGGCCTTAAACTCAACTTTTAGGCCACAAAAATGTATTTCCCACAAGGTCTGTAATCTAAGCAGATCTTCAGAATGCAAATACTGACTTCAGAAAGGAGAAGAATCTAATTTTTCCTTAATGAGATTTAACAACCCAGAGCTCTTGACATTGAACGTTAACACCTTTTGTATACCATAATCCAGAGCTCTTTACATTGAAGATTAACACTTTTAGTATTGTATTCCATTTTCAAAATTTTACTTGCTGGCACTGAGAAGCTCAGTCACTCTCACGTGCCAACTATAGTTTAACAAGCAGTTCACTAGAACAGACAGATGTTTTTCCTTCTCCCTGCAACCAGCATGTATAACACAGTAGAAGCAATCTGAAGTTTAACTACTTAAGTCAACATTAAGCATGGCCGAACACACTGTCCTTTCAGTTCTACAAAAGTTTCTAAAAGAGCCTATTCAGACACTGAAGCTACTGAGGGATAGAGGGGGAAGAGGGGAAAAAAACAAAACAAAATACTTAATTCCTTTATTATAAAATTTAAATAATCACAACATTTACACAAAAAGAACAAAGTTACATACAATGTGTTCAACTTAAGTGCATAGCTTCAAGACTACCAAATAAATAAATGAAGACCATGCACCAAAGCAAATTATACACTTGTGGAAAAGTAACAAACAGAACTAGCTCAGCACCCAGAGATATTGTGTGGTTGTATTAGCAGCCTTGAACAAGACTAGCTCCCTTCATTTTCAGGCTTCTAACAGTTATTTGGGGGGCTGCTAGTAGAAGTCTAGAAGACAAGGAGACTAGAGCCCCTTGTTTTCAAGGTTTCTACTTGTAGACCTCTGACTCCTTACACTTTCTGGCACAATTAAGTGGAGTACCACTAGTTACAAAGTAGACAGATATGGTTACCATTACTGATGCCGTTACCCCCAGTACACTCAGGTTACAAAGCAGACATTTGGGTTGAAAAATGTTATGCCTGTAAGCATTTCATGCACCTAGCAGAGCTTGCTACAAAATAAGCCAGATCTGTCCAACTGGGAGCCTGCAATATCTCAGACAAACCAGTGCTTGCCACAGACTAGCTTCTGATCTTATGCTGTCCTTGCAGCAGCAACAGTAGCACATATGGTACCCAGGACAGACAAGGCTTTATTTTTCTGCAAAACTGAAAGTGAAACGCTTTCCACGGTGGCACACTGAAGACATGCACAGTTCACTTTACTACATAACACAGTCGGCCCCGACTGATTGCCAATTTGCTTAAATTGGGGATGTCCAACTTGTAAGTGACATGGTGCCACACACCCCATGGACACCTGCCTGCAGCACTGTATGTGCGGTGCCCTGGCTGCCCATCCCCCTATGGCTCCAATTGCAACAGCAGCAGCTGAGGACAGGCTCCTTCCTTCCATCCTCCAGTTTCTACATCTTGGCCCCACCTCAGGGGATGGTGCAACAGTGGCACAGGGGAATCTGCTGGACCAGAGTTCCCATGCAGCATGGGAGTGGCTGAGGACCTGAGGGTGAGGCTGGGTCATCTGAACAGCCCAGATGTAAGCAATGGGCAATCAACTGGAACGGACAATGTGTTGTGTAGTAAAGTAAACTGTGTAGTTCTCCAGCGTGCAATAATCTTATATGCTTTTACATTGGGTAAGATCCCTGACAAAGCCAAGTATTTACCTGCAGACATCCAGAAATTGCTGTGATAAAACTCAAAATCAACATGAAGTTAAGTCACTGTACCTTCTCTAATTTGTTTATTTTGCTTATCTGCCTGGACAGTATGTTTTATTGATCTTCTTGTACATAAACAACTTCTCATTTGTGTGGGTCTTTCATACAACTGAGAAAAACCTCTATAAAGTAAGAAAAACTAAAACTAATGCCACAGAAAATGTGAAGGTGACTCAGGACCAGGTAAAGTACACAAACTGTCAACCAGCTAGATTGCAAGAGAAATCACTTCTTCTTGTGATCTCAAGTTATCATTAGATGCATATATTTATGGCCATACAACAAGTTGTATGGTATTATTTGAGAAACAGCATGCAATACAATGTGTAGATAAGTTTGCATGTTCAATGTCAAATATATCTTATCCTGTTTTATGAAGGCAAGAAATTTAATATTGTATTGACATATTGTATTTGACATAATACAAGTTTAGATAATATTTATGCAAAATGAATCACTGCCATCAATTTAAATCAATCATAATGGTAGCAGAGCTCTGCTCATTGCTTACAGCAGGAAACTATATTAGGCCTCCTTTGGATACAGTCAAGAAGAACCCATCATAAAAAATTAACTGGAAGCAGTCTGATTTTTAACGATGGATTCTCTGAATGTGTGTTATATATTTTAAATCCAGATAATGGACTACATAGTCATACACGTCTGTTGATGCAAGGGGCAGCTTGTTCTGAAGACAAGAAACTGACTTGTCTAACGCTTCTCCACTTCAAAAATACTGATGCTTTCTCCTGAAGCCCTACATGCAGTTTGATGAACCTTTCTTAAAACCGTCTTCATTTTACTTGGCACTATAAGCCTCTGGAACATCTATAGAAGAAATCAAGAGAAACAACAACAACAACAACAACAGCTACTAACCCCAGTAAAATAAGAGGAACAAAAAAAAAAAAGGTGTCAGGTCATTAATAATCATCTAACTTTTAAGTTGCTATCCCCACAGCCTGTGCAGCTGGCTAGGAGTTTGCCTTTCAAGGATACAAGTAGTTCCTTTGTAAGGGGCTAGAGAGGGGCCAAAGGAAACAGCACGGAAAGAAAATAAAAGGCCTCACCAGATCAAGTTTTTGAACGCAGGACGTGCAGCTATCTGCAAGTCAGTTGCATGAAATGAGATTCCCAACCCTCTCATCACCTTCCATTTCCAGCACACAGCCCTAGGATAGACAAGTAACTTTCCCAGGTCTCTCAATACCAAAAAATAGAGATGAGCTGACTTCAACACCAAGGATTTTGCACTTAGTTGGGATCATATGGCCACAAATACCATAGCAGCTGAGCACTTATTTATGTCTTGTTATAGGAAACAAAAATAGTTTGACTGAATTCCAGAGAAAGCCTTCTTGTGTACAAGCACCAACTTTTCTCCATTTCACATTTATTCCTCACATACATATATGTGTGTATGTGTGCGTCATCATCAGCAAACCCTCAATTCAAGAATGATCTCTACCATGGCTCACTGATGGGTTTTGAGGCGACTCAAGAGTCCAATCCTTGAGCCACAAACACATCTCCAGAAGTTGCAGGTCTTTCCGCAGGTGAGAGCAGGCTGCCAGCTGGGGTTTCTCTCCTTTTCCTTGCTTGTCTCTTCTCTGCTTCAAGGGCAAGACACTTTACCTTGAAATAAGCTGCCACTTGCCTGAGGTTGTGGTGCCATTGGGGTTGGCTGGCAGGTAGATCCTTCCACTGTTGATGTCAGCATGCATTTTCTTGAGTTATTCCTTCAGTGTGTCCTTGTAGCATTTCCCTTGGCCATCGTGAGATCTCAGGCCATTACTAAGCTGAAAGTAGAGCACTTGTTTTGGGAGTTGAGAGTCAGGCATCCACACACAATGTTCACTCCAGCAAAATTGGTGCTTGAGGATCACCAACTCAATACTGGTAACATTGGCTTCAGCAACGGAGCTGGTGTTTGTGTGGCAATCTTCCTATTTGATACGGAGGATTTTCTTTGGTGATTTTCTTTGGTGATCTCTCTCCAGGCTCGTGTGCATGCATGCGTGGGCACACGCACGCACGCACACGGGATGATGCTGCCTTGAGCAGGGGGCTGGACTAGATGACCTCATAGGGTCCTCTCCAGACCCACATCCTAGAGTTATGACTAAGATATGCAAAGATTAACTCAAAATAACTTATTCTAAAAGCAGCAATTCTAGTCCCTGAATTCAGACTACCTAAAATATCCTAAACATACTACATTCCCAATTCCAAATTCTTGTTGCTAGAAAGCCATTTCTGAAAGGCCCATCAGTATCATTAAACTATTATGTGAACATTTGCAACTACCTGATACGTATTCCCCAGTCCAGAAAGAAAAATAATTACCTGCCATCTTCTGCTCAAGAGCTCCCTCAGGCCACCTCTTCTTAGAGCCAAACTTTGAATTAGCTTGCATGATCCAAATGAAAAAAATCTCTCTCAATAACTGCTACCAGCACCACTGGTCAGTGCACTATTTATTCATACCAATTAACAAGAAAAAGAAACCAAGAGTCTGCTAGAAAAAGCAATGACTCAGTATATATTTAGAACATTTGCTGTGAGGATTGTTATACGCCCCAACTCCTGAGGAGTTTCAACAGCCTCCTCTTTTCTCCTTTACAACAGAAAACAAAAAGTTACATACCACTGGTGACACTCGGAACTTTGATCTCCTTTCTGTATGGCTGCCTCTGCCTCTTCTTTCCCTGTAGAGTGATGTAAGAAATTTAGTTACTTGCACTCTTGATAAATTAGTGTTTCCCATCTCTCAAAGTACTAGTCTCTACAATGACAGGAAGGTGTAAAGTAACTATACATTTATCAGTTACTTGGCTTTGAGAGTATTTTGCAAATGGTTTCATGCTCTGGGCATCCAAGACCATACATAAATAACCTCTATATATAATTAAGACCCATAGCTGACATCTTGGATCACTAGCATGGCTTCACAGCATGCTTGACAACTGTTTTGAATGCAGAAGACTGTTAAAGTTTTTCTTGGATTGTAAATTAAATGGGTTCTGTGAAAGTTTCATTCTAAAGACCATTTCAAGGAAGGTTTAAGAAATAATCCTCATCTTCTCCACCTGTTCCAAGTGCTTAGGGTCTTAAGATGTTCTAGCTGCAAGCCCTTTTATGTATGAGGTACATGAATTCAAAATCTGAAAATTAAATAACTACTTTAGTTTTCTGAAAGGAAACACTTGGGTAAATGAGACTAAATTAAATTGTAAATTATTTCTTAAATCTAACAGTTATAGAAATCTTAATTTAAATGTCCTGTTTTTGTTTACAGCCATCTACAGTGTTGAAAACACCAAACAAACAACATTTGGCCTGGTGAATTAGAATCAGAAAACAAAACTGATCAAACTTCACTGAGGAAATATAGATAAAAAGCAAATGAGTTTTAAATGTTTATGTATCTTAAAGTGATAGTACACTAAGTAAGCCTTTTTAAGCAAATTACATCAGAAACATTTATTTTGATGGTAAAGATGACACTGAATGCAGATACATGGTTTTACTGTAAGCTTTGCTTCACCACATACTAAAAGCAAACCTGTATATCTCTAAGTAGTAACGGGGATGTAACCATAATACTTTTCTGGAAACTAAACCCAACATATCACTACAGAGATTGTTAATCCATTCCTAAAGAAAAAAGGTTTAAAGTTAATAAACTCCTCCCCCATATAGTTTCAAAGGGTCTGGTGGCAGAGCAGGTAAGGAGGTATCGAGATATGGAGCCAGAGGTGTGAATCTGAGCCCCAATCTAGAGTGATGCAATGGGCTTTCCCTGGGTACACTCGGTTATTCGGGCTGGAGAATGAAAGGCAGTCCAATTTGATGTCTGGGCATGGCTGGTTAAAGAAAAAGGCATCCCTTACCCATGCTACTTGCTAAGCTTGGGAGAACTTTTGACCTTACACTCATTGTTCAAATGTTTAAAGTGCACAGTTTATAAGCCTAAAGCACAAAAAATCAGCTCCAGTAAACATGATGCCATACATATATACTACTCCTTACCATCAGAAGCATATGATTTTTTCTCATCTGCATCCTCTGTGATATCATACAGATCACTGTAAGCTCGGATTAGGCGCCAAAGGAAACTGTTATGGTCCTTATACTGCAGGCAGAACATAAATATTGGAGATGATTTACTTCAAAGATTTTTTTCCACCAATTTTCAACGGGAGGACAAACAGAAAGGATATTAAGTATTATGTGGTAAGAGCTGTTATTATGCATAACAGATCTTTTACACACCAAGGTACACAGAGTGAACACCTTTTACAACTTCAAATTGACCCAGACTGACAAAAACTGAAGTGGAGGCTGAAGAAAGCAAAAGCACAAAATTCATAATTAAATTCCAAATAAAATGGAGCTCAAAATAGGACTAATTTATTGTGTCATGTTGTAAGTGCTCATGCCACATGACAGGAATTTTAACAAAGATGGGAGCACCGAGACCAGACATCCACTTGTTTTCATTTATCTTCAGAGACAAGAAATAAGTCACAATTCTAGACCATTTCACAATTCAGTTTAATTATTTAGTGGTTCATGTGTTGCATTTCAGTCAGCATAAGATTGGACATTTTCATATTCTGGCTCTCAGAACACCCATGCAGTTATTGTGGCTGGATGGCCAAGGCAGGAGGGGAAACGGTCCATCAAGAAACACAAGTCAATTCACTTCTTGCTAAAACAAACAAATAAACCCACCATTCTCCTTCTCTTCCTCCTCAAGCTTGGCTCTATAAAAATGAGGCCTGTGCAAAGCAGCTAGTATTCGCTTCAGATTTGGATTCTGCCAATTCGGGGGGCAGTAATTCAAACCACTGTCCAGAATTGATTCCGCCAAATCTCTGAATCACACAGGCCCATCCCCCACCCGATCTCCCTGCCCCAGCAATGGCTGCCCCACCTGCCTGCACTTTGAAAAAAAAAAAAGCCTGCACTCACCAGATAATGCTAGGTGGGGTGGGGGGCAATCCCCATTGCCCCACGCTGTGTGGGGGGCTCTGAATGAGCCCCCTGATGCCCACCTGCTCCCCAAGCACCCCCCACCCTAACTCTGGCCCTATAAGAAACACCCCACCTCGCACTCACGGGTTTCTGCCCAGCAGAGGGCAATGCCCACTGCCCCACACCATGTGAGGGCTCTTCCATGAGCCCCCTGAAGCCCCGAGGCCACTCTGGTGAGTTCAGGGGTTTTTGGGGGGTTCTTTTTCTTAAAGGGCCAGAGCTGGGGCGGGCAGGACAGCCATGGGGGAGCTGGGAGGGGTCGAGGGGCTCGTGGTAGAGGTCCCCCCCACAGCGTGGGGTAATGGAGGCAGCAGTGATCACCCCCCTGCCAGGCAGCACCCAGTGAGTGGGGGCTTTTTTTTAAAGGGCCGGGGACTAGGCAGGGCAGCCATTGTGGGGGCTGAAGGAACTGGCAGAGAACGGGGCCTGGCAGGGGTCCCCCCCATGGTCCCCACCCCATTCCTCCAGCTCCCCCTTCCCCGCCCCCTATTTACCAGCTTTGAGTCCGGCTCCAGCTCCCTGCTGCAGCAGGTGGGGACTTCCCGTGTCACTGAAGCTCTCAAAAATCGATTTGGAGAGCTTTGAATTGATTCAGACCTTTTTATTGGTCCTGATTCAATTCAGATTTGGAGATTCGGCCACCAAATTGGGCCAAATCTCCTCTAAATCGAATCGGTATCCAAAGCTTTGCACAGCCCTAGTAAAAATGCTAAATGTTTAAATTGAAATCCAACCCACTTGATAATTTCCCTTTAAGTTGGGTTATGTTGGATAATACATCCCAATACATTTAAAGAAAGCGTGAGGCACTTTCAAAAAGGAAGTTGCAAGCATATTAAATGCATTCCTGGCAGGGTCTGTCACTATTTTTTTTTTGAGACTCCTTTCTAAGAAATACTACTGATTAAAAGCGGGGCGGGGGCGCCTCAAACCCAGCTGAGACCCTGAGTCAGAACTGGTCCCTGGGGCTACTTGTGGGTCAGATCTGGCCTGGAGCATAGGGCAGCATCCATAGCCTAGTGTGGTGGCAGTCACCACAGTAGCAGCCACAGTCAGGCAGTTGCAGGACAAGTGAATGCTGTGCTACACAGCCTTCAGTGGCAGGCAGGTGAGCAGGGCCACAGGGCCTGGGATTTCATGGCAGGCCATGCTCAGAACTGAGTACACCCCCATCTTCTGGTGGTTCATTGGTAGCCCAGAGGGCCAGATGGAGTGATTCCACAGGCCAAATCTCATCTGCAGACTTTGTTTGATACCTCTGGATTAAAGTAGCATGCTATTACTTCCTTCTGAACTATCTATGCTCTTTCAGTTTCAGTGTTAAGGTCACAGCAGACAAACATTTTTTCCCTTTCCACACTGGTGCCTACAGAAAGAACAAGTGATATAATTTCCTTTGTTAGCTATTCCATGCTTAGCTAAATACTACCATGCAGCTGAAAGCAATCACAGCAGAAGTAGTCACTCCAGCTCTAAGCAGAGTAAGAAGCTGGGTTCTTAGGCCCATGCAAAGCTAAAGGCTCTCTGCATCACTGGTGAGGGGAGCCGCAGATCTAGCACTACAATGTCTGTAGCCCTGCATTGAGACAGGAGGGCTGTAAGCCCGTCCCCAAAGCTAAAAGCCCTCCCTGTTGCTAGGAGCAGAGCTAAACATACCCAAGCAGCTTCAACAGCAGGAATAAAGACACAATGGCACAGACTTTAGTGTGGGCGAGGTACCTGAACAAAAACCTAGGGTCCCTAATGGAGGTGTGGCAGAAAGGTCTTCAGTGTAGGCTCCACATCTCTGCTGCTATTGTTATCCATACTATAATAATAGCACCTTGCTGTTGCAAAGTAGACTTATGCCAAGTCAGGGGAACCAGTTCCAACACAAATCTTTATGACAGACAGAATGTGAGAAGATACATGTAAATAAAAGTCAAGAGTCAAGCCATTTATTTGATTGTTGGGGGCATTAAAGACCAGCTCTGTTATACTTCTAAACAACCTTATGACCAGGGCCATTGATTCCCCACTATAGTTGTAGTGTGAACTGGGTCTTATATAGCGACTCATAAATAAAATCAATTTGTTTTGCCCTCGTTATTTTGTTGAACACATACAATTCTGCTGGGGAATAAAATTGAACTTTACCACCAGTTTACTGTTAAGCAGCAGCTGGAATCCTTCTCTCTTCTCTTGTTCATTCCCATTATGCAACTGGTCAGCCTGCTGCAGGAGCTGCTCAAGTTCCTCCTCCACTGTAGAATCCACGATTAAAGTTGTTTCATCCTCATTGACTAGATCTAGGGAATCCTTCCGTGCAGTCCTCACTGTTTCACAGCTCACTTCATCTTCCCCTTCTTCACTTTCTCTCTCCGACTCCCGATCGTAATCGGACTCTGCATTGGCTGTGCTGTACCTTTCAGAAAATACACACGTTGTAATCCATCATTAAGTTACACAACATGTACTCAGAACAAGATGCAGGGTGACAGTTTTACATAAAGCTTTAACAAGACAGGGATGACAATAATCTAGTAAGTATCTTGGGTCAAACTGTTTCCAGTGGCAAGGGGTATACGCCACAAGGTAACCTCTAGAACTGTGCAGAACACCATTTTAAATCCCTTACAGCATTTTCACTAATCATTATAACAAGTGGAAAAAGGCAGAGAGAGAAACTCAAAGGAAGCCAGCACAAAACTAAAGCAACAGGAGTTCACTTCCAACTTCTCTTCTGCAAAAGTTCTTTTACAGCATTTAATTTTTAACGCCTAAAAAAGATGTATATTGAACAGAACTGCCAAAGAAGAGCACCTAGGAAATTATAGACTACATGGTAGACATTTTCAATAGGAAACAACAGATTCATCTGGGTGGCAGATGCAACTTGATGTTTTTGATGTAAGCCAAAGAATTTCAAACACAATAGCATTCTTGGCAAGCTCCAGTATTTTGATCAGGTGTGTGACCAGTAAATATGAAGCAGATTAGTCATGCTGACATGTGGAAATGTTTGAAAGTTAGATAATCAAAACAAATTTATGTGTACAAAAAGCCAAGTCATTATCACTGGCAACCCTGTGCAGTCAAGGGTGATTGTCCTCTATGATTGCCTTATCTGTGGGTCCAAAGGTGGCTGACAAGGCCAATCCAGGATCGACAGGTTCTAGTGCAACTCAGGCACGTGTTTCCATGCAGCATGGGTGGTTCTAGATTTTTGGATTGGTTCATGACATGGCCGTTTCTGCTGCTTCTGTTTCTCCATCTCCTGTTGTTGTGAGGTTTCAAAGTACTGAGATCTTTGCATTTGGGATGCCCCTGGGTGATAGTCTCCCATGAGCTGATATAAAAGTTGCATTTTTTCAAGTGGGCCTTGAGGACATCCTTGAAGCGTTTTCTCTGTCCTCCTAAGCTTATGCCTCAACTGACCTGGGAGAATAAAACTTGCTTTGGAGTCTGGAGTCAGGTATCTGGATGACGCGGCCATCCCAGTGAAGTTGATGTTGAATGATTATTGCCTCAATGCTCATGGCATTTGCTGAGAGGACACCAATGTTGGTGTATTCGTCTTCCCACTAGATTTGAAGGATCTTCTGCAGGCAGCGTTGATGGTATTTCTCCAGCAACTTGAGGGGGTCTCCTGTACATTGTCCACGTCTCAGCTCTATACAGTAAGGTAGGGATCATGACTGCTTGTTAAACCATGAGCTGGGTTTCAAATCTGATGTTGATATCTTCAAACACCCATTTCCTTAGACATCTGAAGGCTGCACTTACATTTGACAGGAAGTTGGATTTCTTCATCCATGTCAGCCTTTTGTGATAGATGGTTTCTGAGGTAAAGGGAATATTCAACATTCTCCAGAAAAAGCCAAGTAGCAGATGAGCAATATAAAGATACAATATTTATATAACAATATGCAATTCTTAGCTATTAAAATGGTCAGGTTATACAAAGCAAAATAAAGCTCAGACAAAATTTTTTTCCAAAGCCTGTCTTAAATTAAGCTCGTTAAATTATGTTCAAGTGTCTGAATAAGTGACCTGATTTTGGAAACTGCTAAGTACTTATCAGCACCCACCAAAACCAGGAGGATTATTTAGATAGGTTTACAAGTCTAACTTTAGGTTTTAAGTTTGACCTAACTTGTCCTCTTTCAAACTTAGATGGAAGCTCTTAACTAAGGATGGGAAATAAAGTTAGCCCTAACAATTTCAGAAAGAACCATTTTAAATTCAGGGTTTGCTCAAACAGTAAGGGAAACAATCTCCAATATCCTACCCCAATTCCTTTAAACTTTTCATTCCAGATCCTGACTGCAATTGTTGGAGTAGTGAACAGGAAGATAAGCAGTCTCTGTAACTAGAACCCAAACAACAATAAAACTTTAAAAGCTTAATATCTATGCAAAAGGGAAGCCCCTGGAGAACTGCTGTTATGCACTCCCTACAGTTGGGCATGTTAAATTGTCATGACATTCTGCACTAGCTGAGACGTCCAGTGTTCTCTAGAGGTAGCTGTAGTGTTCCCTATGTGAAGTTATCAAACCAGTAGACAAAGCATGTGCCAAGGTCTATGTCTAAGATAGCAGTCGCAGTGAACTGGGTTAAACAAAGGTGAGAAGGCTGATTCTTGGCTACCAAAGTAATAATTGTCTGAAGTCATCAGGGATTCAACTGTATTCTAAAGAGAAAGGCATCTGAAGAGAAGGGTTAGCACAGATCCCCACCCTGAGGCACCACCATGTGGTATGATCGTATCAAATCTCAAACTAAAGCAGTATATTGCCACTATGTTGATGGAAGAGAGGTGATACAGAAATCATGCTGAAGATTCAGTAGGTAGCATTATTCCATTTAATTCCACAGGTAGGTACTGTAATCCATCAACATAGTGATAGATTACTATGGTGTTCCCATATTTTGAATGAGCTGTAAAATCTAATGTCCTTACCACTTCCTATGAAATAGTCATAAGACATTCCTTAATGAGTATATGGTACTAAACTTTGATTCCTCGGTTAAACTCAATTTGAGTGGCTACATTTAACCTCCCCAAATCCCCTTTGCAGTTTCAATTTACTGTGCACCAGTGCAGTGTTTTGTGGGCTACCAAACAGCAAGTGTGCTCCTCCTAAGCAACAGTTTAACAGTACCTGAAACTATTTTTATATTTAAGGAGAAAAAGTCATTTTCATTCTAAAGGATCTAAAAAAAAGTAATCTTGCCACAGAAAAGTAAGATCTGAAGAAGTTCACCACTTTAAAAACCCCATTTCTTCCTTCCTTTTAAAGAAAAGATGGACACCACTCAATGCAGGGCTTGTGTGCATGTTTTTTCCCCTCTGCATTCAAACTCACTTTGACATGGCTCATCTGAGATGCTGCCAGTTTAAAAAAAAGAGAAGCAAGCAAAACTGAATAACTTTATAAAAGCAAACGTATTTAAAAGGATCCACAGGTTTAGATGTTATCCTGATTTTCTCAAATTTAGGAAGATGGGAAGTTCTTAAATGCCTTAATATGTCAAAGTCCTTGGCTGGCACATTTCCTGAATGGACAACAAAAAGTGCACGCTATTTGGTGCTAAAAATCACAAGGAAAAAGAAAATGGGGCAGAGGAGTCTGTTGGACCTTCACAATGCCAGAGAAACATAAGGAAATTAACTTCTATACCACAATACTTCTTGCTGCTCACGATATGGAACAATTTGAGTCATTTGGAAATGAAATGTGAGGATGGCTTATAATGTGTTTGGCTTATAATGAGGAGGAGAAGGAGATTTATAGGATTTAATTAAAAGGCAAAAGAAAGTAGTTGTCAAAACAAAGATGCCAATTAATTTTTATCTTTTGAGGATAACTTTCTCCCTCCCAAGTACCCCTACATATCTAGGTTGCCTTTTCCAAAATAAGTTTTTCCCATACTGATTTTCTATAGGAAGAAATACATTGTCTACATTTCCAAAGGTAATGTTGTGTGATAGCACAGAATATTTTGATTTGGTTGCCAGGTGGCTGCTATACATGGCTGTTCAGGACAGTGAAATACAACTTCAGTTTCACATAACAAAACTGCTTTATATCAGGCCAGGGTCCATCCACCATCCACTAATTCACCACAGTGACTCTTAAATCTCCCTGTAATGTTTTAAATTACTGACATAGAGCTGAGCCGCATTATCTAAATATATTCTGACAAACAAGAAAATTAGACAGCAGCAGTGACTCAGAATCCAGCTTCCAGATGCTTCAACCTGATTTACAGACAGGTAGCACAGAGTAGGGATCACCAACATACAGCCCTGAGGTTCACTGAATTTGGTGGCACGTTGGTGACAGAGGCTTACCCTGTGCACCTGCCAAGGCTGAGTGGCAAGGATCTCTTCCAGGTCTGGTTGGTAAGATGCTATTACCATTCAGCATGGGGGTAGGGATAAGCATGGCCTGGAAGAATCTCTGCTCCCACCATGGCAGTGGTGGGCACAGCTGCAGCAGAACGCTGGCCTGCCTCAAGACCTAAGCTGGGTTGTTCTGACCTGTGGCTCTGAAAAGTTGTAGACTACTAGCATCAAGAATATCCGTCATCTTATTCTTCCAACTCACTGTACTCTCTTGCACACACTTTTACTAGCCAATCCCTTACAATATTAAGCAGCAGGGCTCCTTTCCCAGAGATGTCAAAAAGCTCACAGGAAATAGGAGCTAGACAGAAGCTGAAAATTGGCTGTGCAAACATCAAGTATTGCCAATCCTGAGAATTACGTTAATCAAAATCACAAGATGATTATGTCAAATATAACAACTAATCCAGGTTTGAGCCTGGGTTCATATTTTCTGAGACCAAGATAGCTAGAAACTCACTAAAGCAGCAATGGAGTGCTGCCACCTAACACTCCATGCTGCCGCTGTTTTGCCTCTTGCCTCTACCCCCTGTCCGCTCTTTGGCACGGCTTTGGAATCATGGCACTGCTCCTCCATGCTTAGAGCACTCTGATTGGCCATTTCTGTCAGCCAATCAGAGTGCAAATAAAGCATTACGGACAGACAGACAGACAGACATAGGCTTTTGTAATATTAGAATGATTCCAAGAGCTTGAGGCTTTAAGAAATATCATAAAATAGGATAAGCAGGGATCTGGGTTTTCCGTTTCCCATGGAAAAACAGTGTAAACCGTGGATTTTACCTTTTACCAGAGGCAAATGCGGATTTCTCATTTTACAAGAGAACCCCGCAGATTTTGCCATTTTGCAATAAGCTCCCTGCAGGCTGGCAGAGTTCCAGCCTGCAGGGAGCTGGGAGGGAGTGGGAAGAAGGCAGAGAGACAGGGGGTGCCACATGCACATGGCCCCAGGCAGCCTGAAGAACAGCTCCAGTAGGTAAGCGGTAGGGAGAGGGAGCTGGGCAGAGCTGAGGCTATTGCCCAGCCTGGCTGGGCTTGGGGCCCAGGGCTGCAATGCTTAGCTGCAGGGCCCCAGCAGGGAGCAGGATGGGGCTATGAGTGTCTCATCTGGGGGAGGGGGAGGGCTGGCTCCCCACTGCCATGCACACTCCCAGGTGGGAGGGGTGGACCTGGACTCCACAGATCTGTACCCGGGGCAGATGCAGGCTGCAGGCTCCTGCCCTGCTTCCCTATCCTGGGGCCTCCGGAACCTAGTGGGCATGAGCAGGCACAGCTGGGGACAGTGGGGCCACACGGGGATTTCCTCGCTGCTGCTCCCTCCCTCCCTCCCCTGGTGATGCGCTTCCAGTGCCTGCTGCTGCTTTGAGGAGCACAGCCCCACACCACTGCCTTCACTGCACCCTCGCGCACAGGATGCGTGTTGCCGAGGCAGGGGGCAGGGGAAGAGGGGCAAGCAGATCCCCGCATGGCCCCACTGTCCCAGGTCATGCCCGCCGGGCTCCAGAGGCCACGGAAGCAGGGCATCAGCTTGAGCGCAGCCTGTGCTTGCCCTGTATACAGCTATGGGAGGCATGGTCCCCCCACTCCCACCCAGGAGTGCATGCAGTGGCAAGGAGTCAGCCCACCCAAGTCCGCAGCAGGGAGAGTGGGGGCAGGCATCAGGGATTTTTTAGCAGAGAATTTGGCATTTTTTATCAGGGAAAACCAGGATCCATGATGATCAGCCTCACAATACAATCATGAGATTTGGCATCACCAAAAGTAATGGTGGGACCAAAGGTAGAGGGGGACGTTCCTGTCTGTGTCCTCATGCTCTGCTGAAAGATCTCAACAAGTCATAATTGCCACTTCATGTGACCCACCCTATAGCTTAAAAAGAAAAAAAATCTTTACTTTCAAATTATACATTGAGCTTAAACTGTTAAGAAGTCACTTATTTCCTTCTTGGTCAAAACGATTAAAGTTTGAGACTCCAGCAGTCATGGAAGGGTATTACAAAAGCAAAGCCAGTCAATTAAAATTATACTTCAGTTACTTAAGGTACTAAATTTAATGAGCATTTTAGCTCTAGATCAGGGTATCAGACTTGCCTCATGGCCTGGGCTGGATCCAAACCATGGGAATTGTCATGAGCCAGCAATGGCCTGAGGTAGATGGTGAATATGGCCCCAGCGTAGAGCATACTGGAGCAGCAGGGATACAGCAGACAAATGAGGGGTGGTGGCAAAAGCTCAAATGGCCACAGCATGACTGGAGTTATGTCACCTCTTGCTCACCCTGCCACAAATCGCCATCTACACAGGGGCCCAAGTGCCCACAGTCCATGGTAGGCTGCTGTCCCCCAACCACAGTCTCTGACTCCCACTTACCTGGCAGTAGCCCAGTGGGCTAGAGAGAACAGCTTTGTAGGCTGGATCTGGCCAACAGGCCATGTATGACACCCCTACTCTAGAGCTATACTACAAATTTTGAGGCTACACAATTTTTCTTGGTTTTCCAAGAGGGGCTGAAAACTAAATTTATAATTGAAAACTAGTTGCAAATATTGCCTTCACTTCCAATACAAATGAAGGGACATACCTAGAGAGCTTGAAAAAGTAGATTAGCCAACTGAAAGGATTTTGTTGCTATGGCAGACAAGGTTCTTTGGGTAAATCTGATACTTTTTATTAGACCAACTCAAATAGTTGGAAAAATCTGTCTTAGCAAGCTTTCAGGCACAAACACCCTTTGTCAGGCTGAGGAAGTACTTGCAGATCGCTGTGCTCTTCCTGGATGGAGCGGTAAAGCAGCCAAAGGCCAGTGCGTTGTTGCTATGGAAATTCTTAAGTTCACAAGTTGAATCTTGTCTCTCTTTCTAAACCACTGGACAAAGCTATATTTATTTTGTGCTGAATGCTCTCAAATATACCCACCTGCGAAAACATGTCAACACACCAGTTCCATACCCTCTCCCAAAGACCGAGCAATTGAACACTTACTAATAATTTAAAGCCACCCGAGAGAGGCAAGAGTAAGTCCAACACCCATGCTGCAAGTTCATGCTGATTTCCCTCCTAGCCTGCAGCTTTAATTCTGTTGCTGATATTACCCAATGAGGAAAGCACTTTAATAAGAGGCTTCCTTTTTTTTTTAAGTCTGTTACCTGGAAATACTGGGCTTGCTGCTGTTTCATAAGCAACTTTACTGGGAAATATCTCTTCAACAGCACATTGATAGTCACAAAAAGCCACTATCCAGTGTGCTACCTGGCCTTTGGGGCAGCCACGTTCACCTTTAACAAGATGTCAGGACAGTAATTCATGACAATAAAGATTCAACTTAATTTGGTTTATCATAAAGAAAAACTTCATTAACACAAGAATTTTTCTCAGAATCAGTTACTCAGAGAACAGCCTCTTTAAAACAAATTCCTTAGCTCTGAATCTTCCTCTTACCAGAATCTCAGTTAGGATCCTCATATGAATCACCTGCTCAGTAACTGCCTTTTTAGCCAAATGTTTTTTAATGTCTCCAAAATATTTCAACTGAATAATAATGTGGTCCCGTAATCTGGGTGAGATCACCCCAACCACGTCAATGCCTTTTTTGGAATTAATTTTGGTAGCGTGAACCGGAAAGCATGCTGCTTGACAAAAATCAACCCTAAATTTGGATCTTCTCTGCAACAGCTGAAGATGCTCATAGGAGGATCCAGGATCATGGAAAGAAGAGGCGTGGCCTCAGCGATCTCACTGCATATGCACCACAGCCAAAGGCAGGGTGGCCACAACCACTTGCCACCATCCTAGATGCCAGTAAGCTCTCTGAGCTCATGGCACATCACTGCAGCTCCCGTCTGAGCTGCACATGTACCACAAGCTCTAAACTCACCAGCTGGTTGGCACAAGCTCTGGCCAGAGCCCAGAGGGTAACTGCTGTTGTTTGCTCTTCTATTCCCCCACTGCTGAATTTAGCAAACAGGGGGAAAGGGAGAAGCAAAAGGAAAGGAGGGCAAACAGTGGTTGTGCTTACCGCCTGGCTCCAGAGCTGTGTAAAAGCAGCGCTCTGGCCAGAGCCTGCACTAATCAGCTGATGAGCTCAGAGGTAATTAGATATGCAGAGCTCTGGCAGGAGCTCACTGCACATGCAGCACACAGCCAAAGAGAGGGGGCAACTGTACTACCACGCCCCCCATCTGCTCCTGATGATGCCTCACCTCTAAAATAGCAAGAAAAAAACCCAGCAAGATCTGCATACTCTACCCTGCTCCATTTATTCCAGCTTCTGCAGGGAAAACACAGCTTTTCCGACACACAACATACAAACACAATCTTACTCTAGACACTGTTCTAAGCAAAAAGATGTCTCCTGGCAAATGTGAACTATATGGTTATCAATTAATGTAACAGGAAGAACGGGGGTAAAATGCACGTAGAAAATAGTACCCAAAATGCCTGACAACCAAAGCTGTCAGCTGGAAAATGTCAGCTCTTAACTGTCACTTGTTTTTTTGTTTGGACTTTTGAAAAAACTCATTTGTAGTCAAGATGATGCTATTTTTCTCTTCCTGTGTGTTACTACCAAAGACCTCCTCCTCTACCCTCTTACTCTAAGTTACTGTTTTTAGGGAAAAGAGGCCTCTAATAGTATAACTGTATAAACATATAAGTATGAGAAATTACTTAGTTGTAGAGTTGTAAACTGTTTAAGTCTACACAAATTTAGTTAATGATTTGGAATGTTAAAAAGACCTTATACTTGGGTCATCTCTAGAGATACTATCAAGCCAAAATGACAAAAGTTATATAAAACTGAAATCTTTGTTAAAAACAAAAAGACACAAATATGTAAACATAAATATTTCCATTAAGGAGAAGCATGCTCTTTCGTGTTTAAGTGCCTTTTCACAAGCCAAACTAAATACTGTACATATGCATCTATAAGGGAATTTGTAAACATCTTTCCCATCTCAATTTTAATTATATTAGAGGATTAACAGTAAGTTAGAGAAGGACAATTTTTAAAATGATGTATTACTTAACCTGACTGTCCCTGCAAGTGTCATTTTTACACAAATGTAATTGCATTTTCCTTCCAAATAGGATATGAATTAGACCCTACAATCAATGGTAATTTGTCTCAAATGTTTGGGTAAACAATTTGTGGCTTGCAAACAGACACAACCTTTAATTCTTCAGAAAAACCAGATATATGAAATTAGGCTGGGTGAAATTACAAGCACTGCATAAAATCTATTACAGAAGATAAGCAAGCTGTTCAGTAAATCTCTCAGCAGTAGAAAGAACTAGACATTACAAGATATGGAAACAGCACTTCACTGTCTGCACTGGGTCAACTAAACTGAGTAAGCATAGAAAGATTCATTTAAAACCTTCTCTCACAAGCCCTTGATCAAGAGGCTACAGGTAAAAATGATCAAAAAGGTACATTAGTAATTAGCCAATGGGCAGGATGGGGGTAAAACAGAGGCTGGCAATTATTTTGGCTGGAAGGCCACTTAATGAGTTTTGGTGAGCTGTTGAGGACTGCATGGATAGCCTCACCCCTTCACAGTTGCTCTGTCCCCTGGTCACCAAATTGGGACCAGAAGTCCCACCCTTAACCCCCAACCTTTGCTACCGGAAGTCCTTACCCTTGGCCCCCGAAAATACTCCTTTTTGGAGGGGAGGGCTGCCATCTTGGAACCAGAAAAAAACAAAATCATACACTAAAATTTTACCACCTACTATAACATATTTTAATTTTATGACAAAAGATATTTGTCATGATTTGTGTGTGTGTAGAGGGTATTGCATAATAACCTAGAAATAAAGTCTTACTCTTGTGTATTGTATGTGGGGGGAAGCATAGGACATGTTGGGAGAGTGTATATGGGGGGGGTGTGGGGGCAGGGTGTCAAGTATGGGGGAAGGTAGGAGGCATGGGGACCCTCCACACACTCCTCCACATGGCGCGCAGCTTCTGCTGCTGGGTACAGCAGCAGGCAAGGGTGCAGGTGCTGGAGCCCGGCAGTGTGCAACTCCAGCCAGCACTGCAAGTGGGGGGCGAGTGCAGTTTGCCTGGCCCACCTCTATCATGAGGGCTCCATGCAGCATGCCCACAGCTCCCACATTTGGGCGGCATTGGGAGAAGCCCTGTGCTGGAGCTGGCTGCCTTCCCTGCCCCCTGCCCTGCAGGTCCTGGGACTCTGTGGGGAAGCAGGGGCTGGGGCTCCCCTCCACCTCTGGTGGAGTCCCAGGACCTGTGCAGCAGGGGGCAGAGAAGGCAGCCAGCTCCAGCATGGGACTTCTCCAGATGCCACGTGAATGCAGGAGCTGTAGGCATGCCACACGAAGCCCCAGTGATAGAGGCGGGCCAGGCAAGCTGTGCTCCTCGACCCCACATACAGCAATGGCCAGAGTTACAGATCACTGGGCACCAGCGCCTGGGTGGAGCCCCAAGCACCCCTGCCTACTGCTGCTGCCAGCAGAGGGGGCTGTGTAATATGTGGGGGGGGTGGGGGGTCCCCACACTGCCCTACACTCCCTCACACCCACACCCTGCCCAGCTATGCTCCACGATCCCCTTGCCTCCCTGGGTGCAGGCTCTGCACTGCCACCGGCCCCAGCCCCATGCTCTGTGCTTCTGCCCAGCTGCAGCTCCCCCAGCCACTTCCCTACCTGCTACTCCGGGGAAGCCAAGCAGGTCCCCCAGGGGCAACAGCAGCCCTGCCTGGAAGCTGCTGCTGGCTGGGCTGGGTCCTTCTGCCCATGAGGGTGGGAGCATGGCGCAACAGGATATATTGGGAGGGGGGTGTATATGGGCACTTTGCTCCCACCCTTGTGGGCAGAAGGGTTGGGCAGGGTACAATTTGTTGGTGGGTATTTTGACTGCCCCTGGGCTAAAACATCAGGAATGCACCTTGCATTAGTGATTCTCAACCTTTTTAGACTCAAGGTACCCCTTGGGAAATGCCAACTCTTAGCTGTCACTTCCTTTTTTTTTTGACAATGGAAAAAAATAATAAAGCATTTCTTCTTTTGCAAATAACTCATAAAGCCCTTAGAAGCTTAGAAAGTTTTTGACACTATGGATTCCTATTTGAAATCTCTGGGTTTCTCTCTGTGAATCACATGCAAGTATTTGCATACCTAACAGTGCTAATATTATGTGGCACTCCTAGAAAGATCTCACAGCAACCTGCATCCTGGTTGAGATTAAGCCAGATCTACTATATGCACAAAACAGTTAGAAGTGTCACTTACTAGAAGGATGACCAAACCCAAAGAACTATTAATAAAACCTTAATCACCTAAACTCCCCCCAATAATCTATACAAGTGATTCACCAAATCAATCAGGAGCTTACAGTTAGACACAACTATTATAGTCAGAATGAGACTGGAAGGGTAAGTTGTAAAATGGTCACATACCTACAGCTGAAACCATCTCAATCATTTCCATGTCTTAAAAATCAGAAGTGCCTAACCTTTTCACCTTGCAGGCCAGACAGGTGGCGCATATCCATCTTTAGGGTGGATCCAGCTAATGGGCCTGATCCATTGTGCAGGGTGGGCACTGTCAGGCTCACATAGCTACAGCTTGGGCCCCACTGGCTGTGCAAGGCTTGGAGATTTGGCAGCAAGGGAGCTGTGGAAGTATTAGCCATTACTGTTCCACTGCTGCCAAATTTCCTAACCCATGGGGAACACTATGGGCAAGATACCATGACTCTGTGGGCCAAATCTGGCCTGCAGGCCAGGGGTTGAGCACCCCTGCTATAAATGATTCTCTGTTCTCTTTGGGCAGTTTCTTTTTCTTTGTTTTTTCAATAAATTCCTCACTGTCTCTTGGGAGACAGTTATGTCCTCTGTTTTGCCAAAGTCAGAAAATCCAAACAGATCTGGCACTTTTGCAGAATAGGCACTGGAGTCACAAGATAGCACAATCTAAATCACAAAACACTATTAAATTAAAATTTAAAAATCCATTTTGCTTCTTTAAAACAAAATCATAATATATGTATTTTAATCACTTTTGAAGTACATGAATTGGTATTCACTGATGAGATTAAATTACTCTTAAAAAAGGAAGGGAACCTGGAAGAGTTGCATTACCAGCTTGAAAGTTGTGCATTGTAAAGATTGTAAAGATAGGTAGGAACCTTCAATTTTCTTCCTCCGTATAATGACACAAACTTTGCCAGTCTATCTGCTATCAGAAGACATAAGTAACTCTGTTAGACTGCAACCAGCAACTAACTGTATGAAATCCATCAAAAAATCAAAACTCTGAAATGCAAAATATTTCAGAGGTACAGTTCCAATTTTTACATGATTTGACTCTAAATAAGAAAACAGTATCAGCATTGTGTGGTCAGGAATCTTTCTGCACACTCCATAAAGTACTGAATCTTTTTGAAATAAAGCAGAAAAGAAAGACTTGCCAATTCCTCCTCCTGACCCGAGGCATCGGCCTTCACTAGATACTAACTGAAACTGCTACATGCACCCCTGGTAGGGGGCAAAAGGGACCCATGCCCCCTAGATCTGTGTGCAGGGTTGGGCAGGCTACCCCAAGCTCTGCGCTGCCACATTCTCTGCACGCAACTCCATACCACTGCCCCCACTGCAGCCACACAGGCAGGGGATGTGTCACAAGGGTAGCAGGGAGTTTGTAGCAGCAGGCAGCTTTCCTGTGCAGCCCCAATGTGCTAGGTCACACATGCTGGGCTGTGGAGGCCCTGGGGGAGGACAGCAGGGTGAGAGCCTGAAGCAGGCAGCACACAGCCCCTGCCTCACGCACAGTTCTGGGGGGCACAGGTCCCCCTGCCCCCCAGGAGCAGGTGCCCCTCCCCCCCACCGTGGCAGGGAGCAGTCCCACCCCCACAGCAGGTGGGGAGGGGGTGGGGGGCAGGAGCCAGGCTTCACTCTGTTGCATCAGCTGTGGACCCAGGTCCCTGGCCCCCTAGCCTTGGCAGCTGGGGGAGCAGAGGCTCAGGGTGGAGAGTATGGGGCAGAAGCAGGTCTGGGGAGTTGTGGGGGGGCAGGGTGCTGGTCTCCTCCCCTCCCCCGGCTCTCTTCCCTCCATCCCTGCTGTCACAGTGATGCTCTGCTGTGCCACTGCCTCCTGTCCATAACACTCTTGGAGCACTCTGACTAGTTACTGAAACAACCAATCAGAGTGCTCCAAGAGCATTATGGACTGACAGACAGACAGACAAAGTCCTTTATTATATAAGAATTAGAATGATGATTTAGCATAATCTAGCACAGAGAATGAAATCAATTGGGATTGCTCTACTGTGCATGGTCCCAGCCACCACCTTGCATTTTTGTGCAAGATGTACTGTTATTTCAGTTTGGTCATATAGATCATGTGTGTAGGTCCAGTCGAGATTACACTTCAGTCATCAGCCACCACTGAAAAGAGTCTAGCTGCATCCTCTTTGGAACCACTCTGGAGGTAGCTGAAGTCTGTTAAAGTGCTATTAAATCCCCTCTCAGTCTTGTTTTCTCTAGACTAAATACACCTAGTTCTCTCAGTCTCTTCTTATAAGTCATGTGTCCTAGCTCCCTAACCATTTTCATTGCCCTCTGCTGGACTCTCTCCAATTTGTCCACATCCTTTCTGTAGTGGGGAGCCCAAAACTGAACACAATACTCCACATGCAGCTTCACCAGTGCCAAAAAGGAGGGAAGAATCACTTCCCTCAATCTGCTGGCAACGATTCTAGTAATGCAGGCCAGTAAGTCGTTAACTTTCTTTGTAACAAGGGCACACTGTTGGCTCATATTCAGCTTACTGTCCACTGTAACCCCAGGTCCTTTTCTGCAGAGCTACTGCTTAGCCAGTTGGTCCACACCTGTTCCGTCCTAAGTGCAAAACTTTGTACTTGTCCTTACTGAACCTCATGAGATTTCTTTTAGTCCAATCCTCCAATTTGTCAAGGTTTCTTTGAATCCTAGCCCTACACTCCATTACATGTATTACTCCCCACAGCTGGGTGTCATCTGCAAATTCCTTGAGGACACACTCCCTCCCCTCTTCCAGGTTGTTGATGAAGATATTGAACAAAACTGACCACAGGACCAACCTCTGGGGCACCCCACTTGATACCAGCTACTAACTAGACATTGAGGCATTGATTACTACCCTCTGAGCCCAATGATCCAGCCAGTTTTCTATCCATCTTACAGTCCATTCATCCAATCCATATTTCCTTAGTTTGCCTGTGAGAATGTTGTGGGAAACTGTATCAAAAGTCTTGCTAAAGTCAAGGTATATCATGTTCATTGCTCTTCCTGCATCCACAGAGGCATTCATGTCATCACAGAAGGCAATCAGGTTGGTTAGGCATGACTTGCCCTTGGTGAATCCATGCTGACTGTTCCTAATTACCTTTTTCTCCTACAAGTGCTTAGAAATGGATATCTTGAGGACCTACTCCATGATTTTTCCAGGGACTGAAGTGAGGCTGACTGGTCTGTAGTTCCCCGGATCCTCCTTCGTAAAGATTTCCCCTTTTCCAGCAACAACTGGGAAGATTTGTTTTTGGTTTGTTTTTAAAGTTAGACATGGTTGCAAAACCCACAGAAATTAGTAGGAAGTCTCAAAGGCAGATGTATTACCTAAAACTTTTAAGTGGAAAAAGAAATCCCCACGTAAACAAACATGGAAAATAGTTTTCATGCAATTAAACCAAATACAATGGAAGGAATTAACATAACTATTTAAAACTTTCTCCATCAAGTTAGGGGACAAAGTGGTATAAGTGCTCTAAGCTTCAGGACATGACAGAGTTCTTAATGGGCATTTTGCTTACCCTCCTTCACTTTCAGCATCATCTGTATTGATTGCTCCCGAACTGGCTGTGAAATAAATAGAACTGGAGCCTGTAGAATCACTCCTTTCTCTAGAAAAAACATATCGCTTCCTCCGAGTTACTTTCTGGGCTTCCTCCAGATGGGACCTATAAGGCAGAAAAATTAAGAGTGATGATGATGGGAGTGTCCATTATTTTATTTCATGTCTTCGTCTCCCTGCTATGCTCTTTTACATCCACTCCACACAAAAATAACTATCATTCAGGTCCTGAAGTGCTTCTGTTTGTTACTCCAGTCACACAAAGTGGCACAGTTTACAATACCATGTGCTTCGCTATGATAAAAAAACAAAAACAACCTTCACACTAGGCGATTTGATAGCCATTTCTTCTGCCTTGTAGTTGAAGGAAGATAAGAGGATGCTAAAACATTTCAAAGTGCAAAAGTATATTCCATTCACAGCTGAAAACCCTCTCTACTCAAGGCAACAGAAAATGACTGACAGGAAAAAAAAAAGAGCTAAAAATGTATAGACTAATTGAATCCATCTAACTGAGCATTTTGCTAAAACAAGCACCAATACTAAATACTCCAACTTCAAGTTAAGTTATAAAATTAACCTCTAAATTGGAGTGGTTTTGCTATATTTACATCATTCCCAGCTTGCCCATAGTAACAGTTAGAATGTGACAGCTGCTGCCCTTTTGTAACTGCTCCAAATGTATGTGCCCAAATCCATATTTAAATGGACACTACTTACAGATCTGTCCTTATTACAAGGATACTCATTACAAGATACTTCCTGTATTACATGATACTTCCTGTAGTTTTAAATACTTTACATTTAAATTCAGTCATATTTTTTAATTTAGTGCTAGAAACCTGCAGTATCAACAGACTTCCAAATAAATGTGTAGTTCCCTGTAAAGGTGGTGAGGCATGGATTTAAAAACCCATTTTAATTGTAATGCTATGCAGTTTCCTGCCATTTCACCTCATGGGCTGTTTCTTGGCTCTGTAGTTCCAGTAGACGCACCCCTGAGCTGGAGACCAAAGGCTTCACTGCTCCATACAGTAGAGACAGAAGTCTAAAAAAACCTGAAGTGGGCAAAAGTCTAAGGGTTTCTGTGCTCCAGGGATGCAGACCAGAGAGATCCCTGGTGGCAATCTGAGATACTTGGCCATCATGGCACTTCTTCACGTAAGCTGAGGCTGCCACAACTGTAAGAGCAGATGACCCTGTATTACATCCATAAATATATAAAAAAAAAAGGTCTGATCCTCTCTTTTGTTATCTCCAGTCTTAGCTTTCTCCCTTCCTTATCTAACTAAACCTTAATAGATGTCTGACTAACTTAATTTTTTGAGAGGACTGAGCAAAGTACCTGTTGAGTAACTCTGCCCTCTTTGCATTTTCTGCTAGGAGTTTCCCCTAGCTTGCTAATAGTAAATGCACAGCTTCCTTGGTCTTTTTTTTCTGGCCAAAATACATATAGAACCTCATCTTGTTGACTTTAACCTCCTTTGCCAGATGCAGCTCTTTCTTTATCTTTGCTTTCCTGATTTTGTCCCACTCAAACCTTGCTGTTTCCTAATATACTTCCTTGGTGACCAGACAATTTTTTCATTGCCTGTATGCTTTTCTTTTGCATTTGAGGCATTTTAGAAGCTTCTTGTGTAGCCACATTAGCCTCTTGCTAGTCTTCTTGTGCTTCTATTATGTCAAGACAATTTCTTGTCTGGTTTACAGATGCCAGTCTGGGCTAAGACTGTTTCCCTGGACTCTTGGCCCTGAGCTATGACACAGCACCCTAAAGACCTATGCACTCAATTACTGAATGCAGAATCCAACTTGCCCATGAAAATCATGGAACTGGTGACCGCCAAACAGTTCAGACAGATATTGCCAGTGGGCACATAGGAGTGGGACTTTGATATTGTGTTCTAGACCCTAAGGAAGCAGTCTGTCTCGTTGAGGACTTTTTGGACATGGAATTAAGAGAATGGGATGTCTCCAGCCAGGCCAAAGGGATAGGTCCAACAAAGTCTGAGTACAAAGCAAAAAAAGCTGGGCATAGCTCATGAGCTGCTAAGTGGAGGTCATGCATTTGGCCTAGTTCTTCTGCACTCCCTGAAATGACATGGACAGACACAGCAGCCTTAAGCTCTGGAGTTCAGCTGATCAGCACTAAGAGGTGGAATGATCCAGGGAAAGGGAAGCCCTTGGTTTGCTTTTCATGTGGTCAGCCCTGTTACTGGCACTGAGATTGATCTCTTAAAATATATTTAAGCAGATGACCCTATGCTTGTTGGCCTTTACATGCGTCTCAAAGTTACCTGCTCTGTACATTAACACTACATTGTCCTAATTATAGATCAACTTTAAGTATAAGCCAACTGTGATTTTTATAGTTCTCTCAAAATAATGCTGACTTACAATCCAAACAATATGGTAGTGTTCCACCAATCTTTTGAATAAATGTATACAGTGAAATTCTGTGTCTCATAAATTAAAAAGGAGTTTTGCTATTAGGAGCTAGAATTTTATGCATGGAAGTAAACAACCTGTAGAAAATAAATATTTCCATGTATTGGATCCACACTTCCTCAAGCTTTTAATTTCACTAATCCTACCCTTGTTCTTGTATTACAAGCAGAATAAAAAGGATGAAAGTGTTCAGTTTTCCAATTATAAATTTTGCTGATATCAAGCAACCCCTCTCTCAAGCTCTTTTCTTTCTAATTTAAATAGCCTTAGCCCTTATACTAAACCAAGAGAAGGTATCCCTGCATGTGCATGTTGATGGTCTGGACAGTGGACTCAAGCACATAACTCAGGTTTAACTTCACTTAGCTGGTAATGCCTCCTCTTCCTCTCAACCCCAAAATTTTACAAAATAGCAGCTTGCATTCCTCATCTATTTTCTAGAGCACTGCCATACTAAAGGGTAGACATGAGAATTTGGCCTAGGTTCTAATTTATAAAAATGCATAGCTTGATCCCTCTATTAGAGAAAATAGAAAAGATAAGATTATTCCATCTATGACTCCTCACCTTCAAACTCTTTCAAGGCAGAGAGAGAAAAGGTTTTCCAACCATTTTTGCTGAGAGAAGAAGTAGGCGCTGTACTTACTTGACTTCTCCAACAATCTCACTAGCTAAACCCTGAAGGCTATTCCGCAGTTCCTCCACTTCTTGACGCAGCTCTTCAATGTTTTTCAGTACAAAGTCTAGACGGCTCAGCACTTCCACCTGCTCTACGCGTGTTAAGAGAGATGTGCATGCGACACCATCACCAGCCTCCACTGGGGCTTGTGTCCTAATCAGAACTAAAAAATAGGAGAAAGAAATTTAATTAATGGTGATAGAGTGACGAGGCTTAGAAAAAGGAAACATCATTAGAACATGCTTGTTTCTGGAAACTTCTGGAAAGGGAAATAAAATAATATAAAAGTATACTGCTCCAATAGTCATTACAGTTTGAGGAGGATGAGTCCTGTTTTTAAACACACAGTTCTCCCTGCTTTGCTTTAATTTTTTAAAGTGGAAAACTTTAAAAATTACACCAGCACCAAAACTATTTGTACATGTAATAAAACAAATAGGCATAATTCCACCATCTCATACTTAACATCCATACTCCACTTCGCTTCTGAAATATAACCAACTCAGGAATGGAAATACAAGCAAGAAAAACTAATACCCCATCAAAATAATACACAATGGTGATGTGAAGTATGCAAACTAATTCTGTTCAAGGACAAAAAAAAAAATCTCTATTCTTGCAAAAAGTGATGCAGGATTCTATTCTAATATAACAAAGGGCTTAGTCTGTCTATTCGTCCATAATGGTCTTGGAGCACGTTGGTTACTGAAACAAGCAATCAGAGTGCTCCAAGAGCATTACAGACAGGAGGTGGCAGTGGTGGCACGCTGCCATGATGGCAGGGATAGGGGTGGGGAGGAGAGAATATGGATGGAGCAGGAGGCCAAGGCCAATGACCTTTTTTTTTGTTTTTGTTATTCAGAATTCATCTGTCATTCTTGATGGACAATTCATTAGTATTTTAATATATATCAGTTTATTAAATTAAGAAATTGCCAAGAGCTGCATGTTTATGACCTAGGTTAGCTTGTCTGTTGGATGGTGTACTTTTTTACAGCCGCAGCATAGACAAAAAAAAAAAAGAGTACTTACTGCCTACATGCCATAGACTTAAAATTATCTGAGTTTTCTTAAAAGTCAGTAGTAAATATTGACTTAAGAAAAACACAAATAATCACTGCTTCAATTAATAATAATTTTTGCAAGAAAAAGGCCTTGAGTAAAATATTTCTCTTTTAAAAAAAATAAATATATAAGATCATTAAGAACCTGAACACAGATGGACTATCACATGAGGAGACAAAAGATAGGGACCAGCTATCACATATCCTGATGGAATTTACATTTGTCTAGTAGAATAATATACATTACACTACAATCAGGAAGACTGAAAAGTAGCTATCCTAAGGTAGCAACATGCAGTAGGTGGCTACTACAAGCCTTGCCACTAGCAGGGAGAGACCTAGATGGACCGAGATGGAAAACACCCAGCACAGTGTAGACTGGTGAAAGTTCTACCCCATTTTTTCAGCGGTAATTCTACCAGATTGCACACAACTTCCCCTAGTTTATCCCCATCATGCCAGCCACTTTATTTAAACTATAGCTGTTCTGATTATTTTGGTGTAAATGCATCCTTTCCCAGAGTCAGGTTTCTCGAGAAACAAAGACTTAAATTTCCAATAGTACTCTGCATTTCCTTAGGCTTTTAAATTAAATAACCAGATTCTTAAGGTTGTTCGATAAGGCACACTTTTCAAGAAAAATCTGGCCCATAATGATATACTAACTTTTCAATCACTCATGAGTGAAAAAACAGGTATGCAATAGCACTTTCATTTATGCAAGAAAAACAACAAATAAAAAAATGATGCATATTTCAGAAGTTAAAATAACATCAAGGATTAGAACAGGAACAAAAAAATGAAGAGATCTTCTAAATAAAACTTATTTTGATACTAAAACTAAAAGATAAAAATTTACTTTGCTTCTCATCATTTATGCTATTAACCTGAGCATTAATTCAACAAATTTAGATCAGGAAATTTCACTTTCCAGTTCTTACAAAATATTTTCCATTGCTACAATGATATATAGCACTGAAATTTAAGTTAATAAAGCCATAAATAAATATAATTCAATTTTTTTTATGATTTCAGTGAAAACATTTTTCATACGTCCGTAATTTCTCACCTCAAATATCTCTACTCCTAGTAAAAAATAATATTCCCTCCTCCCCCCAAATGTAAGTATGTACTTAAGGAGTTTTTCCCCCCAAAACACAATACCACACAGTACAAAAATAAAACTAAACAGAGTGAATGCTTGTTACTCATGGCCTAAAACTAGCTGGACTAGGTACTGGCACACCTTTTACTAGAAGAGTCTCCTTCCAAATAACGTACATTTTCTATGCTGAAATCACAACAGCTCTTTCAATATATTTAGAGAAACAGTCAATTAAAAGTCTTGTGCTGTATGCATTTTTTGTATAGAAAAGAATAAAGTATATTCTTAAAAATGAAGCATTTTAAACTCCAATCATTCATCTCTATTCATGCTATTGGTTTCATTTCTTGTGTTAGACAATTACCACTACTAAACTTAGTTTCACTTTCAGATTCCTAATGGTGCAATATTCTGGTTTTAAACAGGTGTGGGAATGTGTTTGTTTTTAAAATATTTACATTGTATTTGTTTTTATAAAAAATCTCGACAACTTTATTGATCTTTTTTTAAGTGAGTAAGTGCCTCTCTTTAAGTCTTACTTTAAAAAGCTCTAAAATAAAATCCATCCTATCACAAAATTCTACACAGAAGAGCATGTATTAGTCTGCAAATACTCCCTAAAGTTTGTGTTTTGCTTTGAACTTTTTTTAAATCAAAGCAAAACACAAGCACAGAATTTCTTTGCACCAAACATTACCCCTGGAATATTGTTTCTAGAGTATGGTTCTGTAAAAATGCCACTTAAAAAAAAGTGGTCCAGCAAACTTATCTCAATCATACTGCATGCTAGCTCAACATTCAAATGACTGTATTATGTTCTAGTTCATGACTATCCAACCTCTGAGCAACCAGGGGTCACATACCACACAGGCTGCAAGCCCCCAGGCCTCCCTGATGGGCAAGCTCTCCTGGCACAAGCCCAGAGGCAGGAAGCAGATGCCAGATGAAGGAGGGGAAACGTGGAGACCCCAGTGGCAACAGAAGTAGCATGGGGAGAGTGACAGCCAGGTGGGAGCCCAAGGTTCATAAACAAACCACTTGTGGGTAACATGCAGCCCACCAGTTGAGAATTGGATGGCCTTGATATAATTCTTGCAGTTTCAGGTCTTTCTCTTTACTGCTTCTTTTTAACATTAATTTTATAAGCTTAATTATCAATTCAACTGCAAGTACCTTGGGGCAGGGATCATCTTTTTGTTGTCTGTACAGTTTTTCCTTGGAGTCCTGGGTTTGGGGGATCATTTGTTTGTTTTTTTAAGGATAATTCACTCCCCCTTTTGTTTAGGGAAAATCTCACAAATCTTATCAGGAACTGACTAGCCACTACATCCTACAGACTTAAAGAATGGGGGCTAACATGAAATTGGGAGGTTTGTCCAGGCTGTTTCAGTTGCAGAACCTATCCCACACTGTAAAAGGTAAATACAAGTATTAAATGCACACAAAATAAAACTGGAAAAACTAGTTAAAAACCCTATCTCTGGGCTTAGATATGATTTGTAACCCATGTGGTAAATAACTTCTTTTAGAAAAAGAAAACAACTTTGCTAAATTTACTATGTCCCTTTAAGTATTTATTTTATACCTATTTGCAAGCCTTAAGACAGTGGTTCTCAACCTTATTAAACTCAAAGCACCCTTTTATAGACTCATGGCCTCCCACAAAAATGCCAGCCCTTACTTTTCATTTTCCTTTTTGATTACAGAAAAATAGGAGAGCAATTCTTTTGTTTCAAAGATCTTGGAAATACCACAAGAGGTCAAAATTGTTAAGCACTATGGATTCCTTTTTAAAATCTCTGGGCATTTTTACACTTGCTCCAGAGGTGTGTACCTTAATTACAGCAGCTCTGAGAGCCACTCTAATTAAAATGCCGCAGTGTCTCATGTATCAGCATCCCTGTGCCTTAAAATGGTGGCAGGGACACTTTAACTAGCTTGTTCAACAAGCTTTAGTTGAAGTGCAGGGATGCTAATACAAGAGACACAGAGGATAGCTAGTTGGCATGCATGCTTCAGCACAGTCAGTTAATCAGGTCTGCTCCAACACACTGTTAGAGCCTCCCAGAACATCTACAGGCACCCAATGGGTTTAACTTGTAAATCATATTTCCACATCTAACAATGACAGCATTATGTTGCACTCCATGGCACCCTTGAAAGGATCTCAAGATACCACAGGGAATCACACTGCCTTAAGACAACAGGGTTTACTAGTAAGCTAGTGAAAGCAAATGGAAGATGACCAGACACAGAAGCAAAATCTACTCTTTCTTCAGTGTCTAGGCTAAAGGATGTTCTAGAAAAGAGAGAGCATAAATGGTGAAAAGTAAATTAAGGGAGAACACTGTTCTTATTATAAGTCTACCTTTTTTTCCACATGAAAAAAAAAATCACACTCAACTTATACAGGGAGCACTTATAATCAGATTGTGGCAGAACTGGACTTTTCTGTCTTCAGTCAGTAGCTACTGAGCATCGGAGTTAGGGATACAGCCCCTGAATTAGAACTTCCTATACTTTAAATGCTGGAGGCTGCAAGTGAGAGAGCAACAGTGGAAAAAAACCAACCCTGGTCATACTCAGTTCACTCTCCCTTTCAGCACCCACTCAGGCCTGTGTCATGCAGTGGCTATTTGTTGCCTAGGGAATGCGAGCCAATGGCTACAAGGAAACACTATAAGCCTTCCTTAGAAAGGTACGTCACTATGTAGTCAACAGCTGACTGCTTGGGACAACTAAAAACATAACAGGGATGGGAGTGAAGGCCAAAGGTGGAGTTTTAGGGAGTTTTAGGCCCTGCTTGGCCAAAAATTAATGGGTCAAGCAGGGATACCAAGCAGGGCCCAACAGACACTGTGTGACAGACTTATTTGTCACTTTGAGGGGTGTGGACCTATAAGCCCCCTTTAGTCCTGGGGGCCACTAATGACATATTACAAATTATTTGGGACAAATAATAATGAAAACAGGGACAGGAGTGGAGGTCAAAGGGTAATAACCAGTGTGTGAAGAGGGGAAACCAACCACAGCACACTGGACCCTAAATGATACAGGCCTATTTGTTACCTTGAGAGGCATGGGCTTAGGCCCATCAAGTAACCTATTGCCCTCCCTCAGACGGAGAGCCTACAAAAAAAGGTGACAACTGATTACCGGGGCCAAATAATAAAAAAAACGGGGGCGGGAGTGCTGGTCAAAGGTTAATAACCAGTGTGCTGTGGGGAGACACTGAGCAGAGCACACCAGGCACTGTGTAACACGGGATAGTGGGCAAGAGGAACCTACCGTCTAATCCAGTAAGTGGCATTATGTCATTATGAGATACTTTTGCAGTGTACATTTTGTTTTAGTGCACTTACCATATTTAACTGAATCTAAGATGAGGTTTTATTCCCCATTTAACATGGGCAGAGCCTCATGTTGGAATTGAGTGTCAGGGCTACGGCCAGAGCTGTTACTGCTGCTGCCGCCTGAACAGGGCCAGGGTGGCTTGTACAGCAAGAAGAGGGAGACACACTAGGGGACACCATGTGTATCAGCATGTGATGTGAGGCGGAGAGCACTGGGAAGACTACGGATGCAGGAAGAACAAGGGGGAGACCCTGTAGTGCAGGATGTGGGGAGCACAGGGGAGCCTGCACAGCAGCAAGGGAGTTATTCCTGCTGCTACTGCAGCTCTCCAGCCCTGACCCAGCAAGGGACATAATTGGGACCACTGCTATCTAGCCAGGGCTGGTGCCAGAGCCGTGCTGGGCAAGCAGCAGTAAGGGGAGCAGGTGGCAGAGGGAGTAGGAGCTGGGGGGCAAGGTGGCAGGATGGCAAGTAGCAAGGTGCACAGGCAGCAGGAAGGCAGAAGCACTGGTGGTGGGGGGGTAGGAGCAAATGCAAATGCAAGTGCAAGTGACAGGTGGGCTAGTGAGCGCACAAGGGGTAGAGGTCAGGTTGCCTGCCCCCAACCTCCTTCCCTGACACTGGTTTCTGTGCCACAGCAGCAGGGTGACAAATTTAAGACAACTCCCACCCACATAATTAGATTCAATATACGGAAAATTACAGATTTTCCACATACAAAATGTAATTATGGGGGGTATCATCTTACATTTTAAGTCACCTCAGATTCAGGTAAACATGGCAATCTTCTGGGTCTTTCCCTGGGTTAGTTTTGTGGGATTTTGTAAGGGCAACAGGAATTCAAGGCCCTTATCTGTACTTATCAAATTATATTTGGTAAAAATCCTACTTTTTTTCAACTTGAGCCCAAAAACAGGGACCTGGCTTGTACGTGGGGTTGACTTATGACCAGAATACTACAGGAGCTATTCTGGGCAAGACCCAGAAACTGGTTGCGCATTGGAAAGTCCCTACGTTTGCCTGTAGTCCCACTGCATGCATGGGAACCCGCCACAAAGATCAGGGTCAGGGCACAGAACAGGAATGTAAATGGTGTGCAGCTAAATGGTGACAGTCGGAGACTGATCCCTTTCATCACCACTGCTGGGGCAGCCAGCCTGCATGGCACGGGTGCCACACGTGGCACGGGAGGTCTCTCTGTGCAACACGTGACAGATGAGGAGGGGGCAGGAAGCAGAGCAGATCAGGCAGCGGCAGAAAACAGAGCAGCAGGTCTAGCATGGGCAGGGGATCAGCGTGGTACTGGGGGAGGATGCAGGACTAAAAAGGATGTAGAAGAAACTGCCCCTGCTGTTCTCAACCCGGCTCACACTCTAGCTCTGCCAGCGCCTCCACGCTGGACTGCTGGAGGGCACGGGAAGTTCAGAGCAGAGCCAGCTGCGGGGCAGCCGAGAAGGAGAGCCCCGCAGCCAGGCGCAGGGCAAAGCAGGGGGCAGGTCGCGGTCACCCACCCGAGGCGCCAGCTTTCACAGGCTTCACCGTGTGCTCCACCGTCACCCTGGCCCCGGCCCCGGCAGGCTATAAGCGCAGGACAGTACCAAGCGGGGGGGGGGCGGGACGGGACAGCACCCTCCAACCCACGCGGCAGCCCAGGCGCGGGGCTGGGGGGCCGAGCGCGCGCGGCGGTACCGTACCGCAGTCCCGGCGCCGCGAGCCCCCCGCCGCGTCCTCCGCGCGTTGCCCGGGGCAGTCCCCGGCGCTGCCGCTGCGCCACGGCCTGTTTCTCCGCTGTCGGCGGAGCGCGTAGAGCAGCCCGAGTCCCGCCGCGGCGCCCAGCGCCAGCACCAACGCCAGGCGAGCGGGCCCCGGCCTGGCCATGGCGACCTGCAACGAGCGACCAGGTGTCAGCGCGGGGTCCCGGCTCGACCCCGCGCACCCGCCTGCCCACGTGCGCGCCTCCCGGCTCGGCCCCGGGGGCGGGGCTGCCCGCCATCATCCTGCGGCCCCTGGCCGCCAGCGCGGGCTGTGGCGGTGCTGCCGGCGGCCCCTCCGGGGGCTCTCACAGCTCCCGGTCTCGACGCCCACATGACATAAAGTCATATACACAGCGGGGCGCCGGGAATTACTCACGCCGCCGTGCCTTACGCTTTCTGCTCGGGTTGGCCCCGCTCGGCCACCGTCCCGCCACAGCCGGGACGAACACCTTCCTGGCACACAAAGATGACGTCTACAGAGCCTCCCTGCTGCAAGCGAGCGGCAGTGGAATTACGCAATCGAGCCCTGTCTAGCACCCCCTGCTGGAGAGCAAGTGTCCGGCCATGCGGAAAGGCACGTGACTCGCAAGCCCAATGAGCATGTGGCAGGGGAGCGGAATGGGGGGAGGGTCCTTCCCCTGGGTTCTTCTAGCTGCGCATGTGGCTTGTTGGGATATTGCCCGGTGTCTGGGGATGGGGAGATCCGAACATGTGGCACTAGTTGCAGAACGGTGTGGGGGGTGCTCTTGGCCTTCCTGCCCGAAACCCCTGCTTCAGTGGTCCTCAGGCAGGGAGCTGAGGCGCCGTGAGAGCCTTGCAAGGGTTCCTTGGGGCTGCGCAGTGTCAGTGCTCAGAGGTGGGCAAACGCGCGTCATGAGAGAAGCGCGGAGCCATGTCCAGACAAGCGCAGGTGTAAGGGATGTGCTGCTGCAGACCCGTGTGTGGCACAACACTACACATACAGGTGCTCCGCATGCTGCTGTCTTGCAGCAGAGAGGGGGGTTTCTTGATTCCAATTTCGAAAAAACCCATGCCAAAGAAAGGGAGGGGCACATAATGGTAGCACTGCACATCTCCGGAAACTGAAGCCTGGCTGGCTGGAGCCTCATTCCAGCTGATGGCCAGGCTTCCTGCTGTGATTGTGGCCCCAGGTGGTCCCCAGGACCCTAGGTAAGGCTGCTGGGGCCAGTGCAGTTCATGTCTCCAGCCTCCCCTACCCCACCTGGGGTAACCTGCCATGTGCCAGAGCACACATGGCACAGGTGTTTCCCCCGGGCAAGTAGCAGTGACACAAGGTATGCTCCTGCTACTTGCCCCCCCAGGAAACAAACATCTACGCTCATTTCGATGCAGCCCCAGAGATTTCAAATAGGATTTCATGGTGTCAAATAGAACCCAGCAGGACAGAATTTTTCTGTGATCTTTGCTACAGAAGAATCGCTCTGTTCTTTTACTGTAGTCAAAACAGGAGTGAAAGCTGAGAGCTGGCACTTTCTGAGGAGTGCCTGGCCTCTAAGAAGGTTGAGAACTACTTCTCTGAGTCCTCGTGCCCCAGTTGCATTTTATGTTAAACTGGACCACAAGGAGGCAGTGTTTTTGGTGGAGAGGCAGGAAATGGGACTGGGAAAGCCAAGGCTTTGGATCTTCCAGCCTTTAAACATGTTACTCATTTAAGCTTGGATTCTTTTGTCTTCAAAAACTTTTGGCCTTTGTGTTGTGTTCAGATAATTTGAGAAGTAAAGCAGTTTCTCAGTCTGAGCTATCCAGCTATCTTGCCTGGAAATCTATTCTTTGCCTTTCAGATAGTGCAGCTGGGGTAGAAGCTTTCAGTGAAAGTAATTGAAGCACGTTTGTTCTGATAAAGGTCAAATATTGAAAGGAAAAAGAAGACTGCATGACTTGAAAGGCTCCAAACATTATTTCCACTCCTCTTATCAGTAAAGCAATAACAGATCCTCAGGGCAGCATGAATCTGAATTCATATCCCTGAGGATATTAATGATGATATCAGAATATATCATACCACAATTGCAGTTGAACTCTGTTGCTTGTCTTATTTGGCATATACTTGCCTTTATTAAAGCAATGGCCCTCGGCTGCGGGGGCTGCCTGTTGCTTTTTCAGGCTCTGGGGCCTGGGAGCATGGCCACCTCCCCTTGTGGGGTTTGCTCCCATTTGGGGTCTCTGGGCTGGAGCTCCTCCAGCTGGTGTGCCACAGTCCAGAGACTGCGTGCCATCAGGAACTGTGAGCAGGTAATTGACTTCTACTGCCAGGCCCTTCTCCCCTGGGAGCCGAAGGGTAGACCACAGTCTCCCTCCAGGACAAAGGAGGACTCCGGGACCTCCTGCTCTGTCCTGTCAGGGGCATGGACCAAGGTGGTCAAGGGCCCTAAGGCTCGCCGCACCAAGGCCCCTACCTACCCTGCTGGAGCTTAGCAACAGGTACGCACCTCTTGCTGCTCTAGCAGAGACTGCTGATTTGCCAGCTTCCATAGGCAACACAGGCTCAATTGCAGCTACTGCCCCCACTCTCCCCAAGACAAAATGTACAGTGTTTGTTGTGGGAGACTCCATCCTGAGGGGGACTGAGAGGGTAATCTGCTGCCCTGACCCCTTAGCTCGGGAAGTCTGCTATTTCCCAGGGGCCCGCATCCAGGACATTGCGGAGAAGATCCCAAAGCTCCTCCAGCCTACAGACCACTGTCCTATGCTCCTTATTCATGTGAGCACCAATGACATGGCTCGGAGCGCTCCCAGCCAGGTCATGAGGTGCTACAGGGATTTGGGAGGGGGGCTAAAGGGTCTGGGGGCACAGGTGGTGTTCTCATCAAGCCTCCCGGTCTCGAGGTATGGGCTGAGGAGGGAGAGGAGGTAGTTAACCAAAGACTGTGGCACTTGTGTCATTCCATGACCGCAGCCTGCTCTTTGGTGAGAGAGGCAGTGAGCTGCTGGGAAGGGATGGCCTCCACCTCTCTCCCTTGGGGAGGAGGCTCTTCTCAGCCAGACTGGCTAACCTGCTCCACCAGGCTTTAAATTAAGCCCATTAGGGGACAGGGGGACTACCGCCACTGCTGGCCTGCTGAGCAACCCTTGCAAAGCCAGCAGGCCAAGGCACTTAAGGGAGCCCACCCCTGGTACAATCTTTGGGCAAGGCAAGAGCCCCCAAGGGGACACTTGCCTGCCTGTACACAAATGCCAGGAGCTTCGGGAACAAGCAGGAGGAGCTCGTCCTCCTGCTCAATGCAAATAATTATGATGTCATAGGGATAGTGGAGACTTGGTGGGACTCCACCCATGGCTATACCCTGTACAGGAGAGATAGTGTAGATAAAAGGGGTGGAAGTGTAGCTCTCTATGTTAAGGAAAGCTACACATTCCTGCAAGCTGATCTTGGTGACCAGCTTGGATGACTGGAGACCCTCTGGGTTAAAATCCATGGGGAACATGGCACAGGGGACACAACGGTGGGAGTCTACTACAGACCTCCCAAAGTCCTGAGCTTGACCAGGAGTTCTCCTGGGAACTGGCTGAGGCTGCATGCTCCAGGACCATGGTTGTCATGGGCGACTTCGATTACCCAGACATCTTGTGGGAGGATCACTCAGCAAAATCTGAGTGGTCGCAAAGCTTCCTCTCATGCTTGGATGACTTCTACCTGACTCAAGAAGTCTATGGGCCAACGAGAGGCAAAGTGCTGCTCGACCTGGTACTGGCTACTGGGAATAACCTAACTGGTGACCTAGTGATCGATGGGAAGCTGGGTGACAGTGACCACCTTCACCATCCGCCTTAAACTGGCCTATGCTCCTTATTCATGCTTAGTCAGTCAGCAACACAGAAGTCCTTGACTTCAGGAAAGCTGACTTTAACAAGCTCAGGAGACTGGTCAGTGAGGCCCTAAGAGACCATGATCCCAGGGAGAGGGGAGTTTAAGAAGAGTGGTTGCTCCTCAAGGGAGCAATCCTCAGTGCACAAGCTAATTCTATTCCATCTCGGAGGAAAGGCAGCAAGAGGACACAGCAGCCCCCCTGTCTCTCCAGGGACCTAGCAGACCTCCTAAGGCTAAAAAGAAAGGCCTACAAAGGATGGAGAATGGGATTCACCTCCAAGGAGGATTATTCTGCATTGGTCTGGTCCTTCAGGGAGCAAACCAGGAAAGCCAAAGCTGCAACTGAACTCCAACTAACTTTGAGCATCAAGGACAATAAAAAGTTCTCTTTCAGATATGTGGGGAGCCGGAGGAAAAGCAAGGGCAACGTTGGACCCCTGCTAAACCAGATGGGGCAACTGACAACTGACGCCCAGGAAAAAGCCAACCTATTAAATAGGTACTTTGCATCAGTCTTTCATCAGTCCCATGGGACGCCCATGCCCGCTACAGGACAGGGAGGTCCGGGTGAGAGCTTGACCAGGAGTCGCCCTCCATTAATGCTGACCTCGTGAAGGAACACCTGGATACCTTCAAAATCAGCCAGCCCTGACAACCTGCACCCCAGGGTACTCAAGGAGCTGGCGAGCGTCATAGCCCAGCCTCAGGCACGGATCTTTGAAAACTCCTGGCGCTCTGGTGTAGTGCCCGAAGACTGGAAGAAGGCCAATGTGGTGCTGATCTTCAAGAAATGGAGGAAAGTGGATGCGGGTAACTATAGGCCCATCAGCCTGACATCTATCCCAGGGAAGATCTTAGAAAAGTATATTAAAGAGGCCATTCTTAACGGACTGGCCGACACCAACATCCTAAGGGATAGCCAGCATGGGTTTGTTGTGAGTAGGTCTTGCTTGACCAATCTCATTTCCTTCTATGACCAGGTGACCTATCACCTGGACAAGGGAGAAGAGATTGATGTCTGTCGCACTAGGTTGAAAATGCCAAGGTGTGGCTAGGTTGGTGGGCTGGACACCAATGAGGATGCAGTTTATGATTAATATGCAATATTTATTTGGCTTTAACCTATAAAATATTGACTACTCAAGCAAATGATTTCCTATATAATACTAATCTATGACAACACACAATAATGAAACAATCAAAGCTGAGGAGCGATGTCCGTTGGGTCACGAGGTTTGAGTCAAGGCCCCTTGCTTTCAAAACCACAAGTGGTTTTGATGCAGCTGGCCAGGGCCCTAGTCTCAGACCTGGTCAACAGCTCATATTTCTTAAAAGGTCATTTAACAGTTAAAACATAAAATAATTACAAACAGCTAAACAGGAAATTACATCCGTTGAGTCACGGGGTTCAGGTCAAGGCCCCTTGCTTTCAAGATCACGGACAACCTTGGTGCGGCTAGCCAAGACCCTAGACCCAGACTTGGTCAACAGCTCATGTCTTTTACAGGAAAGACAGACAAATACAAACATAAATAGCTACAGTCTTATGTGCATGCTTACCACTGTTACGAATTACGCTCTTAAAGCCACGTGCAGTTCGCTCTAGGCTGGGGCAATAATCACGCAGAGCAAGTATCTAAAATTAAATACAGAATCTTTATTCACTCGAGCGAGGTGCCTCTTTGAGAGAGGGACCCTGCCTACTAGTTATCATACTTTTTTATAATTAGCAAGGCGACAGCGTTAGTTCGTGATTAGCTTGTGCTCATAAAAATATTCAATCATCTATTAACTAAATCACTATTCTATCCAATCAAATGGCACTGTGAGCGTGAACACCGAAGTTTAAGTCTTGTGAATTATATGCCTCATATATTTTGTCTCAAGATGTTTCTTTATCTTACAAACACAATCCATGCCCGACTTCCAAGGTTTCCCTGTTGACGAGACTCCCCGGTTGACTGGCTTCAGATGGCTTCATAGCTTATTAATAACCCTCACACAGTACCAGTACCCCTCTTCCCTCCCAGCTGTCTCGTAAGTGCTATGTCCGCTTTTATGAAATAGAGGCGAAAGGACAAAGAAATGGCCTCACTTTTAGAATCAAAGCTTTGCTTTTAGCCCTACAAAATTCATATACAACACCACTACAGCAAACAAAAGGAGCGGCTTCATGGCTGGGAATGTTAGTCTCTTTGCGGAGGCCTCAAGATCGACCTGAGGCAGTGCTCGAGGTGGGGGTGGGAGGTGACCCTGCAGGTGATCAGTCCGTGGGCCCTTTGACACTTGAAGTTATGCTTTGAACTTCCCCTGGCAGGGCCTCATGGCTCTACCTTTTTATACCCTTACTCTTTTTCACTTATTTTTACTGGCCAACTGTGTTACCTTCCTCCCAGCATTCTGTTCACTCGTCAGTAGCCCCTTCCTCACTGCAGTTCCCTCGTTGTTTTCTACTTAGCCAGTTATGTTGCAATTTCCTTCCAGCTTCGATGGCAGTTTGATGCGGTTGACTTCCCTGCCTTGTAAGCGTGACAGGGTCACCCGTCCAGAGGCTCATGTTAGGCCTAGCTTCTGCCATTTCACTGCAGCCTGGCCATTCAGCTGGGGAGATGCTCGTGACAATGTCATATATCTTGACTTCAAAAAATCCATCAATCTGCTATCCCATGATCACCTCTTGGCAAAACTGGCCAGTTGTGGCCTTGGGTCCACCACGATCCACTGGCTGGAAAACTGGCTCCGTGGTCGGACCCAGAGGGTAGTAATTGATGGAAGTCACTCATCATGGTGCCCTGTGACCAGTGGGGTCCCCCAAGGCTCTGTCTTTGGACCCATATTGTTCAACATCTTCATTAGTGATGTGGACATTGGAGTCAGAAGCGGACTGGCCAAGTTCGCCGATGACACCAAACCTTGGGGCTAAGCATCCACACCAGAAGACAGGTGAATGATCCAGGGTGACCTGGACAGGCTCAGCAAATGGGCAGGCGAGAACCTGATGGTGTTTAACACTGAAAAATGCAAGGTTCTCCACCTTGGGAAGAAAAACCTACAGTGTCCTTATAGGCTTGGCAGTGCTGTGCTGGGTAGCACTATGGAAGAAAGAGACTTGGGGGTCATCATTGACCACAAGATGAACATGAGCCTGCAGTGCGATGCTGCGGCTAGTAAAGTGACCAAAATGCTGACTTGCATCCATAGATGCTTCTCAAGCAAATCCCAGGACGCCATTCTCCCCTTGCACTCGGCCTTGGTGAGGCCGCAGCTGGAGTACTGCATCCAGTTTTGGGCTCCACAATTCAAAAAGGATGTGGAGAAGCTTGAGAGAGTCCAGAGAAGAGCCACACACATGATCAGAGGTCAGGAAAACAGACCTTACGATGACAGGCTGAGAGACATGGGGCTCTTCAGCCTGGAAAAGTGCAGGCTCAGGGGTGATCTGATGGCCACCTACAAGTTTATCAGGGGTGACCATCAGTATCTGGGGGAATGTTTGTTCACCAGAGTGCCCCAAGGGATGACGAGGTCAAATGGCCATAAACTACTGCAAGTCCGTTTCAGGTTGGACATAAGGAAGAATTTCTTTACTGTCCGAGCCCCCAAGGTCTGGAACAGTCTGCCAGTGGAGGTGGTTCAAGCACCTACATTGAACACCTCCAAGAGCAAATCGGATGCTTATCTTGCTGGGATCTTATGACCCCAGCTGACTTCCTGTCCTTTGGGTGGGGGGCTGGACTCGATGATCTTCTGAGGTCCCTTCCTGCCCTAATGTCTATGAAATCAATAAAGAAAGGGACTATGCATGTGGTAGTTGATGTTTTAGACCCTTTGCTTCTTCCCTTTAACTCCTTGCTGCAATAGAAAGTTGCCTTAGTTTCATGGTTAGAATAACTTCAAAGAAAGTAGTGATGACTATGAAAGCTTGGCCGGACCTACACATGACATTTAAATTGCTAAATTAGAATAACAGTGTGCCCAGCCATGCCCAAGGAAGGCTGCATAGACTGAAACCACTTCCTGCCTGCATTTTTGAGAGTGACTATCGCAACTAACATATACTAGGACTTTTGTGATGGCTTATTTACCGAATATTGGGAAGGAGGCTTTTTCTGTCATTTAACCTTATAGCTCATTTGTGATAGTTATTAAAGCCTTTCTGTCATTAATAGAATGAGGTGTACTATCAATCCTTAACTGCACTAGGTTTGAATCCTGCTTTTGACTGCAACAGTAGAGCCGGAAAAATCCCATTGGATCCACTGCTCTTTTTCTCTGCCATTATAGAATTGTTACCTTCTGTATGCTATGCGTTGTCTAGTCTAGTCAGGAGTCTAGTCTAATTTTAAAGGTTGTAAGAAAGCAGGCCATCTCTTAGAAGGTTGTTCCACAGTTTGACTGACTTCACTAGTAGGAAGTTTTTCCTGCTACTCAGATTAAATTGTCTTTCACTTTCCTTGTTGCTGTGAGAGGTAGACAAGGTAACACTTATGCCAATGTGTAAGATGAGGGTAACAAATTGTAGATGCAGTGTACAGTTGTAGCAAATTCTGTCACACCTTTAGCTTTGTTTCATTCAGGCAGCAGAGTGATATATCAATTAGGTTGTAACAACTGATGCAGACCCCTGAGGGAAAACTCCCAACTCCCAGTCCCACTCCCTTTTTAAACTGGTTGAAAGTTACATTTGCCCATAGCACTAGTTCAAGGGTTGGCAATGTTTTTGACTGGAGTGCCTAAAACACCCCAACCTCAATCCAGGCCTTGACTTAGCACACCAGGCGCAAATGGGGGAAGGGAGAGGGGGAAGCTGTGAGGGGTGCAGTCCTAGGGGCTGAGGTAATGCTGCCCTGCCCTTTCCCTGCTGTGCTCCCCAGGATGGATGTGCAGCTGCTGCTGGCCATAAAGCCTAGGCTGGCAGCAGCAGGCAGGCTGCAAACAGCTACAGCAGGTTCCAGAGCCTTGGCCCCATTCTATTAGTGATGTGTAGGGGGTGCACACAGGTGCACTTGCACCCCCAGAGATTGGCCACTGCTGATGCCGCTGGCAGTACCAGTAGACGGTTGCTGCTCACCACCCCTCCCTCGCCACTGGCACCACCAGTGCCTGTGGGTGGTCGCCACTGGCCGCTGCTACGGGCACTGTCTGCAGGTGATCACCGACTGCCATAGGCATTTGCCATCCCTGACCTCACTGCCAACACTACCGTGGCTGCCTATGGGAGCTCCCTGCTCACTGCCACCACCACTGCCGCCCCATAGTCAGTGGCAGCTGCATGCGTACCTCAGTATATGCAGGAGGGAAGGGGCTGAGGCGGTACAACCCCAGCCCCTCCCCTGCCAGCAATGAGCCAGGCAGGGGCTCAGCAGACCTCAGTGCAGCAACTTTCAGCCTCCCAGTCATGTGCCATAGCAGGCTGGGCTCTGGGCAGGTCCCTTCCATCCTCCATGAAACCTGGGCTGCTCTCAGCAGGCGGCAGGGAGGCTGCAAACAGCTGCACCAAGGTCAGCTGAGCACCAGTTGCACTTGTTGCTGGTGGCAGGTGCATGTGTGTCTCTGGGTGGACAGCAGGGGAGGGACCAGGATTGCACTGCCCTGGCTTCTTCCCTGCCATGTGCCCGTAGGCATGTGTGCAGCAGCTGCTAGTGCTGGGGCTCTACAGCCTGGTGCAGCTGTTTGTAACTTTTTGGCTGCCTGCCACATCCTGCCAGAGCTCTGGGCAGTTGCTGCCTGCCAAGGACCCCAGAAGCACCTGCCCAGAGCCTTGGCCAGATGTGGCATGCCAAGCAAAATGGCTTTGTGTGCCATGCTCTGGCATGTGTGCCAGGAGTTGCCAATTCCTGCACTAGTTATACATCTGTGTCTTAAATATTTCTCCAACCTTGGTTTTGACTCACTTCAACTATTTGTAGACTTACTGGGTGCATCTAATGATAATAGCATCCATTTATGAGTGAATGACAGTGGATATTGCAGCTGTTCTACTGGCTGGTGGTGCATTTTCTCTTGTGGCTGTAGAGACTGATGTTAGACTTGCAGGTCCTGCCACAGTGATCTCAGGTGTACATAGTGTTAGGAGCTACTGTATTAACGGGTGCTTCTACACATGCAATTAAAATGATTTGATAAACTCTGGCACAATTTTCACATGTGCCTAGGACAGCAGCAGTTTAAGCTGGGGTGGTGCAGTCCCAGGCTGGCAGCAGGCTCGGGGGCATCAGCCCCATGTTCTGGGTGATGGCATCAGGCAGCAGAGGGGCTGGGTGAAGGACAAGAGTGCTAAAGTGTGGAGCTATGTGGTAGGCAGCCCCTGCACTTTAGCACCCATGTGCCCCAACAAACCTTTGTCACCATCTACATGTGCATTTCATTGGACTCAATTACTCCACTGCAAGATAGTACTGTCCCCAACAGTACTATCCTACAGTGGAGTCAATTAATTTACTGTACCTTAATACCAGCATACATGTAGACAGTGATGCTCTACTGCAGAACTAAGTACTCAACTCTGCTGTAAAGTACATATGTAGATGACTTCACTGAGTACCTCTTTAGTCAGTGTTAAACAATAAGACTAAAAGAACATTTAAATGTATAAGTATTTGAAGGTGACAAATATCAAGGAGGGAGATTGATTTAGTGGTAACACTCATATATGCTTCCTTTTAATCCTTCCAGGTAAGTCAGTCCTGCCAATTCTCTCATTTTCTTTTGAGCCTCCTTCCAGTTTATTAGCATCTTCATGGTAATGTGATGCCCAGATGTGCACCCAGTATTTCTGATACTGTCTCTCCAGAGCAGTAAAGAAGGGCTATTATCTACCTGTTCATGACATATTAACCTTGTGGATGAACCCCAGATTGTGCTTTGTTCTTCTTTAGCAGTTTGTGTTTTGGAGGGACTGTCTAAGGGCAAAGGGATATCAGTCTCCATTCTTATTCAGCTGTTGACTTTTCTGCTAAGCTTGCCTCTAATGGTCTAAATTAATGCCAGTACAGGTTTCCCTCGCTAACTGCGGGGGCTAGGTTCCAGAAAGTTCCTGTGGTTGGCAAAACTGCAGTTGGTAAAACTAAAGGCTTATGGGAAAAATGGGGTTAGAGACTTTTATACACTATATTGTACAGTATTCAAGTAATTTATACTTACCTTTAATACACGGGGTGGTCACCTGGGCATAGGTATACCCCTAGGGAGTACTTAGACAGTTTAAAGGGGTATGTGCCAGTGGGGACAGGGCACAGTGGCAGCGTTTCCCCCAGTGCATTCGCCTCTTACCCCCGGGGAGGGACATGCCACCTGGCCCTGCATAGCAGACTGGAGCACTTCCCTGCCCCCACCCATCTGAATGGTGGGGTGGGGGTGTTTTGTGACCACCTCCAGTGGCACATGATTGGCTGGCCAGAAGCCCATGGATGGAGCCCTGACCAGGCCAGGTCATGGGACAATCCGAGTCCGGCGGCAGCAGGAGATGCCCGCCCACACCCCCAGACTCGGATTGTCCCATGACCTGGCCCAGCTGGGGCTGCTGTTCTCTGCTGACCTGCTTTCCTCCCCTGTGAGCTGGCGCGGCAGAGAGCAGAGAAGCCATGTAGGGATCTCCTTCCCCACCGCTGCTTGTCTCAGAATTGCCCTAGTGACATGCCTCCTTCACATGGGGCTACATTGAGGGCAATGGCACAAGGTTGCACCCCTTAAATCAGCAGGAGGCACAGGAGGTGCGTCAGTGAGCAGTGGCAGGTGAGGAGATCTCTGTGTGGCTTCTCTGATCCCTGCCATGCCATGTCGCACGGGAGGGCAACAGGGAACAGTGGCGAGCAGGCCTGCTGTTCCCTGCCACTGCAGCTTGGGCATCTCCCCACCACTGGAGGCACCCTGCACCCTTGGGGAGCGGGGGCTGTGAGGTGGGGGAAGTAGAGGCACGAGCAGGGCCAGGGAGTTGGTGGGCTGATGTGTGGCCATGGAAAACCATGGTTACTCAAAACTGTATACCATGGTAGCCAAAATGGTAAACAGAAAATTCACCGTGGATACTCAAAACCATCTTTGGCAAAACCATGGTTGGCGAGGGAAACCTGTAGTGATCGGGCCCTTGGGAGCTGCTATGATACAGATAAATAACTATCGCCCACCAAGAAAAGACTGAGATCTCCAATTTGTTTTGCACAGATCAAACAACCATCAGGTTTTGGTTATTACCTATGTAAGATGTGAGGCAGTGACCTCCCACTGAAGAGGTCTGTGACTAACATTGTGACAAACTTGGAACTGTAATTATAACCACTGTATATTGACATGGTTATTGGGTATGACTTGACTACATCAGCATGCCGCTTTTTTCTTTGCAAGTCTCTGTACAATTAAACAGATTAGGACAGAAATAGAATTGTTCAAGACACACTACTCTCTTTCACAAATCCACAGGGGAACAAATCTGACCTGCTAGGTAAAACTGGTTAATATTTAAAAGGTACAGGACATGAGACCTACGCTCAGAGAGACCAGACAGGTAGCAACAGCACCTGTCTCCTTGCTGTGTTTATGGTTTCTCCCTGTGTATGACCACCATAACCTGAGGATAATACCATTTCTGCAAGAAAGACATCTCTGTTCATGCCCTTTGACTAAAGGAAAGAGAAGTGAAGTTTCCAGAATTTCAGCCTTCCTCATCTCTCTTTAGATTGGTTCTTTTATCTTGAGGAGGCCTGTGTGAAATTGCCCATACAACAATAATATAAAAAATACAAGGTTTATTTAAACCAACTCTAGGTTAACATAAGCTGCTTAACACATCTAGATTTACACTTCATAAACAAAACTAGATCCTTTTGAGCATACTTACAAAAGAAAGATGAGCTCTTGCATATCTGTAAGATATCGTTACAGATGTTCTGACATCCTTGTGATAGAACCAATTTCTACTGTTTTATTCAGAGGGAGAGAGGAAGGAAAACTCTACTTAATCAGGTTAGGTCAATTTGTAATCCCTGCAAGCCTCTTGCTGAGTCGTGGCAACTACTCATTTACCAAACTATTTACTCCAATCACCTCAACACATAGCAAGCAGAGTTTGGGGGCTCTGCATGCTTTAGGAAATGATCTGTTGAGAATGCAAAGATCATTTCAAAGTCTTAACAACCTTGCCTTGCCTTCACTTCCAGGATTAACAACCTAGTTTAAATACTCTACCTCATCTTGCAGATTAGTTTTCAATCCTGACAGCCACTTTTTGTGTTCTTTTCAAATAGCCAAACTATCATTTTTCTCAATGCCAACCCCACACAGCTTGTTTGATTTCCATTATTGTGAACTACAAGGTTCAGCCCCATGTCACAAACTCCTTATCCTAGCCATTAGTGGTTTTGAAAGAAACAGTTTTGTGGAGTTTTGCAGAAGTGATAGGATTATGAGACCAGCTAGTCCCCCAAACCTTCTACACACAAAGTTATTCATTACTCACTCCTGATTTATAGTACTACTCCTCAGCCTCTTTGAATTAGTCACTGATAATTGCATCAAATTGTCCTGTGAAATTAGTCTGTAAGGTAGGAAGATGTCCTCCAAAATCTTCAGTAAAGCAAACTCACTTTCACTTCTGACTGAAGACAGAATTCAAACCTGTTTCTCTGGAGACCCTGAACTAGGATTTGAATTCAAGTTTCCTGAGGTAAAAAGCTAAGTCAGGCAATCTGACCTAGTAAAGTGAGCATGACACTAGGCATAGAAGTGGAGTTCTTTTCCTGTCTCTGTTGCTGACTCACTATATGGTTTTAGGTATATCAAGTCACTTAACATCCCTGTTGCTCAACTTCCCTATCTGTCAAAGTGAGGATAATATTACTTGACTCATAAGGGATGTTTGTATAACTCCATAGAAAGTGCAATCAATCATTCTCATTTTTTTTAGTTCCCAGATATTGTGCGTCATATTTTTCTCTTCCTGGGTCCACAAGGTAAAGTCTTTCATTTTTGCTTGTGACATCAAAATTAGTACGTTTGAAAGCTATTACTCCATCAAAATAACAAGTCTACAACTTCATTATCTGAAGCAAGGTCATAGAATATAGGCAGCAAAAAGCTAGCATTCTGAATTAAAGACAACTAGGGAGATTATTACAAGCTCGTATAATTACTTTAAATATGCATCAAGTTTTCATTAAATATGCTTTAGAAATAAATAGCACTTTCATGTGGTGAGGCCTATTCATTCTCAAAATAAGGTGCTTGCAGATGGTTTGTTACTGAACCTTCCCTCCATATGTGGCATTCAAGTCTAGGAAAGTTGTCCATGGGCATGTCTACATGAAAAGTTTACTTCGGAGTTAACTGTTTATCTCTGCAGTAACTGTATTGCATCTATATGTGCAGGACAGTTAGGCTGGAGTAAACCAATTACCTTTTTTTTTTTTAAACCCTGTAGCAGCACACATGTAGACACTGATGTGGCTGGCTGGGGCATGAGAGTGCTTCAGTGTAGGAGCTTTCTGCTGGCTAGCCCTATACTGAAGCACCCTTGTGTCCCAGCTAGCTCCTCTGCAGCATGCTGAAAACAACCTCCAGCTGGAAGGCTGATGCCCATGGCCTCCTGCCCACTGGGGCTACTCAGATCCAGCTCAACATGCTGCAGCTGTGGGCACATGTTCAAACAATATGCCTGGGAGCAATAAACTTCCATGGCTTCTGAGGACAAGTGGCTTACTCACTGAGATGATAGCAATCTAGAGTCACATTGTATATTAGATGTTTTCTGATGCGAGTTCTCCAGACCATTAGAAAAAACCTCTCGGATTTAAGGCTCAATCACAGTTCACAAAAGATGTGGTGGGTGTGTAATGAATGCCTAATTCTCATGTCTTCAGACTCTTATTTAAAATGGAAATTGACCTACATGCAGAGCAAAAAAAGAACTGATGACTGGAAAGAACATTAAACAGAATCAGGAAAAGGAAATAGGGGCGAACAACCATAATTAGTTTAGTACCTTGGGACATTTATTAATTATTGAAAACAAAGAAATATTAAATCCTTTTGTAATTTTTTAAAGCTGTATCACAGTTTCATTACCTTCCTAATTATAAATTGACCAGGTAGCTTCTCAATGAGATACCCCAATTTGATGGTACAAAGTCATACATAGAGAAAATAGCTCCCATGGGGAAACAAGAAACGTTTAAAGTTGTAAAGCTAGCTCTGCGTTTTTGTAAAATAGTAGGTTGATTCTTTTAAATATGAATATACAGTAATAGTATTAGAATGTCTTATAATGGTTTTGAAAACCCTCTGTCTTCCATGTAATCTGTGATATATTTCCCGTGTCCCATCCTCAGACTGTCCAGAGGGCAGCTTCCTGTTTGCTAATTCAGCTCTTAGAAGTTATTTAACATATATTTAAAGACAAACCTTTTGTGATTTACCTTTTACAATCAGATGTTGCAATTAAAACATCTACTTATTTTTTGCAATTCAATTTGCCCTTATACAACAGAAGTCAGATTGCTGTCTTCCACCCAATCAGTATTATTCAGGCAAGGAATTTAATTGAGTGTTAGAGAGAAGAAAGTATTAATTAAAAAAAAATTACTGAACTTAGAAGAGAAAAATAAGCCTATTTATGTGCCATGTCTCTTGTATTTTGAGCAACAATGACACAACCAAATAACCTTTATCCTTCTTTTAAAAGAGAGTCATATGGCAAGACCCAAAGTAAACAGCCCCCACTGGGACCTATTTCTGCCCTAAGCAAGCTATTCTATGTTTAACAGTTACCCTAAGTAGACTTTTTGTAACCAGTTCCAAATAGTAATAAGTTGTTTACTGATGATGAACGGTGCCTCTGAGCTATATCACACCACTCCAGTGCAGATAACTTGGGGTCCCTTGCAGATTTGGTATCTTAACAGGAAACGAAATACCAAAATATAATTTATGTGCATATTTTATTTTGTTTTTCAAAAGACAATTATGTTAGCCATGCTGGCTAGTTAGAACTTGGCAGTCTGTCACAGAATAAGAGCCCTTGCCTATTTTTTTATTCATTAAGAGATCTGAGTTTGGAAGCTGGAGGTGAATTTCAAACTCATATTACATTCTATAGCAGTGAGCTAATATTGGAAGGAAGGATTTGGGAGACAATGCAAGTTGTAGATACTGACTTATTAAGTTTAAAGGAAAATTGCAGGTGGCATTTTTGAAGAAATCAAATAAAGCAAGAGGTGGCATGCTTATCACTCCCAATGCTTCATATAGTGATCATTTATCATGCAACTGCTGCCACAATTGGGCAGAACAGGGTAGCTATTCTTTCTTAATCAGTGCTACAACACAATAGTGTTCGGAAGGTACACTAAAGAATAACTACCCCAACTGGAAATGCAGTGGGAAGTTTAGGAGGGCAAAATATTGCCTATCTAATCAGAGATACTTAGAGCAGTGATTCTCAAACAGGGTGCCATTGCATCCTGAGTGCTGCCAGATCCCTTGTAGGATGCCTGTGAGGGAGCGGCGCTAAGGGCAGCCGTGAACCCTAGCGCCCCCTACCGTCACGTTAGGGTGACGTAGCACCCTCAGAATCTCGCCCGCCACGACTTTGATGGTTGAATATATAATGTGGAAGCTGCCAGTTTCCCTAGTGGACGGTCTTTGTGTTCCTGTCACTAGTCTAGAATGGGGTTTTGATATGCGTCCCGCCTTAAGGGCAATGCGTGCCTCCAAACCTCCCCCTCAGCACGCCCCAAGCCTCGCAGCTGTTCTGGGGGACGTTTGTGTAGTCCCTTGCCCCCCGGGTGCCTTCGCTCCTTCGCTTGGGCCCCAGGGTTCCTTGCCCACCTGGCGCCCCTTTTGGGTCGGGCTCCGATCTCTAGCCTGTTCCCCGCGCCCTGGGCCCGGCTCACTGGCGCCCAGCTACTTGCTGGCGCCGCCCTGGCCCCGGCACCCCCTTAATATCGCCACCCTGGCCCCGGCGCCCCCTTGGGCCGGCACGCTCTCGCCGGTTATTCTGTCTCGCTCTGGGTCCTCACCCCCTTTTGGGGCCTATACTGCACCCTCTGTGCTTCGCCCCTCTGGGGCCTTGTCCACTCTGGGCTGACACCGCGTGCCTCGCACCGTGTCTCTGCCCCACTCTGGGGCCTTGCCCTCTCTAGGGCTGACACCGCGCCTCGCGCCCTGTCTCTGCCCCACTCTGGGGCCTTGCCCTCTCTAGGGCTGACACCGCGCCTCGCGCCCTGTCTCTGCCCCACTCTGGGGCCTTGCCCTCTCTAGGGCTGACACCGCGCCTCGCGCCCTGTCTCTGCCCCACTCTGGGGCCTTGCCCTCTCTAGGGCTGACACCGCGCCTCGCGCCCTGTCTCTGCCCCACTCTGGGGCCTTGCCCTCTCTAGGGCTGACACCGCGCCTCGCGCCCTGTCTCTGCCCCACTCTGGGGCCTTGCCCTCTCTAGGGCTGACACCGCGCCTCGCGCCCTGTCTCTGCCCCACTCTGGGGCCTTGCCCTCTCTAGGGCTGACACCGCGCCTCGCGCCCTGTCTCTGCCCCACTCTGGGGCCTTGCCCTCTCTAGGGCTGACACCGCGCCTCGCGCCCTGTCTCTGCCCCACTCTGGGGCCTTGCCCTCTCTAGGGCTGACACCGCGCCTCGCGCCCTGTCTCTGCCCCACTCTGGGGCCTTGCCCTCTCTAGGGCTGACACCGCGCCTCGCGCCCTGTCTCTGCCCCACTCCGGGCCTTGCCCTCTCTAGGGCTGACACCGCGCCTCGCGCCCTGCGCTAGGGGCTCAGGCACTCGCAGCCGTGCCTGTCGCCTTGACCCTTCTCTGGGTCTGGTTGCCTCTCTAGGCCTAACACCGCCCTGATGGGCCAGGGTCTGTAATTCCACACACCACGCCTCCCTGGCACCATACGGTGCCTCCCTGGCACCGACAATAGTGCCCCTGGCACTGTGCCCCTACTGGGCACCGGGAACCCCCAAGCTGTTAGGGAGCTCCCCTGAGGCCTCCTCGCTCCCCTACAGCCTCACCCGGTCCTCTGGTGTAAACTGTAACGTAAACTCAAGCCCTCTGGCTACAACATAAACAGAGGCTCCACACGCCTAACAATAACTCCAAGCCCCGCCAGGGCTCTCAATCCTACCTTCCATCAGGGCGATCTTGTTCCCTGCATCATTGCAGCCGGATAGCGTGGTAAAGTAACAACCACTAACCCAGGCCACTCAGCTCAGCCACAGAGCTCCTGCTCCTGCAGCAGCCAGAAGGGAACTGTGAGTCAGGCTCCGGCCTAAGCTGGTTATAAAGGCCTGGCCCTGCCCCCTTCCGGCCATGTGACCCACCTGGTTGCCCTGGCTACCAGGCACCTGAGCGGCCTGGGTGATTGACAGCTCTGCCAATCACCCTCACAATCACGGGGCACCTATGTGACTCCGTGACAATGCCATGAGGTGTAAGGAGATAAGCACATAAGCAAAGATTCAGGCTTGCCTGACCAATCCCCCAACTCCACTGCCCAGCTCCTCTGCAAGGAGGTAAGCCCGTTAATATATAACTTGATGTTTTTAATTGGGTGCCACTTAATTTAGAAAAAGTTATGAAAGGGTGCCTGGAGTCCAAAAACAGATAAGAACCACTGACTTGGAGTGAGTCAAGAATATTCTTTTGTTCTGTGCTTGTGCAGAACTAGGCACAATGGGATGCTGGTCCATGACTCAATATCATGGTGCTACAGTGTTATGCAGAATAATATACCTATTTAAACACATTGTAATCTTTACAGCAGCTATCTTCATAACACCTCTGTAATAGAGGGGAGTGCTCTTCTGTCCACTTGACTGATGGGGAACTGAGGCATGCAGAGACAAAGTGACTTGTCCAGGGTCCTGCAGAAAGCCTATGGCAAAGCAGGGAATCAAACCTGGTTCTCCAGAATCCAAGGCTAGTGCCTCCATCACAGGACAATGTTTCTGCTTATGTTGTATATTTAAAATATCACTGACCAAGTAAAAAATTGCCCAAGGCTTACATCTTTGTTCTTGCAAATTGCATCACAAAGTCGATAATGATTCCAAGTGATCAAGACCTCAGTTTTTAATTTAATCTGAAACGCAATGTCCCCCATCCCCATGTTGGAGCATTCATTCTGCATGCTATTCTGGGAAACATTTAAAGACGTGCTTAAATCCCACTAATTCATACACAAGTGCTGTTATGAATCAGGGCCTCAACTGAAAGAGAGATGTGCTTAAAATAAAGCAATCCTCCTAGATACTGACTTACCTCTTGTCCTCTTTTCTGACCAACACATCCATACCAGAATACTCTTCTGCTGGGTTTTAAGGTGATGGGTAGCACTGTTAAGATGGGGCATTGGCAACTCCAATTATACTGCATGAAACCTACAATACCATACTTTCATAAAGACCTGTCTGTTTCACGAGTCTCACCAAGCCTCCCTAAAATGGAATTTTATTGTTTGTTCAAATTTGAATGATGGAGGTAGATGAGAACCTAGAGAGAGTCAGATTTGTTCCTAGTGTAAGCATCTACCCACTCATTGGTTCTATTGCTTAGCAAAACATTTAAACACTAAGAAGATTAAACCAATGACTTTAGAGCTCTTTAAATTCAGTAATTTATTTAGCGAGTTTTAGCTGAAGGTTCCAAAACACCTTACAAAACAGAAATTCAGGGAAACTCAAGACTCCTATTAGTACAGTAAGTATTATTAGCTTGATTTGTTAACAGATGGGCAGACAGAGGGATAGAGGAACTTACCTTAGGTAACATGAGGAGCTTGTGTCAAAGTTGACTTGGGTCTCAAACTGCTCTGTTCACCTTTATCATCTTTTAACATCTATATTAATAATAACATATTTGAGAAGCCAACACAAATTCCTTTGGAAAGCAGGGCTTGTATTCAAATGTTTCTTTTTATTTCAACAAAGAATCAGTTCTAGAATAGATGCATACTTTTTCTTTGTGCCTGTATTTTAATTTAAATGGTCAAAGTTGGAAAAATATGTTGGGATAGGATCAAACCCAATAAAGTTTTTGGATAAAATTTCATGTTTCAGCACTACTGGATGTGCTGGTTTCAGTGGAGAACGTGTCAATGCCCTGAATTAGCACACTTTTGTAACATTATTCAGATTCCTGTGGTAGAGGGACAGCTAAAATCGTGCTTCTCCCTCTTGTGTGCAGTTCTAGAAGTGCATAGTCTAACTTCTTACAAATTCCTCTCTATGTTTTCAATTGTATGGCTGTAGGAAGTTGCAAAATAATATCTCCTCTGAGGGCACAAAAGTGCTGTAATACTTATAAAATGTACAGTGAAACTAGACAGAAGTGTTTCTTTCTCTAAGGTTTTACAGTTTCACAATGCTAAGTAGGCAAAGCAATCTTAAATAGTGATCAAATACAAACAATTAATATCCAGAACATTGTAATAAATAAAAAATTATTAAGAACAAATTATGAGGAACCAGTGTCTTGTTTAGAACTCTGAAATTTTACCTTGAAAAGCTTTGGGGCTCACAGGGCTGTTCCCTGTCTTTGGCTGTGATTTACCTGGGGTCTATTACACATCATCGCCTTTATTTTTAAATAAGCAGGGTTTTTTTTGTGTGTTCTGGTATTAAAAAAAGAAAATCCTAAAGTTTGGAAAGAACAAGAATCCTTTCACTTTAGGGCAAAAGCTAACTTCCTCTGAAAGAGTTAAGGAGATACATTCCCTAGCAAGTTATTTGTGTTGTCTACTTGAGGTTTCTGTCTAAAATTAGTGACAGGACACTGAAACTAATTGGTACACTGATTTTAGGACCTTGTGTCCTAAAACCAGTGTACAGTATGTTGATTCCTGGGTTTGACTGTCAAATACAATGTTTTGACATTCTTCCCATGTTGCCAGTGGTACTGGAGCTTAATATAAACCATTCATAACACCTATTCATTTGTTATAGATTATCCTCACTGGATTTTGATCTCTTCACTCCCATCTTATCTATGCCACTTTTATGACTCCATCCTCTACCTTGGAGAAGTTGTCTAGCAGACAGTAATGTGATAAACAACATATACAAAAACCTGGGCTGATCTAGTGGGGAAAGTGCATACTTTCCATGTTTCCTCCTTGGTCTTCTGGTTTAGAAACTGCAGGATGGGCTAGAGAGAAGAGCACAAGGAACACGTGAATTCTCATATTGGCGCTGATCTCTCTTACATAATGTTGGGCATGTCACATAGACCCTCTATCTGTTTCCCTCTGTGTGCAATGGGGACACATCTACATTCTCAGCATGTTGTGGGGATTCAACAATACTTGTTCAATGCTCTGAAGGTATACAAAGCTACTGTTGTCCTTAATCACAGTTTTACCCAGAGAAAAAATGGTGTTAAAAAAAAACGCGGGTATGCATTTCTCCTCAGAGATACCATGCAGCACAAAGGATATTCACTCCATTTAAGAACCAAATGTGAACTCTCTGTGCAAGGGCACAACAGGACACCCTTCAACCCTTGTAGCAGTGGGGTCATTCACATATTTGCCTCCTCAAGAAGGCAAATATTGGGTTCTACTATCATTGCATCCCCCCAATGACTTCATCTGGCATTTATAAGGCTCTCCTGGATGGGACTTGATGTGCTATCCCCTTTGCCAAACTTTCTTGCAAGGGAAACTGTTAAATTTGCTCAAACAAAAAGCCTCATATAATAGCTCCAGTTTCTGTTCTCCCTCCTTTGGGCCTGACCGGACCACTGCAGGAAGCAGCACCAAGGCCGGCCAGCCCGCCACTGCCCGCAGCGCGCAGTGCACCTACCGCCCCGCCCCGTGCAGGGGGCGGGGAAGCGGCAGGCCCCGCCCCGCCCCGCCCCGCCCCCGCAGCGCACTGGCTGGGCGGGGGGCGCGGCCGCGCGGCGGGAGCACGTCACGTGCGCAGCGGGAGCAGGGCAGCGGCGGTGGCAGCAGGTCGGGGCCGCCGCGGCCATGCCCTACGTCCTCATCAGCACGCAGATCCGCATGGTGAGTGCAGCCGGAGGAGCTCCCTGTTGCAGCGGGCGGGCGGGCTTGAATCGCAGCTGCGGGGTGAGGGCTTGGTCGAAATCCACAGTCTGCAGTAGTGTCGGGGTGATGCTGCAGCCGCCGCGGTCCAGGGGTCGTGCGAGAGGCGGGGGCGTTGGGGGCAGATCTCCGGCTGCACCAGCCACGATCTAGAAACGGCTGGAGGGCACCCCATAAGCCCTGGGAGTGGCTGGATGTTGCTGCTTGGCTTTGGGGTAGCTTGTCCCAGGGTTTTTGTAAGCGTAGCTGTGGCCTGAGCCTGGCCCCTGCCCCCTGTTCCAGGCATGTAATGGACAGTAGGGCTGTGCAGCAAGGTAAGTCAACCAGCCACACAGCTGTCAACCAGCTGCTCCCCAATGACAGGAGCAGGTGGCTGGTTGACAGCTGTGTGAGGTGTCATGTTGTGCCTCGGGCAGGTGGAAAAGGACTAGATACCTGGCTTGGCGTAGAGCCTCCTCTCTCTCACTGTCCTTCCTTTATTGCAGGTAGGTCCCAGGACACTACGGCTGTGTCCACATGAGAGCGGGTGTTTTGTTCCCTGGGAACAACCAGCAGGGCACACGCACCCTTTGGCATGCAGCAGGTTATCCTGAATGGGGTAGGGGAGGCTGGGGCCAGCACAGTTGCTGGCCCCAGCAGCCTTACCTGGTGTCCTGGGGGCTGGGGAAGCTGCAGCCGCAGTGTTCCTGCAGCTTGGAGCCTGGCTAGCAGCTGGAGTGTGTCTCTGGCCAGCCAGGCTCTGGTTTTGGGCAGTGCGCACTGCAGCCATGTCTGCCACCTCACCCTTTTTTTCTGCCCAGATTTTTTTGGCTCCTAGATCTCCAAGGGTAAAAAAAAATAAATCCCTGCATGCTGCAAGGTAGCAGCATGGGAAATGCCTGATTGTATGGCATGTGGTGCTGCAGACAGGTCTGTGCTGTCATATACCATATGGCTGCGCTTATCTGGACATGGCCTACTTGGTAATGTTTGCTTCCCTCCCCTGTCCCAGCAAGCGTTGCTTATACTTCAGGCTTTGCATATATGCTGCCTCTGAGGTGCTCACTGAACTTACAGAGGATGAAGCTCAACCGATTATCATGTCTTCTTGGAAAGTTGTATATGGGAATCATTCCCTATGTGCAGAGTTCTGTGTATATGAGGACATGGAGGATTCTCAGTAGGAAATAATATTGCCCACAGCCTGGAGGCAAAGTATGGCAAAGAAATGGGCTGTAAGAGCTTAAGAGCCTACTGAGGGATGGTTCTGCCATCCAGTGAGCCTGGTGCAGGGTGGCTGACTGTCTTTTCCACAGGTTTTACATGATTCCCTACAAAAAAGTTGTGTCTCTGCTCCTTTTCCTGACAACCCGATGGAGCAATATTGTGACTGTTATGCTTGGTGAAGATCCTATCACAGTCCAGTTGAAACCACTTTACAGCCATGCTACCAGCATTTGTGGTAATGCAGTTTCCCTGCCCACTGGGCAGGGATATTAATCTGAGGCACTTCACATAGTCTGAAACTGATTTTTTTTCTACATACTTATATGATAGAACCTTAGTTCCCTGTCTTGCTATCAGCTAGCTACAACTGTGTTTAGACACAATGCAGTTTTGGCTGTTGGGCATAATCTACATGGCAGATGCATGGTATGTTGCTTTTTACGTTTTGTTTTAAATAAAAGAGAACATGTACATTTGGACCAGGGTACCAAATATGAGGATGTGGTTTTGCAGTAGGAAAAATTTACCTGTGAAATGCACAAATCGATCAGCTGCAGCTTCATAAAAGGAACAGTCTGAAGTAGTGGAAAAAATACCTGAATCTGTGTGAGTGGGGAATACAAAGAAGACATAATGTTGTTCAGTGGCATTAAAGGCTTTGCTGTTTACTTTCATGCATTCAGTGTAATGAGAGTTATATATATAATCAAAAGCAAGCAACTTTCTGCCATCATACCTTGTTTACATAACTTTTTAGGAAAAAGTTGTTTTGGATCATAGCAAAACTGTGTGTGTGTATTAGTCAGTATTAGAGTTGGCTGTTTTATAAATCCTCAGACACGCAAATACTAGTTACAGATCCTGCTCCAATCCTGTCTTGGTCCATGTGAATTAGCTGCTGTACCATGAGTGAGTATGTTTGTCTGCAGGATGCCAGTTGCAGGTGTGACTGTGTGGCAACCAAGCAGGCAGACAGACCCAGGCTCATGTTAATCTAGTTCACTCTAACATTTGTAGTGAAGATGTGGCAGCCTGGGGTCCATGAGTCTGCAGAGACCCTGGGTACATATTTGGGGGTCAGCTTGTGGTGAAGCTTACATTGTTTCACTGTTATTGGGTATGTCTGTATCATTCAATTGCAGTGCTGTATTTGAACAAGCAGCACTCAACTCTGCACATGCTGTTTCCCATCCAGGAGTAGCAGAGCTGCTTTACTGGCATACGTGCAGTGCTGCACTAAGTTCTGCAGACTGGCACTTAGATATGCTACTTCCCAACTCAGAAGTGTAGCTTTGTTGCTTCATATGATGCTGCCTGGTGCCATAACTGAATGAGTGGCACAGGCTTACCCATTATTTCTTGCCATTGGCAGATTAAGGCCAGTTTGGGGTTGTCTACCTGTGCCACACTTTTGCTTCTGATGAGATGTAGACAGATCCATGGAGTCCCACTGACTGCTCTGGGACTTTGTAAGGGCGCAGAGGTCCATTCACATAAATCTACTTCTAAGATTTTTGTGAATGGACTATTTATGTGAATTACTGGGTCTACGCTCTCTGTTAATATAGAGCAGATGCTCTGGGCCTAAAGTTGGACAATGACTGCAATCAGTCTGTCCTGGACTAACAGTTTATTTATTTAAGTTCCTGCTTCTACCTGATCCATGCTGGCAGTGGCCAGAGAGGGAGGGGATGCAGCTGTCATTCTTTTTCTGCCCTTTAGCCAGAAGCATATTGGAGGCTGCTCGGATAAGTACACCCACTTTTTGAAGTTACTTGGACTGAAGATAGGAAGGAGCTAAAAACGGTACATGTTATTGTCTGCTATCAGGAGACTGTGCCATGGATAGTATATGTATGTAGCCAGTGATGCTTTTTTACTACCTTGCTTTGTATCTTCTGTGGAATTCCAGCCTGCTGGCTGATAGTAGTGTGTCTGGGGAGGAAGACTGGGTAGAAGGAGGTTTTGTGATGCAGGGTTGCCTAATCTGTGTGTGTTGATTAACACACCCACTTTAAATGCTACCTCATTGTGCATCTACTCACTTCTGTTTCCTTTTTGGAGGGGCTGTGAACCGATGCTTGTTGACAGAGTTGCTGTGTTAATGGCTCAGCACTAGGGGGCAGAGGATTTGCCTTCCATGCTAGGTTTTGTTCTAGGGATATTTGCTCTTAAAACAAGCTGAGGAGTTTGATCAGCTTATCTGACCATGCACAAAGCCTCTGATTTTTGTACCTGAGATTTCATAGTACTTACCCCTGTTGCTGTCAGACTGGATTTTGCTCTCTTGCCCCTGCAGTTTCATTACTAAGCTAATAACAGGTCAAGGTGCATAACTTCTGGCCGCCAACTTGTTTGCTTCTGTAACAGACAGGCCCACCTAATGATGTGGAGCACATGGTCCAGGCAGAGTGTCTGTATGACATGTTCCTAAGGTCCATGCAGGGAAACCAGGCAGGTCTTTAGCCTCTGTTCCATTCCTGTTTGCAAGCTATGGTGTTTCATTTCTCTTCTTTGTCATTTAATAGATGATTTATATTTAAAGTTTCAGTTAGTGTTGCAATATTAGGGATGGGTGGCACATAAGAATAGTTTTGCTGGTACACATGCTGCCTAATCCATCCATCCAAAGCACTCATGGGGCTTTAAGCTGTATCTACAGGCAGTGGGCATAACTCTTGGCAAAACTTTGCTAGTGTAGATCAGATGTAGGGGACAGCAGCTGCTCCTCTGATTAAAGTTAGTGGGGAAGAATACCTTTGACTTCAAAAGGAGCCAGATCAGGTCCTGAGCCTGTGTCTAAATCCTGTTTGGGGTTGTTTCATAGCCCTGGGGTTGAATCGGGCATCTTCCCTCAAATACCTCTGCTGATGAGTCTCCCCTGCCTAAATTTCATGGAACTATCAGGCTACACGTTTGCTTTTGTTTTTAAAGCAACAGATGCCCATATTATCTTGTTGGGGGGGGTTTTCATAGAATCAATGAGTTGGAAGGGACCTAGACAGATCATCGAATCCAACCCCCTGCCAGGGGCAGGAACGAGCACTGGAGGTGGCTGGGGTCTTATGGTGCCTATCCAGTCTCCTCTTGAAGATCTCCAGGGAAAGTGAGAGCACCACCTCTCTGGGAAGCCTATTCCAGGCTCTGGCCACCCTTACCATGAAGTAGTTCTTCCTAATATCTAACCTAAACCTATCCTCCCCTCAGCTCGTGGCCATTGTTCCTGGTGACTCCAAGGGGGACCCTGGTGAACAGACTTTCCCCGAGTCCCTGCTGGTGGCCCCGATAAGGTTGAAGGCAGCCACAAGATCCCCCCTGTCTCCTCTTGCGGAGATTGAAGAGATTCAGGTCCCTCAGCCTTTTCTCATAGGGCTGGCCACGGAGGCCCCCAACCATACGAGTGGCCCTCCTTTGGACCCTCTCCACGTCCTTCTTGAAGTGCGGTGCCCAGAACTGGACACAGTACTCCAGCTGTGGCCTGACCAGCGCCACATAGAGGAGGGAGCAAGACCTGTCTAGACCTGTTAGTGATGCCCCTGTTGATGCAGGACAGGGTGCAGTTGGCTCTGCCTACTGTTTCATCGCACTGGCGACTCGTATTCATCCTGGAGTCGATAATGACTCCAAGATCCCTCTCTACCTCTGTGCTGCCGAGAGGGTCAGCCCCTAACCTATAACCATAATGCTGGTTCCCTCTCCCCAGGTGCAGCACCCTGCACTTGTCCTTGTTGAACCGCATCCTGTTCAGATCCACCCACTCCTCTAACCTAGCCAGGTCTGCCTGGATGCGGTCCCTGCCTGCCAGTGTATTCACTTTACCCCACAGCTTGATGTCATCAGTGAACTTGAACAGGGTGCTCTCCACACCCTTGTCCAGGTCATTAATGAAGATGTTGAACAGCACCGGCCCAAGGACTGAGCCCTGGGGGACTCCGCTGCCCACACCCTCCCAGGTTGACATCGACCCGTCCGCCACCACCCTCTGGGTGCACCCCTGGAGCCAGTTTGCCACCCATGTGACTGTGCATTCGTCAATGCTGCAGTCCCTCAGCTTGTCTGCCAGAATTGGGTGGGACACTGTGTCGAAGGCCTTCTGGAAGTCCAAGAAGAAGACATCGACTTCCTTCTTCACATCTAAGCTCTTTGTTACCTGGTCATAGAAAGTGAACAGGTTAGTCAGGCAGGATTGCCTTTGTACGAACCCATGCTGGTTACCCCTCAACATTACTTCCCCTGCAGGTCTCACAAATGTGGCCCTTGATAATTTTTTCAAAGACCTTCCCCAGGATAGAAGTGAGGCTGATTGGCTTGTAGTTGCCAGGCTCTTCCTTCCTCTGCTTCTTGAAAATAGGGACCACATTGGCCCTTTCCCAGTCCTCGAGGACTTGGCCCGAGCACCAGGAGTCCTCAAACAGCCGTGCCAATGGCTCCCCAATGACACCAGTTTGTTTGGTTTTTGTTTTTTTTGTAGTCTTGCTGACTCCAGAGAAGGCCGTTGCTGAAAGGTACTGCTTCCTCCTCCTGATCAAGTCTGCCATAGCAACCAGTTCTTTTTCAGAGGGTTAGAAGGGACCTCAGAAGTCATCTAGTCTAATGTCCTGCAGAGATGCAAGGCTCATTACTCCTAAACTGTTCCAGACAGATACCTGTCTAGCCTCTTCTTGAAAACCACCAGAGAAGCAGCTTATTCCACTGTCCCAGTCTGGGATAGAGGAGAACAGTTTTTTCCAGACTTGTCTGGAGCAGTAAAATCCTTTGGCTGGGCATCAGTGAACACTTAAGTCTTTGTAGTAGTTAGGATGGGCTTTGTTGTTGCCTATAGTGGTGTAGCAATAGCTGCACAAAGTGCCATAACTTGTGGTAAAGCCTTCCTCTGGGTATAGTATGCCTCCTCCCTCCCCAGTTGTAACCATTTAGAATAGTCTGTAAAACAAGAGGTAAAGAAATGAGACTGCTGCTCTGGACTGTGACTCAGGCTTCATGCTGATCAGTTAGGCGTTGCTCCTCAGTTCTCTTGCCTTAAAAAATAAGCATGATAATTAGCTGCTCTGCAGGTGTGTGTTGAAACTTAAAAATTGTCTGTAAAGCATCCTGAGTTCCATGGATGGAAAATGCTACAGGCAGGTGAAGTATTATCAAGCATTTGAGGAAGGTCATTATTCTTCAGGCTTCAGCATCCTGCTTTATCAAATCCAGTTTGTCTGCTGCCTGTAGCTTCTGCTGTGCTGGAACTCTCTTCTAGAATAGTTGCCTTCAGGTATGGTTAAATTAAAACACAGCTGCCTCTTACAGCTTAGAGGAACAAAGTCTCTCTTTGTCATACTCCATATAGTCTGTTGTAATGCCCTTGTAAAAATCCATAGTGATTGTACAGTTCAGGAATGAGATTTAACCTAGTTGGTCCTGTCCATGTTTTAAGACCGACATGCATTCTAACAGCATCAAGTGTGCTGTGTTACAGCCTAGTCTCCCAATATTACAGTGTCCTCACTGTACTTAAAGTCTAGTTTGGGGAGCTTTCTACAGCAGGGAATGTCTTATAACAATTATGTATCTGTGGCATTGTGTAACTGGTGTTTAATACAAAGCAAGCACTGAGCTCATTTGTACCTCTGTCTTTCCCTCTGGCTCACCTACTTGCCTTGCATTTAAAGGGAGCATGACATTTCCCTGTACCTGACTTCTGGCAGACAGTCCAGATAACTCTCTTCTTCCTCTCTGCTCCCCAGAGGATGTTTAGCAGTCAAAGAATTCCTCTAAAAGGGATGGATTATTTATGAAATGCATCTCTGCCTTTCCTTGCTCAGCCAGCAGGGGGCTCTGTTGGAACAATATGCCTCAGGCTCGCTCCCACTTGGAGAGGAACTGGCTTTCCTTCCACCTTTTGCTTTTTCCATGTGCACAAACACCACTGCTTTTTTGGTTGCCAGGCTCTGTAATTGGGCTAAATACCACTGGGAGCTTGGCTACTATATCATCAGTAGCATCAGATAAAGACATGTCTGGTACATGCCATCTTTCCTGTCTGCTGTGAGACGTGCCACCTGTCATCTTCCCAGTGTTTCCTTTCCTGTACGTGCTGCTTTTGTACCCAGAGCCTGTGCCTAGCTTCAGGAATGAAAATTGTCAAGCCAGTGCAAGGAATATGCTTCCCCCAAAATTTACTTTGCTCAAATGCTAATTTCCTGACTAACTACAAATGCCTCACTGCAAGGATTCACTCCTGAGGCCTTGGTACAGCACTAGCCAGCTGGATGACAGCTGTGTGTTCACCCTCCTAGAGGTATAATGTTGCCTTTTTTTTTTTCTCTTCTTGGATTAACCTGTCCTGTGTGGGGAAGGCTAAAAGAAGACCTGGCCTAGGGAACCTTTTCTTACCTGTTGAATTGTCCATTTCCCTCTGCAGGAGGTTGGCCCCACGATGGTGGGAGATGAGCATTCTGATCTGGCTCTGATGAACTATCTGGGAGCCACTAAGAGGAACATGCTGGGGAATCATTTGTAAGTACTGCTGTGCTGCTGCTTTCCTCCATTCTTCTCCTTGTCGTCTCCAGCTCTCTTGCTGCACTTACCCGTCCCTTGCTCTAGACTATAAGGCTTTCTTTTCCCGAGACTCACCGGGGCCTCGCCTGTGTGCAGGGTCACCATGCTCGGAGGATAGTGCTTGGGAGCTGGTTGTGCCATGTAGTGTCCTGGTCAAACTGAAATATGGGACATCCTTAGTGCTCAGAAACCCTCTGGAGAATACCCACTGTTCAGATGACTGATTTTGTTTAGATAAGTGAAAGCCAACATCTTGTGAGGTGCAAAATATAAAACCAGAGCAAGTTTAGCAGGAGGGTCCTAAATACAGGCAAACTTAAGAGAACACTGTGTTATACAGTGCCAGTTGTTACAAGTTGGTTATTCCAGTGGCAAACTTGTTTTGCTGAGGTTGCGATAATTGAGGATGTATCTTCATTGGCAGAGTGACTGAGAGGTCTGCAGCACTGGATTAGTGCTCCAAATCCCTTTGGGGGCTGTGGGCTTGTAGCTGCCATAGCCTGTTTTTTTTTGCCCCTAGGATGAACTCCAGTGACTGTAGTAGTGAGTACTTTGAGCACTCAGCAGCATCTCTTTAAATATGAACTGTAGCAATTAGGGGTGCACCAATAAACATTTTTTGGCTGATTATTAACTAGCCATATCAGCTGACACCAATCTGATTGCTGATATGCAGCCTGACAGCTTGGAAAGTCCGGCTGGTAAGTCTGTGGGGGGGAAGAGGTGTGGTGGGGGCAGATCGAGGCCCCTGTGGTGAGTTGGGGAGTGGGGCAAGGGCTGCCCAGCCGGGGAAGGACAGGGCAGGGGTGCGGAACAGAGCCATAGGCGGCTTGTCTTGAGGGGGGTGGATCCCACTGCTTCGTGTACTCTGGGGGAGGTATGGGGAGCATATCCCCCCAGATTTGTGCACAAGGCAAGGGAGCGCTGCCTGCTGAAACCTCTTCCTGGTGGCGGGGCTGGGCCAGAGCTGCACTCAGGGTGGGCGGGCAGGGGGCAGTGCTGGGAGGTTACGGGATGGGCTGCAGCCACCCAAAATTCACCATAACCTCCCTCCCAGCACCGCTGTCACCCATTCCAAACACAGTCCCAGCCCCGAGCCCATGGCAGGCATCCTGTCCTCACCCTGCACATGCATCTAGGGGGTACAAGCCCTCCATGTCTCCCTCAGGGGTGTGCGTAGCAGGGGGAGCCACCCCTCCCCACCCTCCTGAATGAGCTGCCTGCGACTCTGTCCCATGCCCTGCCTCGTGCTGGCTGGGCAGCATCTGCTCCAGCCCCCCTCCCTCCCTCACTGCGGGGGCCTTGATCTGCCCCCCGCTACTTCCCTTCTCCCACACAAACTTACCTTCCAGATGCTGCTCTCCACGGTGCTGGGCTACATTCCTGGCTGCGTACGTGTTGCAGTTGCACGCGTGCACGCGGCATTTATTGGTGACCTTATTGGCCACATTGGCCAAAAAAAGACTATTGCTGATTTCATAGATTTCATAGACATCAGGGCTGGAAGGGACCTCGGGAGATCATCGAGTCCAGCCCCCTGCCCAAAGGGCAGGAAGTCAGCTGGGGTCATAGGATCCCAGCAAGTTAAGCATCCAATTTACTCTTGAAGGTGTTCAATGTAGGTGCTTGAACCACCTCTGCTGGCAGACTGTTCCAGACTTGGGGGCTCGGACAGTAAAGAAATTCTTCCTTATGTCCAACCTGAAACGGTCTTGCAGGAGTTTGTGACCGTTTGACCTCGTCATCCCTTGGAGCGCTCTGGTGAACAAACGTTCCCCCAGATCCTGGTGGTCACCCCTGATAAACTTATAGGTGGCCATCAGATCACCCCTGAGCCTATGCTTTTCCAAGCTAAAAAGTCCCATGTCTCTCAGCCTGTCATCGTAAGATCTGTTTTCCTGACCTCTGATCATGCGCGTGGCTCTCCTCTGGACTCTCTCAAGCTTCTCCACATCCTTTTTGAATTGTGGAGCCCAAAACTGGACGCAGTACTCCAGCTGCGGCCTCACCAAGGCCAAGTACAAGGGGAGAATGACATCCCAGGATTTGCTCGAGAAGCATCTATAGATGCAAGCCAGCGTTTTGGTGGCTTTACTAGCCGCAGCATCGCATTGGAGGCTCATGTTCATCTTGTGGTCAATGATGACCCCCAAGTCTCTTTCTTCTGTAGTGCTATCCAACGTAGCACTGCCGAGGCTATAAGGATGCTGCAGGTTTTTCCTCCCAAGGTGGAGAACCTTGCATTTTTCGGTGTTAAACACCATCAGGTTCTCGTCTGCCCATTTGCTGAGCTTGTCCAGGTCAGCCTGGATCACCCGCCTATCTTCTGGCGTGGATGCTTTGCCCCAAAGTTTGGTGTCATCGGCGAACTTGGCCAGTCCACTTCTGACACCAATGTCCACATCATTAATGAAGGATGTTGAACAGTATGGGTCCCAGGACAGAGCCTTGAGGGACCCCACTGGTTACAGGGCACCACGATGAGTGACTGCCATCAATTACAACCCTCTGGGTCCGACCACGGAGCCAATTTCCCAGCCAGCAGACCGTGGTGGAGCCAAGGCCGCAACTGGCCAGTTTTGCCAAGAGGTGATCATGGGATACCAGATGAAACGCTTTTTTGAAGTCAAGATATATGACATCAATCTCTTCTCCCTCATCCAGGTGATAGGTCACCCGGTCATAGAAGGAAATGAGATTGGTCAAACAAGACTTACCCGCAACAAACCCGTGCTGGCTGTCCCTTAGGTTGTTAGCCTGGGCCAGTCCATCAAGGATGGCCTCCTTAATAAACTTTTCTAAGATCTTCCCCAGGATAGAAGTCAGGCTAATGGGCCTCTAGTTAGCCGGATCCACTCTCCTCCCTTTCTTGAAGTTCGGCACCACATTGGCCTTCTTCCAGTCTTCGGGCACTACACCAGAGCGCCAGGAGTTTTCAAAGATCCGTGCCAGGGGCTGGGCTATGATGCTCGCCAGCTCCTTGAGTACCCTGGGGTGCAGGTTGTCAGGGCTGGCTGACTTGAAGGTATCCAGCTTCTCAAGATGTTCCTTCACAAGGTCAGCATTTATGGAGGGTAGGGGATCCCCATCACCCGGATCTCCCTGTCCCATAGCAGGCATAGGCGTCCCATGGGACTGATGAAAGACTGACGCAAGGTACTTATTTAATAGGTTGGCTTTTTCCTGGGCGTCAGTTGCCCCATCTGGTTTAGCAGGGGTCCAACGTTGCCCTTGCTTTTCCTCTGGCTCCCCACATATCTGAAAAAGGACTTTTTGTTGTCCTTGATGCTTGAAGCTAGTTGGAGTTCAGTTGCAGCCTTGGCTTTCCTGGTTTGCTCCCTGCAGGACCGGACCAGTGCAGAATAATCCTTCTTGGAGGTGAATCCCGTCCTCCATCCTTTGTAGGCTTTCCTTTTTAGCCGTAGGAGGTCCGCTAGGTCCCTGGAGAGCCAGGAGGGCTGCTGTGCCTTCTTGCTGCCTTTCCTCCGTGTTGGAATAGATTTAGCTTGCGCACTGAGGGTCGCTTCCTTGAGAAGCAACCACTCTTCTTGAACTCCCATCTCCCTGGGATCATGGTCCCTGAGGGCCTGACCGACAAGTCTCTTGAGCTTGATAATGTCAATTTTCCTTTTATTGGTTCTGATATGACATGGACTGATGTATCAGTGCACCTCTAATGGTACTGGTAAATCAATGGTCAATCTTTTGGCCCTGTGGACCAAATGAGTGGCTTGGGGCCAATTTCATTGCTTTCCCTGCTGTCAAATTTTTGGACCCATGGGGAGCCCCATAGGCCAGATGACCTGGTACTGGGGGCTGGATCTGGCCTTTGGTCCAGGGTTTGAGCTTCTTGAATTACAGCAGTCTTTTATCTCCATCCCTGGAAGCTTAAGTGCAATTTTGACAAATATTTGGCTCAGTAGCTGCAAGCAAAGGATAGTTATTAATGGCTCCACATCAGAATGGCAAGAGGTTTTGATTGGAATTCCACAGGGGTCTGTTCTGGGCCTGCTGCATTAATTATTTGAATGTTGGCATACAAAGCTTCTTGAGGAAGCTTGCAGATTACATGAAACTGGGAAGGATTGTGAACAAGTTGAAGGATGCAAGCACAATTCAGAAGGATCTTGACAGATTGGAAAGTTGGGTTAGATCTAGTAGGATGAAGCTCAATGTGGACAAATACAAAATGGTACACCTTAGGAGGAATAATCAAAAAGACAGATATAAAATGGGTGATGCCTGACTAGATAGCAGCACGATGGAAAAGGACTTGAGAGTCTTGGAAGATCACAGACTCAATATGAGTCTCCAGCATGGTGAAGCCACACAGAAAGTGAATGTGATTTTTTTTTTTTTTTTTTTTTTTTGGGCTGCATCAGTTGAAGCATTAGATGCAAGACACAGGGAGTGATAATGCCTCTCTACTTGGCACTGGTTAGGTCTCATTTGGAGGGCTTGAAAGGCTGAAGGAGAGATTGATGGAGCTAGGCATGCTTAGCTTATGGAAAAGGCACTTCAGAAGGGACATGATGGCAGTCTTCAAATACTTGCAGTCAGTATGAGCTGAAGTGCTTTTGGCAGATGGGGAAGTTGAGGCACTAAGGGGGTTAAATTATTGCCTACATCACAGGCTGGGGCTAGTATGTGAGAGCTCCAGGCTGCTCACTGTGCACAGACCCTACACTGCCTCATCCATTAAAGGCTGGTTACCATTACCATCCAGTGGGATTTCACCTGGGGTAGGATGTGCGTGTGTCCTTAATTGAGAACCATTCTCAGCATATTTGCCAATAATGGTTGCTTGAAGTTTCCTGTTGAAGTCTAATAATGGTATTCAGCTTTTTCACTTGTAGAGCTTTGGAGAGGTCAGAACATTTCACAAGTATTTATGTAGACAGTGAAACTGAAGCAAAGGAAGGGAGTGTGTCCAAGATTGTACAGCAAGTCCCTGTCTGTCTGTTGGATCTCACCAGCAGGAAGCATTTCCTGACACCTGAGTTGAGACCTTTCCCTTATCTCTAATTATATACCCACTGTGGCACCCTAAATAACCCCCCTACATCTCCACTGTTCCCATTCTTCAAATACTTACAGGCTGGTATCATGGTGCATGCCCTCTGGAGCTCAAGTAGGGTATTGTGTGGTTTTTTTGATCCTTCCTATAAATGAGTGCATCTGTCTATGTCTCCCCAGTTGTTTTCTTGCTTTTATCTGAAGTTCCTCTTGGTAAATAGCATTTCTGGTATGGAAGTATCCACTCATGAACACAATACCAGATGCAGTGTCCCCTGAGTTGCACAGCTATTGCATGTCACCCCCAGTTCTCTAGTTCAGTTCCTGGCTCTTCTTGCTGCCAAGTAACACTGCAAGCTGGCAGCCAGGCAGTTCAGAGGGAACACAGTGTCAGTTTTCAAATCTCTGAAAGGCTGTCATAAAAAGAGCTTGGAGGAGGGCGTGGGAGGAGAGGAAATTCTTTTCCCTTGTCATGGAAGATGGGACAGGAGGCAGTGGATTTAAACTGAAGAAAAGCCCATTTGGATTGAACCCCAAGAGAACCTTCTTAACTATTCTATGAAGAATGGGATAATGGAATAAGCTGCCTAAAGAAGTCGTAAAACCCCAGTGAAGGAGATTTCTTCAGGGATAGGCTTGAGGTTCCTTCCAGCTCTGTGATTCTGTAATTCCATTTATCCATCATCACCCCATGGTTGCTGGTGTCCAGGTTTCTCCTTTTTTTGAGTACCTGACCCAGTGCCCTCTGATGTCAACAAAAGCCTGTTTTGGCTTCCTGAGCCTTTGCTTGGACCCTGAGTGTGTGCTGGATACTGTTCTCCCAGGTGTATGAATTTTACATTTTTCTAGGTGGAGTCTTTCAGTGCTCTTCTCTGTCCATGTTTCTGATATCTCTTGGCTCCTGTGTACCTTGATTGCCCACCCTGAGGTTGACACCTGCTCCCATTTTAGTATGACTTGCAAAGTGTTATTGACATGCTGCTTCCACTTTCACCTGAGCTCTTAGCCACTTCTTCCTGTTTGAAAAAAATAATTAAAACAGCAGAGGGGAAACAGTTAGACTTCTATTGAATGGAGCCCATGTACATCTTTGAGTAGAGGAGGCGTGGGAGGAGGGAGAGGCGTCAAACAGAAGGAGCTCTTCTCAATTCCACCCTGCAAGCTGCAACTTTACAGATTGTCAGCGCAGCTCCAAAAAGCCCACTTGCTCCCACGCTGGCAAACCTGAAACCGAGTCGGTTCTGCAGAATGCAAACTTGCAATTGGGGAAGGGGAGGTTTCAGACCCTTAGAAAGAGAGGACCTTCCCAACGTGTGGTCCATCCAGCATCTGCCGGCAGATTGTTCTAGCATCACTTCTGCCAATCATAACTGTGCCTAGCAGCAAGATAGTGGATTTTACCAGACTCTGATTGGTTTTTACAGCTGCTATTCTGAACCATGTGGGTGGCAGTGAAATTGTCATGAATGTCAGTTTCAGGCTGGTGCCTGTGAAGTTGAGGGGCAGACAGCTGAATTATGCATGGGGACAGAGGATCCTAAGGGAAAAAAAGGAGGTTTGTGAAAGGATGAGGTAGAGAGATGCCTCAACCTTAAAGCAGCAGCAATGGTTTAGAAGGAGAAAAAATCCTTCTGGCTTCCAACAGCTGGGGAGGACCTTCAGAATGGTAAGACACCTGCAGGTGGGAAGCTGCTGCCAAAAGTTAAACCCCAAAGTGTGCTTGTCTTACAGCATCCTTCTAGAAATACCAACAGCTGGGGTACCAGAGATGGGGGCTTTCCAGTGGTGAGCTGCCCTGGTGGTCGATGCAGGTGATGGATCCACCTTCTTCCCTACAGCTTTTGATTTTTGCCGTTGCCTTTGCTTGGAGGCAAAGGCAATTATCACCCTGCCTGCTTGGTAGCTAGGATGGATTGGATGGATGCAGGATAATTTACCTTCCTGCTTTAGCAAAAAGCACCAGCTCTGTGTTGCCTGGGTTTTAGGGTTTGATTGAGCAAGAGGAGGAGGAGATCCTGAAGAAAATAACTCCTTGGAACACATCTAGGTGCGCCCAGAGGCAGACTACTGCATTCCAGATGGGATGGCCCCGTGGAACCAGTTTGGAGCAGGCTGAAACTCTACTTGAAGAGCAAATCTTCTCTCCAAGAAAAATGAAGGGTCTTTTAGTTATACTCGGGGCCCACAGGATTATCAGTCCACCAAGCCTGTAAAACAGTGTTTTGCTCTGTAATAGAACCACAAAATCCTATATTTAAGTTGTAAGCCTGAACAACACATTCCAGCCTGCTGCCTTTTGATGTCTGTCAGAGCTTGCAGAAGGCCTGAGATGAATGTTCTGAGGGTGTGAACTGCCTTCATTGGGGTGATACCTCTCAATTCTCTAACATAACATTCAGATTAACCATTTGATTGTCCCTCTCCTTTCTTATAAGCAGTCCTATTATGCTGCTGTGAATGGCACACTGTTTGGGAGGGTAGATCTCAAATGGACAGTGTGTGGGGAATTATCACTGCTACTCACAGTATGTCTGTAGAGGCAGATCTCTGGGAACATCTAAGTATCATCCGCAGCATGCAGGAGCCTAGTTTTTGGTGATGAGTAGGGGGACAAATGGCTTTCTCCCTCACTTCTGTCACTGCTGCTTTTCCAACTGCATGCAAAGAACACATTCAAGCATTGGTTACAAGTGGTCACGCCACTAGGCTTTCCTATAATGGCAAGGTGTAGCAAGTTTTTCTTTTTTTTAGCGAAGGCAAATATTCTGCCTTTTGTGTGTATCTCGATGCATTAATGTAGCCCTGGCCTTGGGCATAACCAAGCTGCAAGCCTGAGGAGCCCAATAGAGTATTGGTGATATTTTAAACAGCTGCATAAACCAACCACTGGGACTTGTCTCACTTTAGTATCCTATATGGTAGATCTTGGGACTGCACTGCTCTTATTCTTTCTTCCCCTCAAGCCTGGGCTTGTTTAGGTTCGAATCCCTGGATCATTGTATAACTGAGGCATGCCTTTCAGTGGGATTTTTTGGAAGGCAGAGTGGATAATGTAAATTAACATAGCTAATTTATAAGATCAAAGTTTGTTTTACAGACACCAGGTGAAATGATCTCTGCCAGCTTTTAGCTGGGAGAGAGAGTTTACAAACTCCGAACAGACAATCCTTACCAAAACAGGCTGTGAAACACTAAGGGTTGAATATTTCCTACAAATAGTATATGGTTCTTGTGATAAAGGATCAATGGAAGCCCTGATCCTACCTAATCTATCAATTTTCATAGGCTTCAGCAAGTTACAAGCCATCTCTGCCTCAGTCACCTCCTCTGCATATTGGGAACATGTGAGCTGAAACTGCACATGGGAAGCCTCTTTAAAAGCACTAAGTTCAAAGCCAGCTATAATAATACATATTATCTTTGCACCTCATCTATAATTACAGCAAATTATAATGCGTCTCAGAAACAAATGTCTTCAGCAGACTTTTGCATCTCAGCATTATTGCATATATTAGAAATAACTACCCCACTAGTAATGCTTTGCTACCTTAACTATAACAGTTCTGTCTGGAAATTTCTTTGGGCACAACTATAGCCCATAACATGCATTATGTTAATAACTGAAAGTCAGAAAATGTATGGCCAAGGCTCAGTACAGTTTTAACTCTGCTCCCACATCCAAAGTTATTATCAGCTTGTCTGGTGGTATGAGTCATACCCAAGCTAGAAAGCTTATTAAAATGCACAAATTATACGCAAAAAATGACATTAAAGAAACATTTAAGGTTTCAAAGTCAAGTGTGTTCTAAGTTGGTAAGCTTCCATGTACAACCATGAGTTAGCCCCTTTGTGTGTGTGAGAAGACTGTGATTCAGTGCAGCTTGGACCAGCCAGTTAGTGCCAGTTCCTTCAGGCCCGTGTTTAATCTCAGTCTCCCCATTTCTGTTTCCAGCTCCAGCCTGTCTCTTTATCCCAGTTTTCACATGTAGCCACTCCCTTCTCTTCCTCCCCCCACCAGTCTGTCTCTTGTCTTCCGTGTGCATTCAGGTCAGGCTACTTCCACCTCCATGCTGCCTGGGGGCCAGCATGGAGAACAGTCACATGGCTCTTGGGTCCTCTGACCAACCTCACAGCAGTCTGGAGAATATAAATGAAGGTAACTCCTGTTCGGCCCTCAGCTTCTTTATCTAACAAGTATGCATTGAGCAAAAGTGAACTTGATTTTTGAAAGGCTTAACACAGCTGAATTTGGGATCCTCTTCACAAGGATAGCAAAAGCTCATCCTTGATAAATGGTAAGCACTTGTTCCAGAGTATGGGTGTGGGGAGAGGTGGCAGGTAGCAGGGTTTCAAGTAAACTGTAAAAATGTTTAACATGAGCAAAAAATATCTCTCATCACCTTGGAAACGCCTGACTCATTTGTACTGAAATGTTCCTAAGCAATCCAGCCAGCTAGGTGCTCTGCATGAAAAAGCTTTGGCCTCAATAATCAGCTATTAGCAACTGGAAATAAAGTCTAGTAATGGGAAATGACAGGTAGCCTAAACTGCCCAGCTCTGTTCATAATTATATATGCACATGCACTTTCCAATAAGGTGAAGATTCAGAGGTTTTTGTTTTTTTGATGAAGCTCAAAGTCCAGACAGTGGGGAGTTCAGCTGCCCATTTGATGAAGCTTTAGATGATTAATCTTTGAACCACACGCCAAATTTTAGGAAGCTTTTAGTTCTTAGCAAACCTTCTCAGTTTGGAACTTGTGGTTATTAGCTTGTCTAATATGATAAGACTTTACACACTTGCTGGGTTTTATGCCAGTGTGGGGACACCAGGGTTTTGCATGGGTTTAAGTGTTGCCAGAATTACAGGGTCCCTCTGGCAAGCAAAGTTGTGCCTCTTCCTTCCTCACTTTTGTTTCTTTCCCTCTTGTTTGGCTGCAGCTGGGAGTATTATGTAAATGATGCACCCCGGATCGTGTTGGACAAGCTGGAGAACTATGGCTATCGAGTGGTCAGCATGACTGGGGTGGGGCAGACACTTGTCTGGTGTCTGCATAAAGAAGACAACAAAGTTCCATCGGGGCAAGACATCAATGTTGATCCTGTAAAATTACAGCCTAGAAGTGAGCTTCCCCAGTGAGAATCTCCTCTATGTCCCAGTTTCCAGCCATGCTCAGGGGAAGTGCTGCATAGTCAAAACTTCACATAATGGAAAACTGCCATCAATGCCATTACATGAGTCCCAAGGAGAGGCAGGTTTGCCCATTCAGTTCTGAGGATAAGTCATGCATGGAGAATGAATGGCCCCAAACTGCATCAGTCTCAGTGGTACTCTGGAACACATTTACAGTGTTAATCTTGTCCTATGCAAGTGTTTGAGTGAGGTCAAGTCCTGACTTTGTCTCTGGAGCATGGAGTACTAAGCTTCCTGCTTAGGAGACCACGCATGGGGGTGGGCCAGGCATGGGCCACTTGTTACACAGTCCCCAGAATAGTCAAAACAGGAGGCCAAACAATACCCCCGTTGCTGCTGTTTGAGGAAAACCTCTCCTTGGGCATGTCCCCCCACTCCTAAGATTAAGGTTAGGGATGCACCGATAAAGATTTTCTCAGCTGATACCGAGAGCTGATGATTAACTAACCATATCAGCTGATGCTGATCTGATAATCAATCTTTAGTAATAGTGAAAGCCATTTTAAACTACTGACATGAATGCAAAAACAAAAAAAAGGTTTATTTAACACATGCATGAATGCAGGCATGTGCCTTCTGCCTGCTCCAGCCCTCGCTGAGGAAGGCAGTAACGGCTTTATTCCCACGTTGCCCACGGCCCCACTTCCTGCACAGCCCAGGTGTGGGGGGATGGACCCTTGCATGGACAGTAGCACCGGGTGTGTTTGGAGGCCCAGAGTATGCCACTGCCTCAGAGCTGGTGGGCCCAATGCAGCTGAGCTCCTGCAGCCACTGGGGAGAAGCCACTTTTCCAAAGGAGCCCACTGCCCAGTGCAGCAGAATGTCCCTTGCATGATGTCTTACCCAGCCTGTGCACAGCCCAACATCTCCACGGCAGCCCCAGTGCTCAGGCCCCTGCTGTACGCACGGTGTTGCCACAGCAGTGGCAGCAGCAGCAGGAGCCAGTAATGGTTCCTTTGTTGCTGAGCGCAGCACCCTGTAACCACTCCCCAAGTGCCTACTCCTGCTGCTTGCCAGGACCTGTAGTCTGTTGTGGGCTCAGGCTGGCAGCAGGATGTGAAGCCTGGACTACGCTCACCAGGGTACTCCAGGTATGTGACCATAATTATCGGCTACAATGACCACAAAAGCCAATAGCTAATAATGTCATTGCTCCTTTTATTGGTGCCCATCAGATAGATAGCCGACTGAAATATCGGTGCACCCCTAATTAAGGTTTCTGTGGTCAGACCCTGTCATCCCCAAAAGAACCATTCCAGCATAAGTGGAAAACTGCAGAAATATCCTTGGGCAGTATATCATTGAAATAAGGCCCTGTGAATATTTCATGTATTGGCTATGTAATCTTACCAACTGCAGGTCACTGATACATTGACTTAAGCTGTATGTATGATCAACTGCTGCTGTAGGTGATAAACTAATAAAACTAATAAAAAGGTAATGTAAAAAGCCTGACTCCTTTCCGTGAGCCACTCTGCATTGTCACAGCTGTGTCAGTGAAAAAAAGTTACCTAAACACTTACTTCCCATGTGAAATTCCCAGACCTAATCTTGACCTCAAGCAGCCACAATGTCTTGGAGTCCTTTCAGCTGGTACCTCAAAAATTAGGTCATCAGCTATGGTGCAGCTACCATAAAAAAAAAAAAAAGAAGACTAAATGATATCTGTTCTTCTGCCTTTTCCTAACAAGGGAAGAAATTATGTAAGAGCTGTGCAGGCTTGAAAAGTAGTATGCCTTCAGCCCTGCCCCAAGAAAAGATTCCTATAGCCATTTTTCTTAAAAAACAAGGTTTATTGATTTAAATTAAGAAAACATTTTTTCAATGAAGGGTAGGAGTCAGGAGGAGGAAGGTGGAACGGGGTGAGGGGCAGGGAACTACTTCCCCATGCTAGGTATGAGACTCTTCTTCATCTTCCCGCTGGAGCTGCTCAATCAGGTGCTGTCTCTCAGCTGCTTGGCGCATCCGCATCATCACCAAGCTTTCATAATCCCGCTCTGAGAGCACAGAACCCTACAGAACGAGTGAGAGAGGACCCAGGTAGTCAAAACCATCCTATATCCCAGGCTTATGATTCCCAGAAATTCTCCGCATTATTCCATGAGACACCCCTATGACATTTTGAATGGAAAGGTCTACAGCTGTTATTCCAGCACCACTAGGGCAATAGACTAACAGAGCTATGCCCCACGTCAGGTTAGAAGAGAAATTTGCTACTGGAAGTAGCCAGCAGACAGGTGTCTGCACTATGATGGATATACTCACTGGCAGCAGCAGCAGAGAAAAGGCTGTAACAGCGTATGGAGATTAACTCCTTTTCCTTCCCTCTTCCCATCCCCTCTTCCCAGGTTCTACAGCCTGTCCCACCATGTCAAGGCAAGGCTTGGTGGGGTGGCATAGAGAAGCGTGCATTGCTATCATTTCTGCCAAATGTGAGGAAGGACTTAAACACACTGGAATTCAGCAAATTCACAATCATTGCAACACTTTTAAACAAACAGAAAGAAACAATGCACTAGGCTGGCACATTATGATGGTGTCTTACAGGGGCATGGTTGACTATCTGGTCAATATTTATGCCTGCCCCTTGCTCCATTTTCTTAGTTTTATGTGGTTCTTCTACACAGAAGATTCACACAACCAACTGAAAGTTATCATGTACAACATACTGTCTAATATACAAAGGGACTAAATGAAGGAGTCTTCTCTCTCAGTTTCCTTCAAGCAAAGGAAAACAATTTCAGATGTAAGGTATTCTGAATTAATGGCATCTTTCACAGTGATATTTGTTTTATGTTCTTCACTCAAGTTTTTACTGCTAATCCTGGATCTATTGTTCTTGATCACAGAAGTACAAACCATTTCAAAGTAAATCTGGTATGCTAAAAGACGCTCTTCTTTTGCTGCATTTCTGAGACAGCCTTCCCTCAAGAATTAAACTCTTGCCATTTCAAATACTGTCCAAGTACAATAAAAGCACACTGTGTAACTCATTCAAGTTCTATAGCATCATTAGCATCTGATGCCAAGCATACCATGCAGTTAAAACCCTGGTGCAGTCTTGCGTATATCTTGCCAGTTACAGAACCAAAAACCACTGTAAAATGTAAGCCTCCCTAAAGCATGTTTACTCAGAAGTGACTATATAAAATTAGTACATGCCAGATCTGCTCCCATGTGTTTGAGAATCCTTTGCTTTTCTGACAAAAACACGTTTGTATTAACAGTGAGGAACCACTCTAGTGATGATAACTCAAGCCTCAGTATTTAAGTCCAAGGTTCACTGCAGAATCTTTAGTATAAATATGGCCCTCCTCACTTCAAGATTTATTCAAGATATTGCAAAGCTTTGAGACATTTGTCTTCTTCACTTGATGCTCAAAAGGTAAAAAGCCTTCCTGACCAAAAAGAAACTGAAAATGAAGAGAGGAAATTTCACATTTATCAGATATATTCAAAGCTGTCCAAACCAATACTGAATGTGGCTATGACAGCAAGGCATGAAAAGCCTCTTAAAGCAAAACTAGGCACCCCCAGGAAGGAGGCTCCTCTAGCTGAGGGGTAATATGAGATACCAGGAAGATACAGAATCTCACAACTAACTGAACTCTCAGAATGGGAAGCTTGGAGGATGTTACACAGTAAGTAGTATCTTAGCAAGTAGATGTATTAATAACCTTTTGATACCATGAGACAACAGCAAGGATGTAGTTAATACCTAAGACAGGCCATACTTGGGCCAAATAAAACGAACTGTCTGCAGATAAACTAGGATGCTTCCCAGCTAAACCTGAAGCCCTTCTCCAATGAGCACAGATTCCTTTTTGCCATCTGCCTGGCTTGATTAATTAGCCAGCACGAGGCTCTTGCATGTGAGTCACCAAAACCAGAATGTGTTTATCTCTACCTCGCATTTTAGTGTTAAAAATAAGAGGCACAACCCTTCCCCTCCATCTGTGGATCTCAGTGACACAGCCAGCTCTGTCAGAAATATCTTTAGGTAGAGCTATAGAGGGAGAATCAAAGTGCTGCTGGGGGGGAAAAAAAATCATGTTGACAGGTCCCTCAATTCAAGTGCCTCTCAGGAATCTTGCCTTCTCAGGCAGTGTGGGCTGATGCTTCACCACTCTACACACCTACTTCCTGCAATCCTGGCAATTACCAATAGTGTAAAACCCAGTTTCTGACGTGGCTGACTCAGCAAGGGCTTGGCTCAAAACAAATACATATGCACAAGGAACTGCAGCCTGGGAAGCAGTGACAAGAGACGGAAGAGAAGAGAGATGAAGAGAAAGAGATTTGGTGGATTTTAACAGCCATTTCCAAACCAACTTAGCCTTGCCTGGAGTTGCTGCTCCTAACATACAAGCAGTGTCTAGTGTGGTTCTCTGCACGAAGTGCTTCAGCTACTTCTCCTTTCTACCTGCCCAACTCTGCCCTGCTCCAATACAAGGTAAGTCCCTGTTCTAAATTCATTTTTTCTAATGTTTGCTCATTTCAAATTCCTCTCCGGCTATTTCTGTCACTGTCCTCAGTGTGAATAGGCTAATGGCTCCCCTTCCTATCCACCTAGTGCAGTTTTTGTATTGTGCCTTTCACCATGAAAGTGCCTGGTTACCATGGCATCAAGTGCCCTTTTGTTCTAGATGTTGGGTGAATTTGTTCTCATTATGACTGCCTCCCCTTACTGCTCTTCATTAGTTTAGATCTGCAGCACAGATCAATACACACAGATCCCACATTCCTTTCTATACTAAAAAGGTAGATTTCCATATAAACAAAATGGGCTACTGACACCTTACCATAAGGATGTGGTAGGAATGAATTTGTATTTCCTATAATACCAGCCTCTTTTGATTTCTTTTCCTTCCAGCTACCAGAGTTGGAAGGTAGGAGACTGTTCCTGACTGGGTTTTCGCTAAACGTGCCATTAGAGTCCTGAGACTGATCCTCCTTTCCTCATCTCACCATGGATACTTGGCGGAGAGGATCCATTAAGTCCTCAACGTTCTTCAAGCGTTTTTCGCTCAGGAGGCATAAAAAGCTGGGTAATCAAGTCATCATCTTGAATCAGAATAGCAACACAATTGACAACGATGGGCAGTACCACAAGAGGGAACTAAGGGACATGAAGGACAAATCGGAATACCTGTCATGCCAGAGTGAGCAAAACCTTGCCAAGGCACAGGCACCTCCCAAGCCTCCCCGGCTGTACCTGGACAGTTCCAGCTGCCCCAACATAATCGACCACACAGATTCCCCCTCTAAAGACATCTCCTTTTCCAGTGCCAACCCTCAGTACCACAAAGCTACTCAAACGCAGCAGGCTCACATCCACAAGGACCAGGCTACAGACTGGGGGACTGCTGAGAGAGGCTCCCAGACTGGCTCACCTCTTTATGACCCATCTGACCCCTTCTTTTCCTTCAAAGTGGACTTGGGGCTATCACTCCTTGAGGATGTGCTGCAGACCCTCAGGAAACAGAATCCCAGAGATTACACCATTTGAAAGCACCTGCCATTTAATTTACTGAGCTAATTAGCAGGACTGACAGGTTTTTAGCCCTAACAGAGGAAGGGATACCATTGTCTTATTGTCTTGCCTTACCCACCACAAGCTGCTCCTGTCCTTTCTTACAGAGCTGTCAATCACCCAACCACATGCTGGAATAAAGGGAAACATTTCCATTCTTCAGACTGCGCTGAAAATTTTTCTCCCACTGTTTACCATGCACCTCATCCTGGTAAAAGAAATCACTTTACTTGGCAACACAGAGACTTACTATTTTTGGAACATGATTGAGACTACAGAAGGTGTGGGAATCGAGGTGGACGGAACATGATTCATGGGTTACTGGACAATCTGGATGTGAAGATAGCTCCCACATTTCAAAGCTATAGCTGAGGAATTGAGAACCTGTCCAAAGAGAGAAACTGGAGTGTTTACCCATATCACAAGCGGAGATTCTAGATATGAAGATTAAGGATGTTCCTTTTTCTGGTGGGTTTCTTTCCCAATAGCTCTAGTGTGATGGGCATTCATAGTCACCTTGTCATTGAAAACAGGTAAGCAGCCAGAAAGACTCCTAATATAGGATCAGCAAATTCTCCATCCTGCTAGCAGGAGAAGGAGCTTCTGTAGATATATTGCTTTCTGGAGCTTATTCTGAATAATCAGCTGTAAAGATATATGCGAGAATAAATGTATCTGTTCTAAATGTGTCTTTGCTTTTTTATCAAAGAGCATAGCTCATACATATGGTACATGGTAATCAATTGCTTCAGGTCCAGTGCTCCGTGGTCCCTTAACCTCCTCCAGCAAGATGACTCCATGGCTCCAATTTGTTCTGCAGCTCCTGACAGGAAAGACTAGAACTGCAGCAGCTGTAACATCCTTCTCCAACCGCAGCACTGAGAACATCACTCAGATGCTAGACCTTTTACTAAATCCCCTGAAAGAACACTGCTGCCCATCTGAGATACCAAGCTGTTGCCAAGCCTGGCATCAAGGCTCAGAACAATTTGGGTAAGTGCCTAGTTCTAATCAAAATGCTGCTGCCACAAAAATTCTGCAATAATTCTTACCACTGACTAGTGGTGCCTTTTTTCTAGGGGTCATTAATAAAAGGCATCTGAGGCATTCAGCCTTTGGGCAAATCATCTCAAAGAAGGTGCAAATAGCTCTTATCTCAGTAGATGTAAAAGCCATGCAGCACTAAGGAGTTTAGCTATCATCTATATGACAGAGTTCTGCCCTTAGAACTGATGGCTGCAATGAGTAGAGTTCACACCCTGTAGTCACGTAGCTGGGGCAACAAAACCCCAGGGCACAAGCAGCTGTGCTGGCAAAGGGCATCTTCTCCCTACAGAGTTTGTCCTTTGAATAACTAATACAGATCTGGTGGCAGAAAAACTCCTGCTAGCTGTGTCTGTACTAGGGGGTCCAGTTGCTAAAGCACTGGTACCACAATTAAAATGGCAGCAGCCTATCTAGGGTACAGGACAGTGTCAGAGAGAAAGCTGTGCTCAGCACCTGTACAATAGAATTGCTGGATATCTAGCTAACAGTGGAAGGGCAGTGAGCTGGTAGAAAGCTCCCAGAGACAACCTTGCTGGGAGGTATCTTTGCATGCTGCAAATCACTCATTCAGTAGTAGAATATTCAGCGCTGCTGCAATGTCTGACAAAAACTTCCCGCCCTTAGTAGCTAAAAGTCCAGAACCACAAGCTGTTTCAAAGCAGAAAAAATAGCACATGTACAATCACCAAAGCACTGTGGCTTTTCAACAGCATTCTGAAGGAGAGCATGCAGGTAGCTTCAGTTATAGGAAGTGGAAAGCTTATCTAGGTGTATGAGCAAATTAAAAGCATGAAGCAAGGGGAGTGGTAGAAGAGTGAGGGCAGACTGAAGAGAATAAGATATAGGTGGAGCTGAAGAACCTAAAACTGAGAACCCTGAACTTAATATAAGATGGGAAGGATGATGGGGAGTGAATAATGAAAGATGAAGTAGGGGTGGCTGGTGCAGCAGAAAAAGAAGCTCTCTCAGAAACTGCATTTTGGATGGACTGGAGAGGAAGGGGAGCTGAAGGGAAGGAGTGAAGTCAGTGAGCAGCCAAGAAATATAGTTCCAGATCCTGGACATGTTAAAAGAAAACAGCAGGATCTGGGAGGTGTTGCGTAGGCAAGGAGTAGAAAAGAAAGGAATTGGAGAGTACCTCATGGCTCCAAGCCTGGAAAGCAAAAGGAGAGCAATATTATCACAGTGATGGCAGATGTTACTGGCAATGACAGTGGACTGGAGGAATGTGTCGAATGGAAGGGTCACTGCATGAATGATTATCTTTTACTTAGTAGATCCCAAGCCCTCTCCACTTTAACAGTGGACATGTACTCCTACTGGAGGGAATCCATGCAGAAGCAACTCTCCTTGCTCCATGCACCAGGAATACCATAGGCTGCTTTGGCGTGCCCTGCCTTTCTGTGCAGCCGCATTAATCTGATGCAGCAGACAGATGCAGTTTCATGCTAACAAGCCTTTTGTCATGAAAACAAGCCAAGAAAAACGCAATCACGAGTCAGGGCTTTCACAAGTGAATCTGCTAGAGCCAAGAATGCATTATCATATCAAGCAGCAGTTGTATCAATGGCCTCTTACGCAGTGAATGAGCTGGGCCATTAGTTCTTGCTCTTGTGCCTCCAAGGGGGATGCTGAGATCTAGTAGGCTGACTACTGCCGGCCACCCCAAAAGACTCTGTAGTGCATGGAACTAAAGCCAGCTCTACACTGTACATTCCCAACCTCTAAACTCTGCTCCTGCATAAGCCTGCAGCCAAGCAGAGATGCCACTCTGCTTTTCACAGGCAGGTGCATATATACCAAGAACACACCGCAGCCTGCAAAACTTGGGGTGGTGGCTAGGCAATGCCACCTGCAATCCCCTCTACATTCCTCCTTGCATTGGTTGGGAAAGATCAAACAGCCTTGGAAACTGCCAAAAATATTTAGCTCCTAAATATACCCAAGGCTGGTTTCTAAGCACCCACTAAAATGGGGGTTGAGAACACACGCAGTGAGAAGCAGAATCACTCTTGGCACTGACTAATTTGTTAGGGCTTGTTTTTGACCTCCAAATGAAGATGGCTTACATGAAATTTAAAGACTATGCCAGACCTGAACTCACTGGCAGAGGAGCTTGCAGCACTTCACCCCATCCCTCAGGAGTGGCTATGGTGTCACCATCTGAACCAGACATGCAAGGGTCTGCAGAACTAAACACACTATACCTTACAATGCCCTTACGTGGCACTATTTACTTTTGCATTTCAGAGTATTTACAGGTGGCTACGGTCCCCATCTTTCACAACGGGGAATGTAAGCAGAGGGAGCTTACGTGATTGCCACTGACTTGCTGCACAATCTCAAGCACAGTCAGAAATAGAAGCCAGGTTTCTTGTTCTCACAACTAGGGACTGAGTTTAGAATACTGCTACTGTAGCACAACAAGTGCACAGGGATTATTTAGGGCAGGGGTGTCAAACATACAGCCCACAGCCAGATCTGGTTTCCAGAGCAGTGTCATGTGGCTTGCAGGGCTCCTAGAGGGGGCATGAATTTGGGAATGGGACTTTTTGCTTGAATTCAGGACACAGAGCCTGTTAGGGATGTGTGCTGATGGGGAAGGGAGATAGGGGGAGGCGAGACATGGCTGCATTAGTCCCCACAGCTCTCTGACACTACTCATCCCAATCACCACCACTAGAAGTGGGTCTGGATCTGGCTCCCAAGGAACAGTGTGGGCTGGATCCAGCCTCAGGGGACAAGTGAGTTTGACATCCTTGGTTCAGTGAAATTTAACAGAGTATAGCAGAGTTAACAATCATCTTGTGTGTGTCCCATTTTCAATCAGATTCCAGATGGCTTTCTCTCCCAAACATCCCGCTGCATTATCACAAGCCTCCGCAGTCATAGAATCAGAGAACATTTCATAGACATTAGGGCTGGAACAGACCTTGGAAGATCTTCAAGTCCAGCCTCCTGCCCCAGGGGCAGGAAGTCAGCAGGGGTCATAGGATCTCAGCAAGATAAACATCCATATGTCTCTTTAAGGGTTCAAAGTAGGTGCTTGAACCACCTCCAGCTGGAGTCTATTCCAGACCTTGGCGGCTCGGACAATAAAGAAGTTCTTCTGTATGTCCAGCCTGAAATGGTCATGGAGGAGTTTGTGACTATTTGACCATGTCATCCCTTGGGGCACTCTGGTGAACAGATGTTCCCCCAAATCCTAGTGAGCACCCCTTACAAACTTATAGGCAGCCACCAGATCACCCCTGAGCTTGCGCTTTTCCAGGCTGAAGAGTCCCATAGCTCTCAGCCTCTCACCATGAGGTCTGTTTTCCGGACCTCTGATCATGTGCATGGCTCTCCTCTGTACTCTCTCAAGCTTCTCCACATCCTTTTTGAATTGTGGAGTCCAAAACTGGACACAGTACTCCAGCTGTGGCCTCACCAAGGCTGAGTACAATGGGAGAATGATGTCCTGGGATTTGCTTGAGAAGCATCTATGGATGCAAGCCAGCGTTTTGCTCACTTTACTAGCTGCAGCATCACACTGATGGCTCATGTTCATCTTGTGGTAAATCATGATCCCCACGTCCCAAAATTAGGGTTGGAAGGGGACCTCAGGAAGTTTAGTCCAAACCCCTGAGATTGCACCACCTCTCTGAGAAACCTGTTCCAGTGTTTTACTAACCTTTTAGTGAGAAAATTCTTCCTAATATCTAACCTAAACTTCCCTTGCTGCAGTTTGAGACTGTTGCTCCATTTTCTGTCATCTGCTACCACTAAGAACAGTCTAGCTCCATCCTCTTTTGAACCCCCTTCAGGTAGTTGAAGGCTGCTATTAAATCCCCTCTCAGTCTTCTCTTCTCTAGACTAAATATGTCCAGTTCCCTCAGCCTCTCCCCAGAAGTCATGTGTGTCAGCCCCCCAAACCATTTTTGTTGCCCTCCGCTGGACTGTCTCCAATTTGTCCACATCCTTTCTGTAGTGGGGGCCCAAAACTAAACACGGTATTCCTGAAGTGGCCTCATTAGTGCTGAATAGAGGACAATAATCACTTCCCTGGACCTACTGGCAACACACCTACCAATGCAGCCCAGTATGCCATTAGCCTTCTTGGCAACAAGGGCATGCTGCTGGCTCATTCAGCTTACTGAAACCCCCAGGTCCTTTTCTGCAGAGCTGCTGCCCAGCCAGTCAGCCCCCAGCCTGTACTGGTGCATGAGATTGTTCCATGCTAAGTGCAGAACTTTGCATTTGTCCTTGTTGAACCTCATGAGATTTCTTTTGGCCCAGTCCTCCAATTTGTCTAGGTCACTCTGAATACTAGCCCTACCCTCCAGTGTATCTACTACTCTCCCCTCCAGCTTGGTGTCATCTGCAAACTGGCCGAGGATGCACTTTTTGTCTTTTTCCAGGGTCATTGATGCAGACATTGCACAAAACCAGCCTCAGGACTGACCCCTGGGGCACTCCACTTGATACCGGGTGCCAACTAGACATCGAGCCATTGATTATGGCTCCCTCTGAGCCAAATGCTCCAGCCAGTTTTCTTACAGTCCATTCATCCAACCTATATTTACTTAACCCATATGTCCTTGCCAAGCTGCTGGTTATAGTAGCAACATGGGGATGGATGGTGTGGAGGACATGCCAGTCTATGAATCTTATCATCAAGATAATCTATGTAGGTACTGCTGTTCTTTCATTTCTCCAGTCTCTAGACTTTAACAAGCACCTGGTCTTTAGGTTTCAATTGCATGAGCCCAGCATTCTCTACAATCTGGTGAACCAACCTCCCTAGACACGTTCTGAAGGCCTTCTGGCAAACTCACAGTAAGATGTTTGCTGTTGTTAGCAGGGGACATGTAGTTTAAGACAATGTTAAACATAGTATTTCAGAGGTCTGTTCTACTCACCACACTGTTTCTGATGGAAATATATACATATCAGATGGGACCCGAAACACTGGCCTACATTTTCTGTCTATCCTCATCTGAGCTCTGATGGCCAAAAAGACATACTGGAACAAGGAACTTCCTTATAAAAAGATGCACAGGATGTAACAGATATTCCTGGAGGCTCAGAGTTATAAAGGGGGCAAAGTATGTGGGACAGGAAAGAAAGGACAACTTCCATTATTTCTCCACTTAGACATGTACACTAACAGATATGAACAATGTGCACATATCACCATGACCAAGAGATAGGCATCCTTACCCTTGCTGCTGCATCGGTTAGTACAGTTAAGGATGTCCAGGGTTAGGGAGAGTATGTTAGAATAGATCAGTTAAAATAAAGTCACAAAAAAGGGAGTTCAGAGGCTCTAAGCTAAACACAGAATGTCTGTGCTTCTCAGTCAGCAGGAGGAAAACAGAGAAAGATAAAGTCATTTGAGCAGTTTGTGCCACATTTTGTACTTCCCCAGGGAAGAGATGTTTCAGCAAAAGGCTACTGGGTCAGTGAGACATTCCAAAAGCCAACTAGGAAGTACAGGCTGAGATAGAGAAAACTTTTACGCTGGCGTAACTGGCATTATACCAGTGTAAAAGGGTAGTGGATAGACATGCACATCCCCAGTCCAGTGTAGTGTAACTCCTGAAAGAACCTGAGGAAACACTACTGGCATGAATTATACTGACTTTTTCCTATCTGCTTGCATCCTGGAGTAGCTGTATGTAGAAGGCAGACAGATTGTTACCTACTTCTCTGCCACTGCATGTCTGCCTGTTCCTAATACCAGTGCAATTTATATCACTGCCCAAAACCAATGTAAATTAGCGCAGGGTGTGTATGCGTCTGTCCAGGTCTCCAAGGCCCCTAACTAGGACTTTCTCATTAAACTCTTTTGGGAAGGAATATATCTTATCACACAGAAAATTAAGTGCCACACTGGGTTAAACCAATGGTTCATCTAACCCCGTATCCTCTATCTGACAGTGGCAGTAGTAGATGCTTCAGAGCACTGGGAACCAACATTTTTGGCAGGCATGCCTCAAATTCAGCCCAAGTGCCACTCTGATCCCCTTCCTCTTTTTTCTGCTCCCTACCCAATGCAGTGTGTGCTACACAGAAAGGCTTCCCATGATACCCGGGGCACATGTGCTGCAGGTTAGTCATCCCTACTTTGGAAGGAAAAGTTATGAACAAGGCATGTCTAGAGTACTCTATCCCCACCCTGCCATACCCTCCCTAACATCCATCCTCATTAGTTTAGACATGAGGATTGTTAAGTTTTGTTTAATAGCTATAAATGGATCTATGCTCCACACACTGGTCTAACCCCTTGTAGAAACTCGTCATGCTATCTGCCTCTACAACCTCTCCTGGCTGAAGTTACTATGTGTCGAGTGAAAAAAAAAATGAATACTTCACCTTTTAAGCTTCATTGGTGTTGCTATCCAAGTAGGTTTAACAGTCAGTGGCCTGCATTCTCCTTACCTGGGAAGTCCAAGGCTGATTAGTACTGCCAGGAAACGTGGTGTTGGGATTGTTCTGTGGCTGGCCCTCTAGCCAGGAGATTTTTAGAGGATTATTTATCAGACCAGCTTCATTCTTCACTGCCATTTCCTATCAATGAGAACATTTGTCCATCACTATCTGAATTTCAGACCCCATTCATTCTAAACTCACTTTTTCAGTTTCAACCCAAAATCTAGGCCACGTAGAGCACTAAACTGAGAATAACTTATCCACAGCTGCTATAGTATCCTTACAGGAAGTCCACACCAGTGTCAGACAGGGAGACTTATGACAATCAGTGCATTTGATAAACAGAATATATACTTGTTTTGATCTAAGGAATAAAAGAATAGACCCAGTCCTCATGCTGTGTATATTAGAGTAGGAGGGCTGCTTGGCTGAGAATTTACTGCTCATGGCAGGTCAGTCTGACAGGGGAAAATAAAGATTTTAAACCAGAATTAACCAGATTACACATGCACATCTAGTCCTGTAATCCACCTCCTAATAGCAGCTACTACAAAATGTGTAAGTGAACTGGAAATTAGGTTTTAGGATTTCTGCTCCCATTTAGCCTAGACTCCAGTGATATGTTTCTGCACAGTCTTGCCTGTAAATGCACTACAGTATAACCACCATTACTAGACTGGTTATAGCAGTAGTAACAGCATCCATATCGTATAGCCCTCCTCCAGTCTTCCCAAGGGTGTAAACCTGAGGTCTCCTGCTCAACTTACAGCAGCCTTAACTGACACAAATTCCACAACCGCACTCCCAGTCTTCTTACTTGAGATCACCAAATTGAGTACTTCACCATACTGTTAGAACCAATAAGAAAAGACGGGGCTATTACAAATCCAACTGAGAAGCAAGACACATCACTGTGAAACATGACCAAAAGCTACAGCTGCTCCAGTTCAAGCATGTCTTTATGCAGACTGATGGAGGAGCTCTAGCTGTCAGGGATAAGGGCCAGGACAAGATATCAGCTCCCCCACAAAGAGTCATTTTAAGAAATGTATGGATATAGCTATGAGGTAGGTCAGAGGTACACTCTCTGCTCCTGACAAGATGCATTGTAGGGCAGTGGAGTAGGAGGGGCTGCTTGGCTGAGAATTCATAGCTCCTGGCAGGTCAGTCTATACCATCAGGACTCAGGGAAAAATAAAGATTGTAAATCAGAATTAACCAAATTACACATGCCGATCTAGTCCTGTAATCCACCCCCCAACTGTAGC